>NC_135504.1:65939330-66239330 GCF_052857255.1 Amblyomma americanum
CTTGGGAGTGGCTCTTTCAGCTTGCGAAGAGCAGTCCCAAGGCGCTTCGCCACATGATTGGTGCAGTCCTCTTTCTCAATGGCACCACCATAAACATTTGCTTCGACAACAGCAGCGTAGGCTTTCGAGTCACCATCACTCAGGAATTTTTTAAACTGCAATGGTGTGTCGCAGGATTGGCTCCTTCGCCATATCCGCACTGCAGCTTCAGCTTCCATCGCATGGGATGAACAATCAACATTTCGTTCGCATACAGGGCCATGAAAAGCTTGCCAAATGTCTTCATTTGGCAGGGCCTTGTGTCTGCTGCACGCTAGGCAGAAGTTGGACAGGACTTCAAAGTCCAAACAAAGTCCAGTGTCAAGGGACACAACAGTTCCAATTCCATTGTGGCTTTTATGGCCTCGTTTGTGCCATGTGCAGAAAATCGAACTAACTGCTCGTAGCCCAGCCCCACCGAGCGCGCTGCCACAACATCGACATCGACATTCACAATGACAGCGAAGGCATCGCGCGAGCTCCCGCTGTCATAGGCTCTGCTTGCCCTCGGTCCGTCGCCTGCCACACTCGAGCTGGCCTTCCCGCCTGAAGAAACTCGCCGCGATGTGTACGTCGCCGAGAGAACACTTTCGGGGCACGCACTGTTCTCGCAGCGTAGCTCAAGGTACGACGCAAGTCCTTTGCGTTTGCGGCCGATTCGCAGACGCGCATTTCCGAACGTCGGCACGTCGGACAAACCGCACCGCGCGCAAGAAGGCTCAGTGCCGTCAGGTCCGTGATAACAGACGACTCCTCATCTTGCACTCTTTCTTTGTCGTCAAAGAGTCCAATCTTCTTTTGCGATGCACTGACGTACTCCAACGCCGCGTCGAACTCGCCGGATGAAGGGGAGATGCTACTCAAAGACACTTTTTCATTAATATTTGACTTAGAGCTATGAAATTCTGGCTTTTAACTTAGTTTTTTATGCTGGTTTCAAATCTGCAACTAGTTTTATTGTAAGTTGCATAGTTTTTTTTTTATTCAGTAACAATGTGCAAAATGTATACTTTTATGCCCCCTGTTTTTGTCATACTAAACTTCCATGCTCACAGACAATCGATAGCTCATTTTGATCCATATAAACTGTAGAGTGCCAAAAACTAATTACAAAGTGCATATAGAATGTGCGAATGAAGTGAAAAATTTTCAACCTGGTAGTGTACATTTTCACGACATCACCATGTGGAAAGTAATTTTTTTTTGTAAATATGTGGTCAGTATTTACATTTGACTGAGATAACGGCACTCCTCACATCTCACAGAAAATGTGTGCAAAATTTCATTCTGATACGATCACCAGAAGTACCAAAAACAAGAAGGGCAAACTCAAAAAATTGCCCAAAATTGCATTTTGAGAAAAATGGATTTGAAGTTAAAATTACATGTTTATTTAGAAAAGAGAGCTTCAATTTCAATCAAACTTTGGCACAAAGGAAGCAAGTTGTCCCTAAAGCAGCCACTGCCACTAGAAACATCCTGCAGCATACGTCTCCCCCTCGCGGCCCTTGCGAGTGGACTCCTCGACATGCGCTTTTTTTTTTTCAGGGTGCGGCGATTTGCTCTCGCTTCCGCAGTCAGCTTCAGGGACATTTTTTCCTGCCTTGTCGTGTCTCTGGATGTGCCAAGCTCCACCAGGCCTACAGGTGGAAGCACGCCCAGTTCTTCGAGGACACGGTCAAAGCTGGTGTGCCCCCTGTTGAACCAGAGTACCGCCAAGGCAGTGGCCGTTTCCACTACATACCGAGAGGCAAATCTTGTTTTAGGGCAGAGAAGCCATATCTTGCTGTTCAAGGACTCGGAAGCATTTTGGGTCTTGCCTTGGATGCACCTGGCCAGCAACTTCTCGTCGGTTAGCCTCTTGTAGATGGGCAAGATCGCCTTTCCCTGGGCCTTGGTCAGTAGCGGTGTGTGGGCTGGTGCACGCTCACCCATCGCTTCGGCTCGCCGGTGCTTGCACCAGCATGCTGCTCCCTCAGGACAGAACTTATGGCTACTAGCCCCATCGGACGAGCATGAGTGGAAATATGAGGCCCAAATTGCTCTGTACATTCCCTGGACGCTGCCCCTGTTGCTAGTAATAGCAACCTGATAGTAGGTCTGCAGCTTCAGGATTGCAGGCTCCTTTAGTTTTTCCCCTCTTGGCAGGGGTTCCTTTAGCTTGCGGAGAGCAGTTCCGAGGCGCTTTGCCACATGGTTGGTACAATCTTCTTTTTCAATAGGGACACCACTGTAGGCATTGGCCTCTACAACTGCCGCATAGGCTTTCGAATCCCCGTCGCTTAGGCACTTCCTGAAATGCAGTGGCGTGTCGTAAGAGCGGCTTCTCTGCCATATACGCACTGCAGCTTCAGTCTCCATAGCGTTGGACGAGCAGTCAACATTCTTCTCACACACAGGGCCATGAAAAGCCTGCCAGACTTCTTCCTCTTCATCTGGCAGGACCCTGTGCCGGCTGCATGCAAGGCAGTAATTTGAAAGGACCTCGAAGTCCAAGCAAAGGCCAGTATCCAGGGAAATAACTGTCCCAATGCCATTGTGGCTTTTATGGCCGCGTTTCTGCCATGTGCCATCAAACATCACGGCAATATTATCCCCGCCGACGTCGCTCTTTGTAATGGCCCGCGATTTTTCGAGGTTCTCTGAGACTGCACTCATCGCAGCATCGTATACTTTCCTGTTGATTGCAGCGAAAGATTTATGATGCATTGGCTTATGGAGTCCAATAATTGCGGTAAAGCGTACCAGCTGGTCATATCCCATTCCTATTGAACGGGCCGCCACAGCAGCTTTGACATTGACGGCTCGCTTTCACGCGAGCTCCCGCCGTCATAGTCCCGGCTTGCGTTGTTGGAGGCGTCGCTGCACGTCACAACTCGCCGCGATGTATAGGTTGCGGAAAGAACACTTTGTGGGCACGCACAGTTCTCACAGAGTACTTCAAGGAATGAAGCGAGTCCTTTGCGCTTCGCGGCCGGCTCCCGGACTCGAAGTCCCGAACGCTGGCATGTTGGGCAAATCGCGCCGCTCACGAGAATGTTCAGCGCTGTCAAATCAATAAGGACAGATGACGCCTCATCACAGGCTCTTTCCTCACCTTGGAAATATCCAATCTTCTTTTCTGAAGCACTCACATATTCTATTGCTGCTTCGAATTCCCCGGAGGCATCTGAAACACTAGGATGATTGGCGTCGGGTCCGACGCCGCTAGGCCTAATCGCCGCGGATCGAGTTGTCGCTGGACGAGCCTTCACCTTCGACTTTCGCAGTCGTCCTCGATATTTGTGAATAGAACGGTGTTTCACAGCACGATGACTTCGCTTGCTCGATCCTGCTTCATCCATGACCGAAGATTGAGTTGGCTCACGATCGTCACACTGAAGCGTCCCTCGACGGAGCATGGACCCAGCAAGGAGGCTTCGCCACATGTACGCGCACGGCGGCCAATGGCGGGCCCCGAATCGTACCACGTGATTTAAAAACCCAGTCGCAGCGCTCGAGAAACGCGGCAAAGGCATGCTTTTTTTTATTATTTCTTGCACTGCCGAAACCCGGCAACTGTGGTGATCGGGAGAATGCGGCTTGGCTGATCTCCTCACGCGATCCGCAGCGGCGAGCAACCATGCTGTGCCGCCCGCGAGACGCTCAAAAATAGCGTACTTTCGGTCTTTTAACATCCACCTTGTGCTCTTTAATCGCAATTTTAGCCCATTTCCCGTTCAAATTCAGCTTTGATATTTATTTTCATAAAAATAGAGATACTAAATTTGACAAAACAAGCAAAAACAAAAAATCAATAATTTTCGTAAAAACCCGCGTTTTTCGACCCGCATCTCCCCTGAAACGGCGTCGCTGTCGCTAGGCCTCGCGGCCGCGGGTTCACTTGCCGTTGGGCGTCTTCACCGTCGATTTTCGTCGCCGTCCTCTAAATTTATGCTTGGATGCATGCTTCACTGGCCGGTGACTACGCCTGCTACTGCCGCCTTCATCCATAACGAATATAAATTTGGAAAATGAACGTCGTTTGGCTACGCAGCTCGGAGAGAGAATGGACCCAGCAAGTAGGCTTCGCCACACGCAAGTGCGCAGCGGCCAATGGCGATCCCTGATCCGCACCACGTGATTTAAAAACCAGTCACAGCTCTCGAAAAACTCGGCACGCGCATGCCTTTTATTATTATTTCTTGCACTCTAGCAGCGCGGGCAACCATGGTTATTGGAAGGAGGCTTGGCTGAGCTCCGCATGCGATTGCCAGTGGCGAGCGGCCGCGAGTTGTCGGCCACGAGAAAACGGCGCACTTTCGGACTTTTAACAGCCACCCTGTGCTCTTTAAACGCAATTTTGACCCAGTTAGAGTTCTAATTCAGCCTTAATTTTTATTTTCATAATAGTAGAGACAATAAACTTGACAAAACACGCGAAAACAAAAAATCGATTCTTTTCGCAAAAAACCGCGTTTTCGACCTCCATCTCCCCTTAAGGGGGGAGGCTCCTCTTAAAGAAAAAATTTTGTTTCTGCACCAAATTTAATCAAATTGCACACCCATGACTAGTTTTTCATGCTGATTCCAAAAATGTCATTGGTTTCATGATAGGATCAGTAGTTATTGAGATACACTTAATTACACCCTTCTCACTAATAAGAACAATTAAGAGAAAAAACACATTAGAAAGTTTATAAATTGCACTTGGTTGGGTTCTAGAAACAGAAATGAATACAATGTTGGAAACAGTTTTTTAATTTTACTATCATAAGTAGTTTTTAAAGACATTGAAACTCAAGGAACAAATAGTGCGTAACTTGCAATCAGAAGCTAGAGCAAATTAAAAAATTTCTGAACCTTAATTACAAATTCTACTCCCAACATTGTGTAGACTACATATATGGCTACTTGCTAAAAAAAAGAATTATGGTTCTATCTGCCATAGCTGCTGATATATGCTAGTTTGGGACATGCTACGAGTCCAAAATTTCCATTTTGAGAAAAACAGCAAAAACAAACGAAGTGGTGTTTATGGCAAAGTACTTCAAATTTATTTATATACTGGCATCAGCAGACACTTAATAACCTCCTGGAAGGTAGTCTGTCTGACCAGAGTTATTAAAATGGCGCTTTTTGAGTGAGCGCTGAAGATTTTCTCGTTCACCAAGCGCAAGCTGACGATGGAGAAGGTGTCGCCGGGTGGGGCAGTTGCGGCGTCTCCCATTGCACCGAAGAAATGCTGCCTTTCGCCCTGTTGCTGCCGCTGATGCCATCTCATGAAGTTTCTCCTGGGCTTTTTTGTCCCTTTCTTCTATCTCGGAAGGTTGCAGCATTCTGGTATCGCGACGAACACGGCCGCTGCCCGATGAGGCTTCCGCGACCGGCGGCGCCGTTAGGCCTAGCTCGGTCGGCACCTCCCGATCCGCTGGCGGAGGCATACCCACGGTGCCTGTGGTGTCCGCGGTGCTCGAGGTGACCGTGGCGCTCTTCTTGAGGTTGTTAATGAGCGAATTTTTCCTCTTTTTTTCATATCTGTTAGTCGTGCAGAACTTTGCCGCCGGCGTTGACATCGTCGCGAGATGCACCAGCGAACACACCTTGACCAAATGGCTACCGCTTGGGCTCAACAGACGCTTCCAGCAGACGACACGAGGCCCTTCAGCCAATCAGATAGCAGCTTTCAGTCACGTGCACCGACTAGCGAATAGCATCGCCCGTTGCGACTGCTTTTTGGCGGCATTTTCTCCCTCATCCAATAAGCATAAAGGAGCAGGAACTGCGCGAAATTTAAAACGAAAAGCAGCTCTTCCAAACGAGACCAAGATGGCCGCGATCGCTGCAGTGAAACGATAATAGCATGTCTCGGAAAAAGCCCCGTTATTGCGCGAAAATTTGCCAAGAGCGAGCTCGGATCGAAGTTTTATACTCCTTTTACAGCCCAAATATTGGCTCTAGAGATTAGAAAATTCACAGGGTGGTAGAGAAACAGCTGCAGATTTCGAAAATTACATTTTTGAAAAATCGGTTTTTTCGCAATTTTTTTCGCCTCTAAGGGGGGACAGGGGTCTTGAAACTTTTTTCTTTATTTTTAGACTAAATGCAATGAAAATTTGCAGTATTAATCAGTTTTTATGCTGATTTCAAATATGTAATTATTTTTCCAATATGTCAATTAGTTTTCAAGATATTATACATTTTCACTCCTTAATTTGCGAGAACAATACAAAAAAAAACCACTCATCAGAAAACAGTTTTTAGTGTGTGGCTAGATAGTGTACAGTACAAGCAATACAATATAGGAAGTACTTTTTTGATTAATCCAGTATTAGCTGTTTTAGAGCCTGCTGAAGTTCAGTGTAGGGAAGACTGCTTGACGACCAGTTTTAATTTGTGTGCACAATAAAATTAGTGAGCAGAAATTGAGAAATCTGTTCCCAACGTTGTATACTTTAATCATTCAGAAGCATGCTGCAGTAAAACTTATTGCTGTATCTGCTCTAGAAGCCAAGATATCCTCCTTGTAAACTTTGCAAACAGTAAAAAATTGTGTTTTGAGAAAACAAGGAAAAACAAACAGATGAAATTTATTGAAAAATACTGAAAAATATGTACATATTTACACTGTAAATGGACTAGTATGCTCCAGGCATGTAATCTGTCTGGCTGTTAGCTCCCAAGTGCCGTTTTTTGCAGGCCTGCTGCACATTTTCTGCGCATGCACGCTTGTTCACAGATGCAGTTCGTCGGCACCGGTCTTTCTCTGCCATGCGCTGCATATTGCACGTGCTAGGTGCTACTTTGAGCTCTCTCAGAATGCTTGCTGAGGCTCTCTCATTTCCAGCGTTAAATTTCGGTACAGCTTCAGCTACAGCTGCCTCAATGCTGAACAAAGAACCGTGGTGCTCCTTGGGGGCCAGTGCCCAGATCATTGCGTGCAGACTTTCGTTACTGTTCTGCGTCTTTCCTCTCTGGCACCTCTGAAGGAGCTTCCTGTCCGACAAGCGCTGGTAGATGGGAAGAAGAGCCTTGCTGACGTGGGGTGGAAGATTGTAGTGGTGTTTGGGTGAAGGCAGGCCTTTGGCCTCTGCTGCATTATGGCGACACCAGGAGTCTGGGCCTGTTGGGCAAAGGCTATGGTTTGATGCAAGGTCTGTTGATGTCACGTGATGATATGTCGCCATCACAGCCTTGTGCATAGCCTCTACGTCCCCTGAATGTGATTTTACTGCCCAGCCATAATATGAGGTCAGCTTTGTTATTAGATCACCAGTCAACCTGCCCTTACCACTGATTCTGTCAGGACTGTCTCTGTGTTTGGCAACCAGGTTGCGTAAAGCTGTGCCCATGCGCTTCTGCACATGGTTTACGCACTCTTCCTTGTTGATAGGAATGAAGCCATACACCTTAGCTTCTTGCAGAGCTAAGAATGTACGGCTGTCACCATCTGACAGAACAGTGGTATAGCGCAGGTTGTTTTGCTGGAGTGACCTCTGGAACAATATGAGGCCAGCCTCCACCTCCATCTCTCCAGCTTTCTTTTCTGAATTTTTTTGGCAGACATGATTTTCTTTCCATGTCAAGTAGTTCGGGTCATCCTCTTTTGGCCCTCGCTCACAAGCGGCACAGAAATTCGAAAGCACGACAAAGTCTAATACAAGGCCCGAAAAAAGTTTAATCACGGTGCCTACACAAATATGAGAAGAATGACAGCGCGTCATCCATGTCCCGTCGTACGAGACCGCGATATTGTCCGGATTTCCCAAGTTCAACTCCGCGTACAAGTCCCGAACGGAGCTCGCACACTCGGCAGTCACTTTGTTCGCAGCACGCACCGCCGATGGCGTCAGCTTCGTTTTTAAGTACTGCTGCCATGTCTTCGTGTGAAGGCCGCGATGGGATATATTCATGGCTGAGAATATATCATTGAGCGCTGTCTGCCGATTGCCGGTACTCTGCATAGCACGCGAAGCAAGAATGTTCACTGAACGGATTCACGTTTTGATCGCCGCTCACGCGCGGCGAGCTCCACACCGACGCTACGTCGCCGCACATCGCGCACACAAGAACAAGACTCGCAGCGAGTCCATATTCACGCGCGGATTTTTCAACCGCTACATCAGCACCGCATGCCTTGCACTTGACATGGTGCAGAAGCGCGTTCACCGATTCCAGGCTCACGATCACGAACCTCGTATCGTTGGATGGGGCAGCTGCGTCGTCACTCGCATGTTCGAGAAAACCAGCTTTCCGGTCCGTAGCACATACATATTTGATCTCGCATAGCTTAGCGTCGGCCTTGGTCTTTATCTCTTCGAGATCTGCGGGTGTCAGCATAGCCGTGTCGCGGCGAACGCGCCCGCTGTTCCGAACATCGGGCGGCGCATCCGGGACCAGTAGGCTTAGCTCGTTCTCGGCTGCCGCTGCCGCGGCACGGGTCGTAGCAGCAGGCACGTCGTCGCTGCTTTCTGGCACTGCAGAACGCTTCTTGCAGTTGTCCGCGATTGACTTTTTTCTTTTCTTGCCGAACTTGTGGCGCGTACAAAATTTGGCCCGTGGCTGCGACATCGTCTAGAAATTTTCGGTACGAAGTCCAACACTGATCTGACAAAATGGCGCCTCGCTTGCGCTCTGGTGCGCCTAGCAGACGAGACGGGCCGAGATCCACCAATCAGAGGAGCTGATTTTAGTCACGTGGGCTCAGCAACGAATGGAAGCGCGCGCTGTGACTCGTTTGGCGCCCCGTTTCTCGTCAACCAATGCGCAAAAAGCAGGCAACACGGCGGGAAATTGAAAACGAGAAATCGCTCTTTCAAATGAGACCAAGATGGAGTCTCTCATGGCCGCGAAACGGACGCTGCGCTTTTTTCAAAAACACCGTTTTTGCGCAACTTGATGCATGAATTCAGCTCGTTTGCTCCTTGTAAAGTGGAATTACAGAAAAAATACTGACTCAGGCAACGAATAAATTCGTAGATATGTAGAAGACGGACTGTAGATTTCGAAAATGTCATTTTCAAAAAAATTTTTTTCGCAATTTTCGTGCCCTGAAGACCCGTGTCCCCCCTTAAGTACAAGAGAACTTGGCTCTGATCGGCAAAGGCGGCATTTTCTAGCCTCACCTCGCACGTATGTGGCCCTGTAACACACCTGTGATCATTCATAAACTTGTAGGCAAGCCAGCCAGCAAAATAGACAATGTTGTTCTCTAGTATTGGAGACTGATAATCATATGGCAAAACTTCTACTGCAACTGGCAAAGATGTGGCAGCTGTACAGAGAGAAGGAGCAGACTTAGATAAACAAACTGGGAGAGTGGCTAGAAGGCTAGACATGTCTTCAGCACAGTTGCTGCTTTCCGACAGTTTGAAAAGGTTGCTAACTAAAAGGTTGCTAACTATTTCGCAAACATTGTCGGCGGCTTAGGAAGGTTTAGCATAGCACAGAGTATATTTCCTGCAGCCATTCCCTTACCAATGGACCTCAAGGCATACACTAACCTGAGGTTGGCTTCATAGAGGCCAGAAGTAGTTTTCTTCGACGTCTCAAATCATTGTGCGGCACTACACACTTCACAGTTCAAACTGTAAACGCTTGCAACACCTACCCGTTTTGTCACAATTTCGATGAGCTCAACACTTCCACCGTACTCTCTGCACACACAAATCTGTGTAATTGCGGCACAAATGCCGTCCATGTCCATTAAGGCATATTGGCTGCTGCTCTATAGCACATCCTCTTCCTGGAAGCACAGAGAAAATCTTGAAAGCTTCGATGTCGAGGAGCTGGCGCGTTCGGCGTTCGGGATCTCATTCGGTCGTGGACATCCTTTTGCTTTTTCACGATGAGCGTAGCGGTTGCCGTGAAATTGACGCCTGACGAAGGCCTTCTTTGCCCTGGGCATCTCAACTTATCAGCAACAACCAACACCGGCACAATTTACAATACTGATCGAAAGGGATAGCACTCGGACGCAGCTGCATGAAGGTTGCAGAAACGTGGAAAAAACGTGCAAAGCGTCTCAGGATTGTCTTGGCTAAAAAAGAGGAGCTGTACAATAGTTGCCAGACAATTTTTTATATGTAGCAAGTTTTGAAATCAGGTGGTGGACTTTTTGGTTCAAAAAATTGACCTTAATCCTGAAAGGGGGCGTGGCCGCTCACTACTTGGTTTCGGAAAAAGCGTTTTTCAGCCGTAAATATGGCTTTCTGAGGAAAGTGCGATCATGGAACATGTGTAGAAAGAATTGAACTTCTAAAATTACAAAAGAAAAAAAAACGATTTTTTTCTATTTTTACCTTACCCTGTGCCCTTAAGAACAATTTTAACGGCGAGCCCATATTCTCGCTCACCTTTTTCGACGCTGATATCACCGCCCCACGTTCTGCACTTAGCGAGCCTCAGCAGATAGTTTAGCGACGCCAGGCTAACGATCGTGAAGCACGCCTCATCAAGCGGTCCGTCAGCAGTGCTGCTGGCATCTCGCAAATAGCAGACTTCCGCTTCGTTGCTGGAGTTTGACGCGAGTTCTTGGAGTTTTTACTCGGTTCTGATGACCATGTTCAGCCGTCAAAGAACCACATAATCGTCCTCCGTCGGACGATAAGTCCGATTTCTGTCGCGCAATAAAGCGTAACAGTCTTAATCGGGCGCGTTTCCTGCCCCTACAAGTTTCCTTCAGCATTATACATGGGTACTTGCGAGTGCTCACAAGAACTCCCTAGTGCCGGGTTGACGAGGGAAGGGACGAGGCGCCTGGCTTGGCGGGGACCGTAAGTAGGAAAGACGACACCATCCGATGATGGCACCACGGTGCTGGTCGGTAGGGGGTAGGATCAGCCGTTGTGGTTGAGGAGGTGGAGGCCGATGCAGCGGTGGAGTTGTGGGGGGCTGTTGGTGCCGGCGGCGTGGGCGCGCCAGCGAAACCGAGCTGCAACAGCTGTCGGCATGCGCCGTGCCAAGTGAGAGGGAGGGGAGGGGGGCGGAGCGGAGAGAGTGAATCCACGTGCAGGAACCAAGATGAACGGCGTGGGCGCGCCAGCGAAACCGAGCTGCAACAGCTGTCGGCATGCGCCGTGCCAAGTGAGGGGGAGGGGAGGGGGGCGGAGCGGAGAGAGTGAATCCGCGTGCAGGAACCAAGATGAAGAACGGCGTGGGCGCGCCAGCGAAACCGAGCTGCAACAGCTGTCGGCATGCGCCGTGCCAAGTGAGGGGGAGGGGAGGGGGGCGGAGCGGAGAGAGTGAATCCGCGTGCAGGAACCAAGATGAAGAACGGCGTGGGCGCGCCAGCGAAACCGAGCTGCAACAGCTGTCGGCATGCGCCGTGAGAGGGAGGGGAGGGGGGGCGGAGCGGAGAGAGTGAATCCACGTGCAGGAACCAAGATGAACGGCGTGGGCGCGCCAGCGAAACCGAGCTGCAACAGCTGTCGGCATGCGCCGTGCCAAGTGAGGGGGAGGGGAGGGGGGCGGAGCGGAGAGAGTGAATCCGCGTGCAGGAACCAAGATGAACGGCGTGGGCGCGCCAGCGAAACCGAGCTGCAACAGCTGTCGGCATGCGCCGTGCCAAGTGAGGGGGAGGGGAGGGGAAGGGGGCGGAGCGGAGAGAGTGAATCCGCGTGCAGGAACCAGGATGAACGGCGTGGGCGCGCCAGCGAAACCGAGCTGCAACAGCTGTCGGCATGCGCCGTGCCAAGTGAGGGGGAGGGGAGGGGGGCGGAGCGGAGAGAGTGAATCCGCGTGCAGGAACCAAGATGAACGGCGTGGGCGCGCCAGCGAAACCGAGCTGCAACAGCTGTCGGCATGCGCCGTGCCAAGTGAGGGGGAGGGGAGGGGGGCGGAGCGGAGAGTGTGAATCCACGTGCAGGAACCAAGATGAAGAAGGCACGCCCTGCGAAAAGCAGCAGCGAAAGACTGACTGCAATTCGACAGAGCTAGTTCCACTCGGCCAGATCTTTCTCTCGCGTCACTCCAGGTTTTATCAAAGCGAAACCACAGCCAATTTCTTTTCACCCACTCTCGCTTTCGGCGGTGTGTCCGCGGCAGTGACGCGGGTCACATCCCGCGCCTTTTTCCTCCTTGGGCCGATTTATCGCGCAATAACATGAGTAAAAGTTTTAATCGTGCGCGTGCCTTTCACGCGGCCTTGCGGTTGTTTCGTGAAAACAAAGCGATTGTTACCGTATATACAGTAACGACGTCTTTCTGGTTCCCAATTTTTTGCTGAAAATATTTCCTTCTAGAAATAACCATGTTCTGCCGTCAAAGAACCACATAATCGTCCTCCGTCGCACGATAAGTCCGATATGAGGGCTTCTAGTCCAAGTGTTTCTACCACGGCACGCTTTCGCTGCTTTCTGTTGCGCAATAACGCGTAACAGTTATAATCGGGCACGTTTCCTGCCCCTACAAGTTTCCTTCAGCATTATACACGGGTACTTGCGTGTGGCAATGCAAAAGAAATTACCTGAGTGCACAGTGGCGATGGTGAACTCTATATTAACTCTTTCGGGACCGCCCAAAAAGAAGGCAATTCTGATACAAATTCGAAAATATTTTTTTATTCAATGACTTTTTCTGCTAGCTTGTTGTAACATATATTGTTATGCAGCTAAATGAACGCACTTTCACGACAAAAAAATTTAGATGCCTTAAAAATATACATGATATCACGAAAAAATCTCAAAATACAACTTTTCTCCATAAAAAAGAAGGAAATTCTTGAATACGGAAATAAAAAAGAGTAATAAAAATATTTCAGAATATTCAAAATGTGATACAATGCCTCTTTTCTAACTTCGAGACAAAAAAAAAGTGGGAGGCTTATGTACATTTTTTTTTTGGTGCTTTCTTGCACCACTGCTCACCGCTCAGTTCTGAGCACGGTCCCTATGCCACTCAAGAAAACAGTTGCGGGCCGCATTGAAGCACAGATGTACGCTGCATTTACTGCAGAAAACCGTAGTTTTCACCTCGGTCTTGGTCTTTTCGTAGCATAGTTTGCAATTTTTTCTCTTCTCCACTTTTTGCGGCTCGTGGAGCGGGTGTTCTGCAGAAGGCGGTGGAGGAGCACGAGCTGCCTTGGCATCTTCAAGATGGAGAAGCTGCTGCACCAGCTCTTCTCTAAAAGCTAAATGGTCAAATGAGGAGTTTCTTGTCAGCTCAGGGATTTCTGGTTGAAGTTTGCGGTATGCTTGGAACAAAAAAAAGCTGTTGACACATGCGATGTCAATGCAGTGGAAGAACAGGGTCTTCCACCAGCGGACGCTACGCATCAGAACATTATAATATCCAATCATTTGATCCGATTTGTCCACTCCCAGCATTCCGGCATTATAATCATGAATAAGCATTGGTTTTGGTACAGATATTTGGGTCCATGTACTTCCGCTTCTCTCCCTCCTTTTTGCGGCGACGCTTTTGTTGGCAGTGTGTATGGTGCTCATCATATTCACAACGCGCCGGTCTTTCCACTGAAGGTATAAAATGCTTCGGTCACGCATCCATTGAATGTCGACACGACGAGCTTTTTTTTCCCATCGTGCGTCTTTTAGCTCTGCAGGGAATCCTCGGCGATCTTTTATTGTTGTCCCACAAGCCAATGTTCGTCGGTCGAGGAGGTGAGCGAACAGGTGTGTAGAAGTATAGAAATTATCCATAAAAATTTTGTAGCCCTGATCCAAATATTTGGCACATAGCTGACAAACTACGTCGAAAGCTAACCCGTGGGGCCCTGGGTGCTCACGCTTGCCTGTGTAAACTGCAAACTGCACAGTATACCCGGTGTCGGGGTCAGCGAGGACCCACAGCTTGTAGCCCCACTTCGTTACTTTATCTTTCATATATTGCCGTATTCCCGAGCGTCCTTTCAATTTTACCATGCGCTCATCCACAGAGAGGTCTCGATGCGGCTGGAAAAGCTTCGCCGACACTTGTTTACGTGATGAATCAGCCAATAGACGAACCGAAGCTTTCCTTTTGAGAGCTGACTGACGTCGTCCAAGTCTGCGACATGCAGCATCGCAAGCAGTGCGATAAAGCGGCGCCGTGGCATAATCCGTGGCGGAAGAAGACCGCTGTACATGTTTCCCACGTTCCAGTAAAGCTTCAGCCGCGGCACTTTCACGATTCCCATGTAGATAACGAGGCCAATAAACTTGAGCATCTCACTTGGAGCCACTTCTTCCCAAGAGCCGTCGGGACGGGCATGCGTCGGCTTCTCCAAAATCTTTGTCCAGGCATATTTATTAGTATTGTCACAAATAGTCTGAATGACCTCGGCCGAGAAAAAAAGTTCAAGGCAGTAAGAAATTTTTTTTGTGCGCTTCTGAGTGCCATGCCCACATCTTCAGTCAAGTACACACCGGGTTTTCTCCTGGGCGAAAACTCGATACGTTTCTGCGCCGGCGGTAGAAGACCATTCCCGTAAGTTGTGGAAACCCTACAAAACAGAGATAAAATAGTGAGAACATGTAGCGATCACGCACACCTACTCAACAGCAAGTGGAAAGCAAAACTATGCTCACCTTCGGCTACTAGTTGACGGTCCAGGTTGTTGTGACCCAGAGTCTCTCTGAGCTGAAATCAGCTTGAAAAGTCGTCTTCTGACTCTTCGCTGCTTGATTCCTCAAAGAAATCCGTAGTAGAAGCGGCTGAATCGCGCGACTGACGTTTTTTCTTTGCGCGGCCTGATGCGAGGTTGACGCCATGGTTCTCAATCTGCGCCTCCGCCACGCCCAAGATTAAAATCTCTCCCGCGTCGCCGCCTGCCGAGAAAAAGGCAAACTACGCCAAAACCGAAAGTTTAGATACCAGACTACTCACTAGATGGCGAGATGTGTTCCAGTGAGCGGATATTTGAGCTTGAGAGCGCGCGCGATTTGATCGTGCATTTTTACACGATGGCCTATGGCGCGGTCCCGAAAGAGTTAAAAAACGAGCAGTTCAAGCACTGGTTCCTGCACATAGCACACTCGGTTTAGAGAGGGGGATTCGGGAGAGAGACAGTGGCACGCATCGTGCTAGCTCTGCCAAGGCTCGTTTTTTGGCCCCCGGAGGGACCGTGAAAAGAAAAAAAGCTGGCAAAGCAGCTTTGAGACCCGGAGTGCCTCGTGCAGTGCAGAGAGAGAGATGACGGGGGTCCTCTTCACATCGAGTAGTGCTTGGCGATGGCCTCCATCAGCCGAAGGAAAGGGTCATGGCAGCGCTGCCTCCCGTTAATGGACTGCCACCAAAGCCAGCCCAGGTAGGTCTCCGTCAGCTGCGGTGTAAGCTTTCGGCCGCTTCTGATGAGCCGGGCCTTGGCCTTCTACCATGAGCTCTCGATGCTTTGTGTGTGAGTGCCGGTAACAGGGTCAACGAAAAACTGCGAATGGTTGACTGACTTGTGAGTCAAGTTCATGTTGACTCCGTTGCTGTCGAGCAGCCCCGGAACACACTGGTTCGCCGCCCACTAGTTGCTGACGATGGTGGTCCCTGGCTAAACGTTGGCGGCGATGATGGCTCCGAGAGTCGCCGCGTTGCGCCGGTCGACCTTGAAGAGGCGCAACTCCTTGGTGGCCTCCCAAATCATTCCAAACACCCACGGTCCACCACGCCGCCGTAATTATTCTGGCGGTGTGGTGGCACGTTGTCGCCTGCCAAAAGCCGGCCGCGGTTGGCTTTGCGCTTGCCCCTCATAAGGCACTCGTCCACTTGCACCACATCGCCAGGTCCACCCATGGGGTGGCTGCTCTGACAGCTCAGCACAGCAGACCTCGCGGACGTAGATTGTCCAGTCGGTGCAGGCCTGCTTAAATATCGCTCTTTTGCATCTCTCTGGCGACCGTCATCGATATTTCCTTCGACATGCAGAAGGTGAGGTACAGCACAGCTGACCTCGGCAGCTTCACGTTTGGGCGGCCTAGGCAGTCCTTGCGGGCAAAAAAGCTCGCTGAAGCGCCTCCACTTGCTCGCAGAGCAGCACCTCCTCGTAACGCAGTGGTGCCGTGCAGTTGAGACAGTTGTTTGCGGCATCTGTTGCACCGGAACTGCGCCCGCTTCCCCTTAGATGAGACGCGGTAGAAGGTTACAACTTCCCCCACGCAGTCCGTCTTGTTGTCATTAAAACTGCCGAATGTGTTAGGCCTACTTCGACCTCTGTACTGTCGACTCGATCGTTCGGCACAGAACTTTCGTCGTTCTCGGTGCAGACAACTGGAGCAGGGGGTCTCTTGAGGTTATTAATCAAGGACGTTTTTCTCTTCTTGCCGAACTTCTGCCGCGAATGAAACTTGCACGCTGGACCAGGCATCGCTGTGCGTTCTCGCCTCGGATCAACACAAAGAAAGCGCCGCGTCTCCCCACGGCTTGACCACCAATCGGAAGGCGACCTGCTGTCATAAGCGCCCAAGCAGCCAATAGGCTCGTGAAAGGCACCTTTCTTTTTGTTATTTGCTAGGCAACCAATGGATGAAAGGAAGCAGCAGTGGCAGGAAATTGAAGACGAAAGACAGCCTTCATTTCAAACGAGACCAAGATGGCTGCGGTGCCGCGCATGATACGGGAGCTATGCGGCGCGGAACACAGCCGTTTCGGAGCCGATTTCAGCGCAAATTCGGGCGACGTAGATTATGTAAATTTACATTATGAATAAAATACTGATCTAAGAGGTGAGAAACTTGGCAGATAGGTAGATAGATGGCCGCTGATTTCGAAAATACCGAGAAAAAGACCCGTGTCCCCCCTTAATGCCGTTTGGCGATTGCCAGTGGCCAGCATCACACATGCGGCGAGGACGTTCAGTTTTGAAAGGATTCACTTTTTCAGTACCTTCGATGCGTGGTGAACTCCATGTCAACGTTGACGTTGCACACAATCTGCAGCTTGACAGCAAGGCCATATTCACATTCATCTTATTATTTTCACAACTCCAGAGCAGGGTCTGCACTTCACGAGCTCGAGCAGAGCGTTCACTGAATTCAAACACTCGCACTGCACTATGGGACTTCGTTCATGGTTAACTGCGGCGTCGTTGCTGTCAGCAAAAAGCTCCTTCAGATTTTTGCTGCCGTTGCCGAAAGCTTCTCTACCATGTCGGCTGTTAGGTCTGACTTGGATCCTGCGGTGAGGCGGTGCGCGGTTTGAAGTTTTCGTTCAACGAACTCTTCACCTTCTTGCCAAACTGATGTCGGGTGCAAAATCTTACCAACAGGTGATACTTCGCGTACTGCGCCGGTGTCAACACGATAGCGTGCATAGAATAGGAGCTGCGCGCTGCGGAAAAAGTGCTGTTTTGATGTCAATTTCTAATCAAATTCAGTCGTCATGGACGGTATAAATTGGTACTGTGTGAAAACTGATCTTAGAAGCTTGAAACTCTGCAGACTGGTTAAGAATAGGCAGCAGATTTCGAAAAAATTTTCAAAAAATGATTTTCTTGCCATTTTTTTGTTTACCTCTGAGACCAGTGTCCCCCCTTGAACCACTTGAAACTGTTGGCATTGTTGCAGATCGGAGCCATTTTAAAGCGCGTGATACGTCGAACCGCACCATTGCGCGTCATCGGTCTGGTGCAGATCAGTAGGCCTATGATTTTTTTTCTTAAGGCCCTTTGCCACTTCACATTCCTAACATAGAGAAAGGCTAACATAGAGAAAGGTATTATTAAAGAGCAGATGCTCCCTTGACTAGCTTGCCAAGCAGATGGAAGAGAAACTGGGGACAGCTTTTGATTCAAGTTTCAGGCGCTCACAACTTGTATGCTAGCATGCACTGCACCCTGCAGCAGCCTTAATGGCGCGATTTCTGTTCTGTACGGTCTCTTATCTTTGTTTCTTTTTCTGTCTAGGAGAATTAAAATATTTTGAATCAGAGTGCTCTTGACTCGTCATCAACGCAGCTGCGCCACAGCCTTTGTCACAACAGTGGCATTCCATAAGGCACCAGGTGCTCTGTGTAATGAACATTTATTTTGCTCCATATAAACACAAACAAGCCGATACAGTTGGCGTTGCTATTTAACACAACATTAAGGATGGACACTAGTCTTACACCATTGTTTTTTTGACAGATTTTAATGAAAATGAATACTTAATTTTTTTATGCTGATTTCAAATATGCACTACTAATTAGCAACCAATGTCCATTGTTTGAGGCCCAGATGGCAAAATAATAACTGTCAAAAATTAATTGCAAGGCATGGTTGGATAGCCAGAAGAGTAAATTATGAAATGTTGAGAGCAGATTTTTGATATGTGAATTATTAATCTTTTTACAGCCTTCTGAACTTCAGCATACAAGATGTGTGTAACCAAGTAACAGCAAATTAATCAAAACAAAGGTAAAATGAAAACTGCTCCCAACATTTCGTACTGCAAAAGTTTCAGCTCTGTTACTTGGTGGCCGAGATGTCGAGGCAGCAAGACTGCTAGTAGTCGACAATGTGAATTTTGAGAAAAGTGCAAAAAACGAGCAAGGGGAAGTTTAGTAAATACCGTATTTACTCGCGTAATCGTCGCACTTTTTTCCCTGTAAATCAACGCGATGTTTGGGGGTGCGATAGCTATGCGAGGAAAATTTTCAAGCAAATGTTTCGGAGTGTTAAATGCAAAGATGAATGGGTGCAAGATCAGGATTGTCAGGTCCGCAATTGTAAATATAACGAAAACATTACTTTCAAGCGTAACTTACCTTCGTTATGAAAGTACAGGGTGAACGTAAGCTCAAGCTGCTAAAGCACCTTATTTGCCGCGTGCAACCTCCCCGTCACTACTCGCGTTGCGTACGTCCTGCAGGCAATTCTACTCTTCATCAGAGTCCTTGTCGACACTGGAATCGATGGTTTCTTTATCTTCCGATGCTTCTTCGCCGTCCCACACCAGGTGGTCCTCGGTGGCATCCAGGGTGTTCGAAATTCCTGTTTTCTTGAAGCTTCTGGCCACCGTGTTCACATCAATCATCCCCCATGCCTCTGATACCGAGCTGCACAGCAGCTCCACGGACGGTCTTTTGATCTTGCCGCCCGGCATCTGAGCATGTTCACCTTCGGCCATCCATTCTGCGTACAGCCTCCGGACGTTATCTTTAAATGGCTTGTTCAAAGATACGTCAAGACGCTGTAGCATTGATGTGAGGCCGCCGGGTATAACAGCCAGGTCCGTGCTCGGGTCCTTGAACTTCGCCCGAACCGACTCTTGAAGATGGCCCCGAAAGCTATCAAGCACGAGGAGCGACGGAAAGAGAAGCGCTCCCCGGTTGCCGCCCCCACACAGTCTTCACCCAGTCCACCATAAGGTCCGCGGTCATCCACCCCTTTTCTTGGACGCGCACGTGTATACCAGGGGGGAGCTTTCCTTTCGGGAGGGTCTTCCGCTTGAAAATGACGTACGGTGGGAGCTTCCGCCGTCACGCCTAGCATGACCGTGCACCTCTGTTTTTCGGCACCTGTATTCCTGACGTGCACAGTCCGAGCGCCTGTCTGTTCGACTGTCCTGCTGCTGGGCATATCGAAATTCAGCGGTGTTGGTCTGCGTTCCCTATCTGGGAGAGCAAGAAGTTATTCTCCTGCCGGATCCTGACGTTAGTCTCGAAGTGCTTGCATGCAATGATCAAACTGTCCAACCGACTACGGCACAGTTCCCTGATGCGGCTCAAAACATAAGAGCTGTCGTTCACGCTCGGACACTCTTCGGGAGATGTGCACTTTACTGAAATGGAAATTGCAGCGCCAATATACCGTTCCAGATTACCGACGCTGTCGTCGTTTCTGTTCAGGATGCGATGAGCGTTCACCAAGCTCAGCTCCACGTCACTACAACCCATCATCACGAGAGTAGCCTCTTCTTCCCCTATCACTTGCTCAATTGTAGGCAGTCCTTTCAAGCCATTTGTATAGACAAACACTCGAGTCTTGACGTATCTTTCGCGGGTGATTGGGTATGTTCCAACTTCAGACACAAGGTACTCCACTTGATCTTTCACTCGTTCGTCCTTTTTCAAAGCGATGATTTCCACTGAAAAGATTCGCCTCACGTCCGCGTCGGCACCGCTTCCAGACAGAGTACTGCATCGCGCTACGCCAGTGCCGAGGCTTGGTGTAGTCACAGCTTAGTGGCATGCAAGGGCTAATGTCGGCGTACAAATTCCCCAACTTTGCAGCTAGTATGCTTGCAAGTTCAGCCTCGCTGGTGTCGTTGGCAATGTTCATGTCTAGACGGTCGGACTGCGTGACGCGCTTGGTGTTCTTATTGATACAGTTCATGGCTTTAAGCACTGATCTCACACACCGGCGACGAACGCGAGTCAGAACGGCCACAAACTGAGCCACACACGAAACGTACAGTTCCTTTGCACGACCGAGCTTGTCGTAGGAAATCAGTCCAGAGAGCATTTCCGTGCTCATGTCCTTCAGTAGCATTAAAGTCTCATCGGCCGGCGAGTGCTCGTGGCGAAAGTTCACGTGATTTGCAATGAAATCGCTCACCTCACCAAACAGCTTCTCGAACCTGCAGTTGAACATACACAGGGGCACATCCACCATTTCGAAGTAGTCGATTGTCAGACTGTGGCACATGTTAACTATCCTCTTCAGTCCTGAGACAACAATTCGTGAACGATTTTTGTAAAACTTGTTTATTGGACACAAATTAGTGCAAAACGAAGCAAAAAATTGTTGCGCGTTAAAAATACAAACGGAAGGTAGTTAGTTTGCTGGTACCCAAGTGGGTACTCTGGGACTTAGGGCGTATGAAACTCAAGAAAACAGTTTCTGTTTAGAAGGCAAAGAAACACATCGCATTTTCTGCACTTTACTCGCGATTTGCCACTGCAATGCGGATTCCGACACTTCATCTGGAACTTCATCTTAGTATGTTCAGGGAAGTGTCCAGTATGGTCGTAGCGCACCTCATCTGGGGGTATGGGAATCACCTTGGCTCTCTTTGGTGCAGTCGCTTCTTCACCCCTTTCTGCATTTGGATGAGACCCCCGTGAATCAGACAGGTCTGCTTTTATAGTACATTAGCTATGTTAATTTTGAAGTTCAGCAAATCTAGCCGATCCTTTTTGGGAACCATAGCATTTTCGCAGTCCCTCATGTACTGCACCCAACTATTGCAGCAAGCCAAGTCTAAGAAATGAGTGAAAACGCGCACAGTCCACTTCTTGCTGCGCACCTGGATTCGGTAGTAAGCCACATAGCGGTCCATCAGGTCGACACCGCCCATGTGTTGATTGTACTTGGCAACAATGTCAGGTTGTGCAACGTCGATTCTCTTCTTTCCTTCTTTCGACCACCTTCGACATTTTCCTTCTGGCTCAGTCCCGTAGGCAGATGACAACAAAATGACTGATTTGTTGTCCTTCCATTTGACAACACAAAGCTTGTCGTCACTGCATACTCTACAGCAGGAATCTCCACGTTTCATAGACCGGTCATTTGGCATTCGTGCTGCCTGGCCATTGGTGCGGTTAGCCATGACTGTGCCCGTGAGAAAAATGTTCTCCTTGAGCAAAACGTCAGCGAGTTTAATTGCTGTAAAGTACCTATCGGTGAAGAGAAATGTAACGTCGTTTCGATTCACGGTGTTAGTCAGTTGCTTCACAACTGCTCCTCCAAGGCCCAGTTCTTTCAAGTCTTCAACTGGAACAGTTCCTTTCCCGACATAAATTGTAAAGTCCAAAACCAAGCCATCAGTCGCTGCCAACACAAAATTCTTCAACCCAACAGGGTTTGGTTTGCTAGGGACACACTGTCGCATTGGACACCTGCCAGTAAACGGGATCATTTGCTCGTCCACGCAGAGCTCTGCAGAACGGTGAAGCTGTAGACATGCTTTTCTGAAGAACTCTATAATTGGCTTCACCAGGAAAAGCCTGTTTTCTGCTTTTTCTTTGTCTGTTACAGACAGTCTATCAGAAAAGTGTAGGTGGCTTCGAAGCTCAAAGAACCTATCACGCTGCATCGCATTCGTGATCACCTCGACACTCAGCAGTCGGGACCAGTACATGCGTACTCTTGGAATCTTCAAGACACCCATTAAAATGTGAATGCCTGCAAAGGTCTGGAGCTCCTTTGCATTTGTCTTTACGGAACAACCTCCCCTTTCTTGAACAGAATAGAGATTAGTCTGAACCGCACATTCATTCCAAAAGTCCTCTGGGAAGTACGCAGAAAAATAACTGTAAGGCGATTTTAATTCCTGTTCACCGATGTCTTCTGCTACTCCATCGAAGTTCACACTGGTGAACCTGGACAAAATAAACGGGAACAAATTTCGATCAAAATATTTTTCAATTTTATATAAATTAAGGATGCTATCTGTGGTGAATTGAATATGCCTGTTCAAAAAGTAATAAAGAAATAAATACTCTTACGTTTTAGTTTTCCACAAGCAATGTGTAGTTGATGGCTGGTCGACTTCGTCATCACTGTCGTCAGAGCTGCTGCTGCTTTTGGCGTCGGATTCGTCTGAGCCTTCTGCGGAGTTGTCGATCCACTCCGGATCATCAGTCTGACAAATCAGCATCACTCTGCTCTAAAAGAGCCTGGATTTCTTCGTCTGTAAGGTACTTGCCTGCAAATTACAATAAAGCGGCTAAGTCCCCAAGTACCAAATTGGGTACCCACATCTTAAAGTAGACGTAGCAACAATGTTTGCTGCGAAACTTGTACTAAACATGTCACAGCAAAACCCCTAGTGTGCGGTCACAGTTTTCACAGCTACAGAGTTTAAAAAGAGCGTTGCAGATCGAAGCAAGAAAACTTTACTTACCACGAGGACGAAAACGTGCGTGCGGGCTGGAGGAAGCCATCTTTGACTGCATATGGGGCAGCCTCATTCAGACACACAGCGCCATCTCTTGAACAGATTGGAAAATGCAAGGTACCCAAACGGGTAAAACGGGTCTGAACGCTAGTATTTCATTTTGGACTGCTTTGCAAGTTTGGTAACAGAGGTACCCATTTGGGTACTCATGGAATGAGGAGGCTATAGCACCTATAGTAACTGCCGAATTGGCAATCACCAGAGACTTCAGACGACGAAACTGCAGTTTCTCAGTCGCTTCAAACTTCAGCATAGTCACGTCCCGTACCTCGATAGACTTGACACTTACGCATTGACAAGCTGCCTTGAGCACGGTCATAAGATCAGTCACATCACTCTCATCCGCTTTTGTCGATAGCCACTGAGCTCTCTTCTGAGACGCCACTCCCATGCCTTTGCGCGCACTCACAGCAACGTGAGCGATGTTTGTCTTGCGAATTAGTCGGCAATCCTTCATGGACCATCTCACATCCAACAACTTTTCGTGAATCTTGGGGTCATTAATGAAGTTGGGATCGGAAACCAAGCGTTTGGCCATGTCCTGCAAGTCCTCGAGGGGGGAACACTCGCACGGAATGTCAGTGTCGTCGCACTCATCTTCCAAATCCTCCGGGTTCGTGAGCTCGTGTCGAACCTCCATCTCCGCCTTGCAAAACGCGTCGTCTAGCTCGTACAGCTCACGCACCGGTTCAACTATCATGTTGGTGCGCAACACGTGCTTCCTGACCGTGTCGTAGAACTCGTCACACTGCTCCGCGGTGCTCCTTTCATTCACTTCTTTAATGAGACTGGTTGATCTAGTCGAATCGAACAGTGCCTGCTTCACGATGTCGCTGTACCAGCGATGTCCGCAGTATGTGCTGACAATAAAGTCCCGCACACTTGCCCCGAAGCGCTTCTCTCCATCACTATCATAGATGTAGCAGGGGTTGTTCCCGATGAACACTATCTTTATCGGCTTCAGAATCTTTGTTAGACGCTCAAAGGATACCACAGGTGTAGCGACGTTGTTGGTGCTGCCGGAGCTCCTCAGTTCCAACACGTTACCCTCGGAGGTCATTTTCAAATCGTAGGAGTACATAAACATACGCATGTCTTGCACGATGTAGCATTTCTGCAACGAAAGAAAGACGGAGAGAAAACATGACTCGATACAAGATCGTCATAGGAATGCATGCAGTACCCATATTAATAATCACCATTCTCGTGCTCGCGATATGTTTTTCGGCACTGAGACCCGTACACACGCGTATCTCGTGCGATGATCGCTCGCTCACTCTCTCTCGATTACAAAGACAGTACGATTACCGGCGCGATGCTATACGCTACGTGCATGCTACTGCCGATCCTTACATTGGGCTGGATAGAATGGAAATCGCACCGTGCTTCTTCGAGTGAGGAGTGTGATGGGAAACTCACGTTATGCTTCAAGAAATCCGTACCCTCCATAGTTCGCAAGTTACACGTCTATCTGTTGTGTTTCGTAGTTGGAGCACTAGTCACTATATTTGTGACGGACGCGATGAAGTACAGCGTGGGTAGACCCAGACCACACTTTCTCTCGTTGTGCGCACCCGATGCATGTCAACGCGGCAATGAAACGGTATACACGCAGTCTCTGCACTGCACGACCGAACTTTCCAGACACTTGCTGCGCAATTTAAGACTATCGTTTCCATCGGGACACTCCTCCCTTTCTGCTTACGCCGCCGCGTTCATGATTCTCTACTTGCAAGAACGAGGACATGCGGCGTTACAATCGTTGCGGAAACTGCATAGTGGTGCGCTCGAGCATTCATTATGGCATTTGCAGACATGTGACCCGTAAAGTAAC
Organism: Amblyomma americanum; assembly: GCF_052857255.1. Taxonomy (NCBI): domain Eukaryota; kingdom Metazoa; phylum Arthropoda; class Arachnida; order Ixodida; family Ixodidae; genus Amblyomma; species Amblyomma americanum. Next base: position 65,963,988 of record NC_135504.1, read on the forward strand.
GAGTAGCTTGCAAAATGTTCATGCCCAAATTAGTCACGCTGATTGTAGACAATGTCTCCTTGGAGGAGATGTTTCCGAAGTACGTTTCAGACAAAAAGTCTATGCTCAGCGAGTCGCTGGCGATCATGTCCCCGCAGCGGCGACGAATCGTGTTCACGATGTAGTGGACAGATGTAGTCTGGGTATTTCTGCTCGTGCACCACCACGTCTCCGATGCCGTCTGCGACGAGCGGATTCTGAACAGCCTCTTGAGAAGTGTAATATTCGTTGCTGTACACTCGGCGAGACTTTGTTCTGTCTTCAAATAGTTCGCGAGTCGGGCTAGTTGGCGGTGTCTTGGCCATCCTGTGTGGAGGACTCATCTTCACAAACGACACGCACCGTCTTCCCGGCGTTCGCTGCTTCACGCTGATCTGGGGCAACACGACAAGCGGTGGGCGATCGCCGGAAGAGCTCGCACAAAACAAAATGTGCAGAGTGTTAAATTCCATCTTGCAACCGACGTTGGAGTCTGAGAACACCAGTTCCACCTTGTCCGTCTTCTCCATAAACATATGAAGAAACACATTGTTGGCGAACACATTCTTGTATTTCCTATTTACCTCGCCCTGTCCGGCGTGCAGTCGAAGCACCACGTGCAACGCCCAGTACAGTCTTTCCAGCAACATCAGTGCACACTCGTCGTCGCCGTTACACCAAAACACTAGCACGCACGTGCGTTGCTTACTGGGCACGGCGGCGTCCTTCAGTCGACCGCCGCCGTTACTGCAACTCTCTTTCTGGTCTCCTCTGCCACCCCTGTAATCCTTCACCACTACCATGGGGTCTTTCATCTGTTGCCTGCTTTCGAGCTGCGTTTGCTGATGAGCGTACATGGCGCGAAAGCTCATGTAATACGCTATGATAGAAATCCAAAAGTGTGTTACGCCATGGGTGATGGCGCGCCAGGAATATAGGGGCAGTTCAGCATCCAACATTGTAGTGAACATGTCGGGGTTGATCTCTGTAACCGAGTCGAGGTCGCGCTGGTGCGGAAATAGAGCCTGAAACTGCTCATACATCCAAGTCTCGGACTCGTCCGGTTGCTCGTACACCACCGATTCACTGCCCCCGACGGGCGACGGAAGTGTGTACGCGTCCGAGTTGCCTCCCAACAGCATGGAACCGAAATTGGCCATGTCTTGCAGTTCCACCTGAGCATTCAGTATACGATGACACAAGTACGATATGTAGGTGTTCACGCGCTTCAACAACGGTGCAAACTGCTTGGTCACGGCTTCCCAGTGCTTGCGACGAATGAGCGGGTTCGTCATGTGTTGCTTGGATAGCAAGGTCTCTTTACAAGCGTCGTAGCTGTCGGCACCGTGCACGGCAATCGCAGCAAACGTGCAACCCACTTGCTTGGTAGTCATGTTGGCGATGATCTTTTCCGTTGTAGTAGAGGGAGCGACCACGGCCGACTGCTGCTGGTCCATCATCTTGCTCGCTCGCTCGATGCTAGCGTTCACCGACGGAGCCATCCAGTTCCAGAACATGTGCATGTAAGACCTGTTATCGGCAGCAAACACACACATCTTCCGATACAGTGCCTTGAAGGTACTCGCGTACCCTTCGTCTGGCAGCATCTCCAGCAGCGGGTTCAGCCAGTGCTCTTCGCTAGAAAACGGCCCGTTGAACATGACGTGCACTGTAGCATACGTGAACTCGAACCGGCCGTTCAGTTGGTACACGTAGTGAATGTCACCCACGTTGGGATTCGCACAGTGAGCCCTGCGAGAGCGTTCGACCCGCCGACACGAGCCCTTGCGTCCGACCGGCGTGAAACAGACCACGTTGCCGGAGTCGGGATCAATACAGTGCGCAAGCACTGCCCGGTCCAGGGTCACGTACGTCGGATCGTTGACGCGTCTGTTTGGCTCGGTCGGCGAGCATTCGCACTCGATCCTCTCGCTCGCGCTTGTTGCGGGCGGCCAAGTCTCGAGCCACTTGCTGTCGTCGCTGCAGTCTCTTCAGCTGCTTCTTGTTAGAAATCCACTGCAAGCGCCGACGCTCCTTCTTGTTCATGTAGCTGAAATCGTCACGCCGAGCTCCATAACAGTCGTCGTCGTCGTCTTCTTCCTCAGAAGCACTGGCATTGCTAAAATCACCCCCAAAGTCGTCGTCTTTGTTATCCTTATTCTTCTTGCACTTGTCCTTCAGCTTGCGACGTTCTCGTTCCTTCACACGCAACTCGCTCTTCCTCTCCAACGGACTTTGCTCGTACAGACCTTGCACCAGAATTACATGCGCCAGAGTCACTCTTAGCGAGGCGGGAATGGAAGCGATACCTTCCTGAACGGCTTTGGGAATTCCTCCGGAAACAGCGTGAGGCACCACTTGATACAGACTGATGTCGCACCGTTTCGTCGCTGCTGATATCACTCGAAAGTGAAGCGCGTCGTTCATCGGTAGTGGAGGCAAGTCACCCGAGTCGTCTTCGCGACAGTACTTCTCAAACTTTCTAAACAGGCCGTCCGCTCTCTGGTGCATGGGTTCGGGAATCTTGGAGATGAAAACATTGTACTCTTGTATCAACGTGTTGTCATCAGAAAAGTTCAATTTTGAACGCCTCATCTCCATCTGCTGACGCCTGGACATGGGCTCCTTGTTGGCTGCAGTGTCGGGACGCCAACGTTTCGTTACGCGTTTCCTAATCCACTCGCCATTTTCTGCCTTGCGCTTCCTGCGCTGTTTCTTGGGCTGGGGAGCCATTGCCGACGGTTGAGGATCGCCATCGGACTGCTTATATACACAGTCCCAGTTGCATTTTACGACGTCGGTTTCCACGTCGGCCTTTTCCGGCAACGGGGCCGGCGCTGCAATCGGGACCGATGATGCATCATTGGCTTTCGACGTCGACCGTTCAGGTGCTCGCCCGAAACATTTGTAGACACCTGTGGTTTCGGAAAAAGCGTTTTTCAGCCGTAAATATGGCTTTCTGAGGAAAGTGCGATCATGGAACATGTGTAGAAAGAATTGAACTTCTAAAATTCCAAAAGAAAAAAAAACGATTTTTTTTTCTATTTTTACCTTACCCTGTGCCCTTAAGAACAATTTTAACGGCGAGCCCATATTCTCGCTCACCTTTTTCGACGCTGATATCACCGCCCCACGTTCTGCACTTAGCGAGCCTCAGCAGATAGTTTAGCGACGCCAGGCTAACGATCGTGAAGCACGCCTCATCAAGCGGTCCGTCAGCAGTGCTGCTGGCATCTCGCAAATAGCAGACTTCCGCTTCGTTGCTGGAGTTTGACGCGAGTTCTTGGAGTTTTTACTCGGTTCTGATGACGTTCTGATGACCATGTTCAGCCGTCAAAGAACCACATAATCGTCCTCCGTCGGACGATAAGTCCGATTTCTGTCGCGCAATAAAGCGTAAGTCTTAATCGCGCGCGTTTCCTGCCCCTACAAGTTTCCTTCAGCATTATACATGGGTACTTGCGAGTGCTCACAAGAACTCCCTAGTGCCGGGTTGACGAGGGAAGGGACGAGGCGCCCGGCTTGGCGGACCGTAAGTAGGAAAGACGACACCATCCGATGATGGCACCACGGTGATGGTCGGTAGGGGGTAGGATCAGCCGTTGTGGTTGAGGAGGTGGAGGCCGATGCAGCGGTGGAGTTGTGGGGGGCTGTTGGTGCCGGCGGCGTGGGCGCGCCAGCGAAACCGAGCTGCAACAGCTGTCGGCATGCGCCGTGCCAAGTGAGGGGGAGGGGAGGGGGGCGGAGCGGAGAGAGTGAATCTGCGTGCAGGAACCAAGATGAAGAACGGCGTGGGCGCGCCAGCGAAACCGAGCTGCAACAGCTGTTGGCATGCGCCGTGCCAAGTGAGGGGGAGGGGAGGGGGGCGGAGCGGAGAGTGTGAATCCACGTGCAGGAACCAAGATGAAGAAGGCACGCCCTGCGAAAAGCAGCAGCGAAAGACTGACCGCAATTCGACAGAGCTAGTTCCTGCTTATATACACAGTCCCAGTTGCATTTTACGACGTCGGTTTCCACGTCGGCCTTTTCCGGCAACGGGGCCGGCGCTGCAATCGGGACCGATGATGCATCATTGGCTTTCGACGTCGACCGTTCAGGTGCTCGCCCGAAACATTTGTAGACACCTGTGGTTTCGGCGGCGATGCAATCGGGGTCGGTGATGCAACAATGAGGAAAACCTCGACAGCACAATGGAAAATTTCATGGCTCGCATAATGGAGCAACTGAACCAAATGAAAAACGACATTCAACAAACTCAACAAAAGTTTGCCATACAGGAGCAAAGCTTTAAGAATTACGTAAAACATCAAAGCACCCAAAAAGTCATTGACGCTATAGACAAGCTATTTAACGGTCGAATGTTTGACACTGAAACCCAGAATACATCCAACTGTGACTAATCATGGTAAATGAGCGCTCCTAAAAAGGCGGAACACTCGCAGACTGCAAACACAAACATCCGAGTGCGGAGCAATGGGAGAGCCGTCTCACCAGCAGCGAGCAGAAGACAAGACGACGGGGCCTTTCAATCTACAAATTTTTTTGGAAATCAATAATTGTTTTCACTCACTCGAGCCTTTCATTCCCCAGGCGAGCGAGCCACCCGCCGCTGCCTACTAAATTTCTTCGTGCCATCACTATCATGTTTAATATCTCAAGATCTAATTATCCACATGACTGTAACTTGCATTTTTGGAATCGGTATCGAGAGTAGAACATCTTAGACACTGAGTTGGCCTCTGGGCCAAAACTTGGAAGTCCTGTGACCTTTATTACTTAATAACTGTTTACCTAATTAAGTTATGAGCAATCACATTACATTTTTTTGAACTCAGCGCAAAATGCTCAACAAGGTAGACCCTGCTTTTACACACATTAGCTAATGTATACATGCATTCTGTCATAATGGCATGCGTCTTTTATTCAGTTAGTTATATTGGACATGCGCTTGAACATCGGCACCAAGACGTGTTTGATTGTGAAGTGAACACAGCCATTTATTCATTCGCATTTACAACACCAAGAGGGGGCAACTTCAGGGATGAGTAAGGCACATCAGTTACTGCTTTACACACATTAGCTAATGTTATACAATCCATGTATTCTGTCATCGTGATGTACATGGCATCCCTTATTTGGTTATACGTGCCAAATAAGCATGTATCCACACAATATGCAGCCACGGCCCTCTTCCACCTCGCAATGTACGAACGTATCAGTCGGTACATGCATCTATCCTCCGTGACAATTCCCGGGTGCACGCACGTGCCATGGACAAAATCACATCTTTCTGTGTGAGACAACTCCCTAAACAGTCTACTATCCACTCTACTCAGAGCATTGGTCACAATGTAGGATTTGCTATCCTCCATAGTTTTAAGCGCAGCCTCCTGTTTCTGAGAAGCTAAAAATGCAATAATATCTGGATGCAATTTAATGTATCCATTTATATTATACCCTTTACTCGCACCACATAATGCTGCTCATACATGTACAAATGAACAAAATCATCTATAGGCACAATCTTGTTGTGCAGCAGTGCAATGGCTGTTGTGTATATCTGTCTATGAGAGTCATAAGACATCGTTCCATTCCTGACTAGTAACACACCTGTGTGCTCCAAATGGGGTGACAGCAAACTTGTCATTGTCATCTGTGTCGCCATCCACAAATTGCGAGTTTTCAACATTCATTGCGAGCATCTCGTGCCAGTAGCGCAGGGAAAACATTTGGGGGAAGCACCGCCTATGTCAGCAGGGCAGTTGTGCATCTCGAGGATGTCTGTCAGGTCGTCGAACATGTCTGGTGGTACGTGCCTCCACGCCGTGTCGGTCATGAACAGGGTCCTCAGTCGGTGGTTCTTGAGCAGCTGCAGGCACAGCTGTAAATATAATAACCGCACATTAGCTCACAAAATACAAACATCTGCAACTATACAAACCTGGTGGATGCTTTCCTCTCGCACGTGAGAGGTGACCTCGGTGATGTTCAGGTTCTCGGCACCATCAATGAGAGGCAACAGATGTATGACATCTTTGTGTTCTAGGGCACCAACCAGTTCCAGCGATTTTGTCTGCATGTTGTAGACGTTGACCGTTTGCAGGAATGCCCTCAAAAATGATTGCAGATACAATCCAGTCTCAACATCTCGCACAACTGGCACTATCTTGACTTGCACGGAAAACGTGCAGTAGGGCATCATCTCTATGTGCTCAATTCTGACATGTTGTATCTCTTCAACAAACATGGGCGGTGTTACCTTGGCCGAAGGGTCGTTCACCAGTGCGCTGTCCTCATTCAGCCCATGTGTCCTGGTCTCTGCACATATTGCCGTCGCCCACCCATGGATGTCCAATTCCATGCAGCTCGTCTTAAACATAGTAGCATACTGCGAATGTCTGAGGGCAGTCTCGCGTGTGAGATTTCTCGCATTAGTTGCGATCTCCTCTCGAAGTTGAGCGAACTCTGCTTCAAATGCCGCAATCTCTTGACCGTGCTGTTCCTGTGTGCACCCATGATATGTTCTTCGTCGTTAAGAAATCATTTTATCATGTCCAAAGTTGGTGCCATTGCTATGTACACACTGTGATAACGATGTTGTGATAACAGGTTGTTAAGGTTCGGGAGTTTTGCAGCATCAAGCAATTCCTTAGAGAAAAGCATTTTTACCGGTTAGCCGAGCCTGGCGAGAGGAGACGAGCCGATGAAATGGTCGGCACGGGGGGCGCCTATTTATACCCACTCTGCGCTATCACGTGCTTTCGCGGAAAGCGTCGCGCCATGTGGGCGTGTTGGAGAGATGGGAACTCTCCTCCTCCTCCGTGAAAGTGATAAGAGCGACAGCGCGCTAATGAAACATGTCACACATACAGAATGGGTGGAAATTTTTCATTTATTTATTGCATTTTATGCGATTGTAATGAGCAGCCTTACCTATTCTATGTAATAATTCATCATTATCTTCAATGTCGGTGTCTTTGTGATCTTCCGGCGTTTTGGATGACGCCTTCTTGTGTCAATTGCTTTGGATATTACTGTGTGCGTTAATACCCGTTTCTCCACTGGTGGCCTGGGTATTGTTTGGGTAGAAGCTGTCGCTGCTGCGTTTGGATCAGGGGTCATCGGTGGCTCGATTTCTACTAAATTTAAACCTTCCTTATTAAAATCGGCCAAAAACACCGAATGTGGCGTTTCTCTTATATTCTCCGCTTTCAACATCGCTTCTTGTCGTATTACAGCATCTGCGCTGGATAATGATTTCGAATTCATAAAGGACATGCACGCATAAACAAAATCGTAAACACGCTCGTTCGGAGTGCTGTCAAAGTCAATGGGCATGTAGTCGTTACTCACACTTATACAACGGGCAGGATCTCCTCTGTCCCATTCGGGTGGGACCCAAGCACCCGAATCATCGTTTTGGGCGGTCAGAGGTACTTTATAATCGTCCGAACTACCGTCCGAATATTTCATGAGTTGGGGATCCACATTACCAGCCTTTCCGTACATTTGAACGCTCGTCGTTATAAATCCGCGAGGATTTGGGATTTCGTAATCGAGGCACCCTAACAATCGAGCGTAGTTTCCTTCCGATTTCCGATACCCACCGGCAACCGCAAATACGTACGTGGCAATTCCCGTAACGATGTCTTTTATGTCGTACGCAGTCAAACTGCGGAGTTTGTACACGTCATATAAACTAGGACAGGGTCTCTTCAGTTTAAAAACTGAATACTTTTCGTCCTTCATTTTGCTGGTTTCTGTGAAAATGATCCGGCGATCTTCTATGTTATTAGTATTTGCCATAATCTTTGAATATAAACTGTAACCGGTACGTATGAGTTCGGAATCATGAGTACCGACAATATACCGCCATGTTAAATATATTAAATATCGTGTGGTAACGTATGGAAATTTCATGGTTACTTTGTTTGGTATAATATTTATCGACAAATTATTCATTTCAATGCATAATTGGTCAAATCCCTTCAAGCTCCACCCAACCAAACCTACAATCGGATTACCGTGATACATACCACGTATGTTTTCGCGTGTTTTAAATTTCAATTCGGCATCGCCTCCATGCCTGCAACCAGCATATTCGCATATCGTATTGCTCACCTTTTGTCCTTCTAATAAAGATTGATAAAATTCCTCAACAACCGGCAATGCCACGTGCTCCAACCATTCGGTAGTAACGCCTATATATCCACTTAGAATTGGGTGAGAATGTGGCAAATATGAACATCCAATAATTAACATCTCTTCTTTAACTATTTTGAGCAGTTAAAAAGTTTCCGAAAATAGCTTTTTCGGAAACCACGCTTTGTTTTTCTTGATTATTGGATTGGAGAATATCCCATATGCCTTTAGGAGCAATAGTTTCATCAACATATGACGTTGGTGGCGATGTACACACGTCTGCTTTGGTTGGATCGATGCCATGGCCAAATGGTTTATATAAATGTGCCAATGGTGTGTCATATACGACCCCGGTCAACCAATGTGTTCTTTTAACGTGTACGATGCCATTATTATCAAGGCCTATCAATACATTTCGATAAAGCGTCTCATCTGACGTCAATGCCCGAAAACCAATTTTCGATATGCTTAATGCATTGGGTGTGAACCACATTAAAGGATCCATTTTCTCTGCGATTCCTATATTATCTATAATACCCGTAAGTGCTTGTTTCGTGTTTGTGGACATAATCACACATCGACGCTTACATGTGTATGTATAGTGTTCATTTACGTTTTCATCTGTTAAAAAACTGAGATTTTTTGTATTGCGTTTGCATTAGTTTTGCAAATTCCGGAGTATCTATAGACATTCTAGCAATATTCAGATGTGAGTTGCATGATATTTTCTTTAGCACTTCCAACGCATATGCCGCAAACAAATCTTCGGGATCTGTAAAAGCATTCGCTGCTAACTTGCTACCTTGGGTACTCTTTATTGCGCTCAGTGCAAGCGTGGTAAAGTACATGTGTTCCACGCCAATGTACATGTGTTCCACGAGGGGTTGCTGGTTGACATAATTTCACCCGCCTTGGTATGATCCACCCACACTGATTGTGGTGAGGGTACTGGTTCGATTAATTCAGAATTTCCTCTGTTAGTGTATATTGAATTGAACGCGATGTATTCCGCTGTATTTGTGGCATGTGCATCAACCAATTGTTTCAGAGCGGGACCATGTTCAATGCTGATTAAAAACCACACGATATCAAGTAATGCTCGCGACCACTTAGTGTCCACGTTTCGTAAAATTTTATATATTAAGACCATTTCACTCGGATGCCCCTCTAATAAATTTGGAATTTGATTGCTCGTGGTTTATTGTAAAATTATATCAGATACAGATCCTAAATTTGTAGGTGCTTGGTCTGCTGCTTTAAATGCTCTTGAGGTATAATCGCCACCCGCGCCTTTCTTTGTAGCACCCCCAACTCCTGCTGCTCCTTGATGACAGAAATACATCGCCAATAACCGCTCCGAAAATGTAGCAACACCCGGAATATTTGATCTTTTCTAGCCTGATCGCTGGTTTTTAAATCGGCGAAGCCAACTATACCCACGGGTGTAATACCATTGTTCCATAATTGTAGATTGAATGCTATTGTATATTTTTCTTTTAATAGTTCGGTATACAATTGTTGACCTGTTGTTACACCGGTAATTTTTGTGTGATCTACCAGTAACGATTTCGGGTGATTCCATGTGAGAGTTGGGGTTGAGTATAATGTTTTAAAAGCTTCTTGTATCGCCGCCTGTATATTGGCGTGATTTCTAGTGATATATTGTGATTTGGTATTAATTATATCATTTGTCATTCGGTGCCTGTGCAAATGTACTCAAATGACGCGTTAAGGGCACAGGGTAAGCCCTATACTTCCCATGCATTTTAGGCCATGTTGAGGTACATGTTTCTCACTAACTAATAACAGTAGCCTAATAATACATATATCATTGTTTGCCAAATTTTGTGCTCTTTTTACTGAACTAGAATATTTGAAATGTGTTGAAAATTCGATTTTTAATAAAATTTTTTCCAGTAGTACACAAATCTGGCCTTCCTTTGCGCATTTCAAAATTCATAACAGAATAACTGCTCAGTGAAATTGCTTAATTCTAGTTCAGTAGTTGGCAACACTTATGTAGATGATTGCAAAAAAAAATCAGCCGTCTGTCTTGAAAGGCATTGGAAATAATGGTACCTTTGTAAGGGCGAGTCGGCAGGGCGAATCGGCCCTGCTTCGGTCCACTGAAACCCTTTTGTCTAGCCTTGCTGGCGAAAATCTTTTCCTTCTGCTTGCGCCAGTCCCGCACGCATTTTTCTGGAACTCCGAATGCGCGTGATGCGGCCCGATTTCTGTCCGTGTCTGCACGCATGATGACTTTCCTTTTAAATGCGGCATCATGAACTCGACGTATCTTCGCTGTCGGCACGTCCATGCTGGTAGATCAAACGCAGAAAACGGGTAGACTAAGCACGAGGAGGACGCTACTGCAGCTAGGCTGGCTAGGCATAGACAGCTAGGCTCAAAGTGCGTACGAGGCGGCCATTTTGAAATGCCGATAGCGATACATCGGAGATTTAGTGTCGTACTCGATTCTAACGCGCACCCAATTTTTGGACCCGATATATCGGAAAAAAGGTGCGCGTTAGATTCGAGTAAATACGGTAGTTGTGAAAGTAATGTCCACTTGCATGAATGTTAGCCCAAAGAAACAAACTTCCAACTGAAAAACGATCCCCACAGCATTGTTGGCGTCTGTTTTAGTCTGAAAATTTTAACTTTGGACTCCGCAGTCTGAAATGTTGGTTGTTAAGATGTGCGCGTTCCTGTGAGGTGTGCGTGTGATTGTTCCTCGGGGAAGTCTGAATTGTTGGAATTCGGAAAATCTGTCTGCTACTGTATTTGTCACTGCTTACGTTGAAAGATTTTTTGCTATGAAATTCGGTTTGTATCAGTATCGAGGCACTGAAAACTGGGACAGAGTCCTTTCCAGTGCTCTTTGTAGCTTTCTACTCAATGTGATGCAGGTGCTGGTTTCCTTGACACCAGTGACATATGCTGGTGAGCGCTGCCTTTGCTGGCCGCTTCGAAGATAACGGCTGGGACAGGCTTCATTTCCCTGGGCAGTATTGGGGGTCACTGTCTCCTTTGCATTGTTAGTGCAGTTGCACGCTGTTTGCTAGCTGTTTCTCGTGGGGCTCCTTCGATTGTAATTGAGGCACTCGGTCCACGTTATGGAGTTTTTAGGAAAGTAGAACTTGATTATAGCTTAATCTTTTACATTGCACAATGTCTGCACGCTGAATATTTGGGCACCTTGTGTCTTGAAACTTGAGATCTTTTTATTTTCACTGTTCCTCCTGGTCGAGGTGGCTTTCACCAGCTGGTATCTGCTTACTTCACCTAGTGTATCTTTTTGAGGAGCCAATGAAGTTCTATCATAGCTTATATGCACACACAAACAGCGATGTATGTACAACCAATTCAGTAGTCTTGCTTTGATATGGGGTCGTCTCACCGCTGCAACTTATGAACTTCAGATGCCTTCGTCCCTCATTTCTGACACACTTCCAATTTTGATGTAAAACTTCAGACTTTCGATTGAAAATAGGTCTGTTTGTGCCAAGCAGATTCCAAGATGGCATGTCCCAGCAGAAAAAAAAATGCCAATTTTTACTGGTGGCTTGTGGCTGATCAAAATTTCTTCCCCATTCGGCATGGCAAGATTTATGCTAGTTTCCAGTGAATACTAATAATTATCTGCTATGCAGGGTTTTGAATGCTACTACGTTTGACATTTCAAGAGAAACTGGATGCTTATTCTCAGTCCCAGTTTAGAATAACTTAGACGAAACGCTCATTTTACACCATTGAAGGCGACGGTTATTTCTTGAAATTTATATTAAATCAGGAATGTGTCGCTAAAGTTATTGGTTGTGTAGGCATTCTGATTTGACCTCTGGTCTTATCCTTGGTGGTGGTGGTGGTGGATAGCTGCAGTAGTAGTAGTAATACTGTAAGGTATTAGTAATGGTTTCTAAATGAGCAAGCAAAAAGCTGTATAAATTCAGCGCACTACTGTTGTTTCAAAACCTCTCAAAATGGGCGTGGCATGTTTGAAATCAAGCATCTGAACGCTGATCTGGAAAGGGTGGTGAGAGGAAGAGAGTAGAACACACCGCATTGTCTTTGTGTTCCATACAAATGCGGTACTGAGTTGGCACTCCTGTCTGTCTTGATGTGCAGCCTCTATGCAGCTACTCGATGTGATGGGCAGCACTTGCCGATGGAATCCTTTCTTTGCTTTTGCTGTGTCTAATCTGCAGGCATCGAAGGCTAACCAGAACCCTTTGGTGCTGCTGCGTTTAGAGTGATCGCTGAAAGAACTCTGCTTCAGACTGCATGATTTTCGGAACATTAGTCATGGCAGCATTTCTTGAGAAGTCTTTGAAATTTATGTCAGACTATTGACAAAAGCAATACTGGGAGCTTTCTTTACATATGCAGTGGCAGGGTTTTTCTTTCCCCTCTTGTCCCCTTGCATGTTGGTAGCATTTTGTTTGGTTATTTTGTGTTTTTACTGTAGCAGACATTTAACAGTTAAAACTGAAGGCCTTCTAAACACATTAAGAAAGTTGTTCATGCTGTATATGGGCTGGTGCCCATCAGCTTTGCGATATTGTTGCATATTGCACATATGCACTTTTTTCTCGTATACTTGTGGAAGTGTATTGTTGCTCTCAATTGCTGCCCACGGTGTTGCTGCCACGGTTTTTACTCCAATAAAGAACTGGCGTTTGCTGAACTGGTGGCCGCCTGTCACTTTTTATTCTTCTGGGGTGCTTGGCTTGGGGTACACTTGGCTGGATACGAGAAAGCAGAGGCACCAACATGTAAGAGGTTATGCCATCCTGAACCAATGCTCTGGACAAAGGGTCGATAGGGGGTTTTCATGTTGGCCCATTGTAGATGTGCATGAAAACGAGTTCAATACCCCTAGTACCTCGTTATGCTTTATCAGCTTGATTTCGCAATTGTGACTCTGTTCGTGGGGCTAGCACTGCTGGCACCCTTGCTTGGTCGTTAGATTAAACAGGGAGGACGTGACATCACGGGTATCAAACCCAAGGAGGGTACAGAGCATAAGGAGAGTTCCCATAGTTTGTACTCGCTTTAGGCCTCGTTACAGTGGTAGGCTAACAGTCTCATCTCCAAGACTGCAAGCAACTCTCAAGTTATCCATGCGGAAGCATGCAGTAACAGATGTCATGTCAAAAGTTGAGCGGGAACAATGCGTGGCTAACTGCGCCACGGGCTTGTCATACTCCGAGGCTTGTCTGGTTGTGCAAGGGTCCAAGTTCTTTGTTCAGTCACGACTTGTCCCAAGTTTAATTTGATGCTTTGCTATGAGAAAACTCGTTCGCTACGTAAAAGCTGGGCGCTCTGCTAGCACTGGTAGCACACCAGCATGTGGTGAAAGTGGATACCTTAGACGTGTAAAAACCAACAGAAAATGTCCTATAATCACGGACTCTCAGTGCTGTAATGGACATGCATGAAACTGTTTCATACAAAAATTTCATGATCGGTCAGCTTGACTTATAAGAGCTTAATCTAAGCATAACTGTCCTTTGTGTTCCTTGGCATGTTGGGGTAAAAGAAAATGGGCGGTTTGATAGTGCAGCACGTAAAGCCATGGAATACGTCATTGCAATAGGGCAGGTTCCTGTGCAGGACGAAATAGTTCGTATTAAAAGAACCCTCGGGTTATTGATGTGCTTCTGGTACTCTTTATACAATTAGCCAATATGTGTTTTAGACTTTAATGTTAGCAGCCATTACTAATTAATACCACCATGTTTGTTGCAGAATTTTGTTGGTAGAATTGCTGCTGCAAAATTAACCCGAAGCTACTACTGCAATCTTAAATGTAAATAATAGCAGTAATAACTTTTTCTTCCACTAATTAAAGCAGTACACATGTTCAGGCCTGCCATCAGCTTGTGTAATGAAATATCTTCCCACATCTAAGGGCAACTCTAGGGATTTCTTGGGGCTTTTGCATTCATGAGCAGTTTGTATTCTTAAAACAGTTTCTTCATTGTCACAGTGGTACTTGAGATAGAGTAAAGCAGTTTTTTAAAAAGCAAGAGTGGAGGCAGACTCAGCCTTGTATAATGTAGGGATGACATCAAAAACTTCATAGACCAGATTCTACTGCATGCTTTGAATGGCTAGACTAGCGGGTGTAAGCAGTTTGCTCTTGAAAATTTCTGAAATGACCAAGAACAAGCCTCGCATTTTTTCTTTGGCAGGTATGGAAGTGGGCTCCATTTATGACAGGACAGACACGTTGCAATTTTCATTTTGTGCAGGTAATGTTCAGAATTTCGATGCCATTCAGTTATGCTGAACGGAATTCGACCGAATAACTGGTCTTCTGCTGCGGTGCGCTGCGGTGCAATGTTTATAATAGCTTCCAGTTCAAATGTCATTCAGAGTCTCCAGAACAGTTGGGGAATGCACTCAATGGCTTAGGTGCTTTCGAAGCGGAGGCATGTGTGCCATCGTGCACAGTGTCTTCACGCAGTCATGAGCAAATATGTAATAAGAAATTTAAACATACATTTTATTTCCTGTGCTTTATGTAGCTGCTGACATAGTGCCTCCGGTGGTCACCTTAAATTCGTTTGCTTCAATTTTTGCCATTGACAGCTGTCAATGACAAGAACTCTTTTGATGTCGTTCATAATCTTCATAACACAAGATGTGACAAACAAGCGAACTGAATTTAAAGACAAAAATCAAATATGGGTGCAACAATGCCACTGCTATATAGTGATTGTTGGAAATTACAAGCAACTTGGAGCACTACAGAAATTCATAGAAGCCGAATGCCATTCGGAGTTTCGAATGTCATTCAACTTGAATGCCTTTCAACATGCCTGTAAAACATGGGCATTAGGTGACAGTTTTATGGCTGTGTTAACCTTTAATTTTGACGGTGCACCAGTGATTGCAATACACTAATAGTACACACACTTCCTGTAGCGCTAGGTTTTGAAAAAGCTGCTTGCTAGTGGCATTTGTTCCGGATGGCATGACAGGGTTGTACAAGGGTACACAAGTTGGGGGTGCAACAGGTTGGAGCGGTCCAATCTGTTCCTGTTGCAGAACAGAGCTGCAGGGTCTTGTTTTGGGATCCCTGTGGCCTGGCATGTGGTCTTTTGAGAGCCACGAATTTCTGTCTGAAAAAAGTCATTTATTTTCAGTGTGCTGTCAGATGCAGTGTTTAGTGCTATTTTCTTTTGGTGCCTGCATAATCGCTTGGGTGTGGGGATAATGTGGATAATACAACTACAGCCATTATGCCTAATTTGGTGACTTGGTCAAGAAGTTTCTTTCAACAAACATGTGCACTGTTGCTTTGTGTGTTATTTTTTTGTTTACTTCACTTTTAAAAGCACAGGATTTTGAGCGATAAAAAAGTAATTGTTCACTTTCGCGATGGTCTACTGTACTGTGATAAACAAGACAAGAGTGTTAATAAAGGTCAATTTTGCCACTAGTTAAACATTTCAGCACTCTTTTAAGCAGTATTATTTTTCTGCCTTTTTTCACCGACTGTTTTATACTGTTAAGTGAAATTTTTAATCTTTTGTCAGTGCTTCTTGGTTGCTTTTCTTTTGGTAGAAAAAAACTAATGCCCAGGTTTTTACTAACTGATAGAAAAAGCTTAATCCATGCAACCTGGCATGTGGTCTGGCGTTAAAATGTTGCTGAGTTTGAGACTGGTTGCAAGACATCAGTGCTCTTGTGGTCACAGCTGCTGACCTTGTATTGAAGTTAATTTTGTGGGCTGGGAGTATAATTGACTAGTTGCTGTTTATGACATTACTTATTCAGGCATGGGCGAGCGACCTTTACGTCTTCATTGTTATTATGCATTTTTAATACTCCAGCACGTATACTTATTTTGGCTTCTGTTTTTCTGTGATTATTTTTGTTCTCGATGCCATCACTTTTTTTTTTTTTGTGGTGGTAATAGCATATTTGTCTTAAGAAGTGCATAACTGCTTCCATACATTTGTTTTTGCTTACTGTATTAAGGCGTGTACTGTTCTTCAGTATGTGTAAATGTATTCACTCGTGGCTGGTGTACACTTCTTTGCATTTTTCTTGAGGTTTTGGTATGTGCTGTATTCCTTGTAAAGTTGTTTGGTTTGAAAACCTCTCTTAGTGATGCTATGCTGTCCGAGTAAACAGAGTAGCTGTTTTAATCTGTCGACAAGATTGCTGCAACATAAATGCATGTTGTGCATTTTCTTCCACTGTGTTTTGTTGTGAATGTTGATCTGCCTTTATCTTGCATCATGAGCTCTCTGATCTAGGTTTTCATGTTCTTTGCACTGCTTGGAAGTGTCTGCTTGTAGATGTCTCGGATGTCCGCAACAATGTACCGCTTACTTGCCCGCCTCTGTTCAAGACAAGCCTGCTAACAGTCCCGAAGCTCTCCGAGCTCTTTGAAAATATCAACATGTTGCTCAAGGCATGAAATGACCCCACCGAAATGTCACATCTTCGACCAACTGCGTGTGCCGTTGCGAGAGACTGTGCAAGATCGGCGACAAGTTCCAAGAAAGCCATGGTGCCAGTGTAGGAAGTCTGTGCGCGTGTGTCTTGGGGACCCTTTGGACTGCAAGGGACCGGTGTTGTGTGAAGTTTAGAATCGAATGTTCAGTGTTGATGAACGATGACTGCTCGTTCTGATGTGGTAGTTCTCGGTGTGTTGCAGCGTAAAATGCATTTGTTGTTGTGCACAGTCATTCTCCAGTTTGTGTGCCCCGACTTGCACAAACCCTGGCGCAGGAATATTTTCTAGAGGTGTCTGTTGTGCTTTGTTTTTGAAAGATTCTTGAAGCAAAGCTGAGAATTTGACAGGGAAAAGTATATGGTGCGTAGTGAAACGTTAATTTTCGAAACAAGTGGCATTGGATATCTACTGTTGTGGATTGTTGCACGTGCTAAGATGCAACCAGTTTTGGTCAGTCTCAGTCAAACCATATTTCGTTGATCTGGCATGGCCTCATTTGTGGGGTGTCTGTATCTCTGTTGATATTGCAATAGGTA
The DNA here is from genome assembly GCF_052857255.1 of Amblyomma americanum. NCBI lineage: Eukaryota > Metazoa > Arthropoda > Arachnida > Ixodida > Ixodidae > Amblyomma > Amblyomma americanum. The sequence continues at coordinate 65,981,160 of NC_135504.1, forward strand.
ATGAGGGTGAACTGAACTTTTAAGAAAACGTAGCCCACTTGTGTTCCTGCACATAGCCGAACAGAATTTGCAGGCTATTTTAATCTCTGCTGGTTGGTATGCAGAGTTATGATGTTTGTAGCGTTCCTCATTTTTGCCTATTTTCCTGAATCTCAGTGTGATGTCAACTGTGCAGCAATTGCACTTTGCTGTCCACCCTGTGATGAGTGCTGTGGTGTTTTGAAACACTGGGCGGATTTCGTAACGCATCTCCCCCAAGGGGGAGCTGTACTTTTCCGTACTGTGGTGTGCAAATAAACTCAGTTTTGTGACTTAAGTTTGCATGCAAAGGCAACCAGTGTGCTTCTTGTGACCCTGCTACACAAGCGCATCGCTTCTCGTCTTTCAACATTATCTTCTTTCATTTTCCTCCTGCATTTGCCGGCAGCTTGTTTTCACAAACAGGACTGGGCAATTATCTTCATTTTGTCAGTCAGTGTGATGAGGTGGAGCCAAGTATAGTATGTTGTAATTGGAAACTCTCACGTTTGGCATGTAGACAGATAGAGGGTCATGAACTGCGCGCTGTCAAATCTCAGTCCATGGGGGCCAAAGGGTGCTTGCAACCATGGACATGGGTCACAGTGGTGCTCGCATTACTTCACTGCAGGCTGGGTGGGAGGTGGTGGGGAGGGAATATGGTCGTTTAAATTTCTGAAGTTTTACCTTAGTGTGGACACTGATTGATGCTAGCCAGTCTATTCCACAACAGCATTTTTTTTTTTTTTCATATTCATACTGCTCCATTCACTGTCAGCCACACTGCATCAAGGGCAAAGTTATGAGCTAGTGACACATGTTGCAACACAGAAGAGGACAATGCTTTGTCCCTTCATTTCTAGGTAAAAGCTAGGGCCCTTGACTTCTAGGTAAAATCCAATTTTTCTTGAATGCTGCACCTTGAGCGACGCGTAAAAAAATTGGTTTCACCAATTTTTTTACCCACAGACTATCATCTGCAGGAGCATAGTGCCCCTTCAAAAGTTTGAATATGAATTCAATGGAGAGTGCAGCAGCTGAAAACTCATTTCAGGGGTGTTTACTGCATTGGTAATTTAACCTGTGTTACAAACCTAGTTTAGATATTCCCTTTTCTGGCTACGAAGGATCTACTTGCAGATGAAGCAACCAGGTATGAGCTGTTGAAAGCACGTTCTCGGAACGCATGTTGGGATCAATGCATTAAGCAATACCCTCACCAGCCTTTAGTGAGCTTAAGTTGGGCCTTGAAAAGTGCCGTTAAAAGAATACATAGCATGTACTACCTTAACGGACAGTGATGAGTACAGCTTGTCTGTGTGTTGTGCCACTCTGTGTCTGTTTTACAGCGATAGGGCTCGTCCAACGTAGTTTTTGTTCAGCCACCAGGTGGTGGTAAGAGTACTGCTCCACCATTTTGGTGCAGATCCACCTTTACACAGTCGCTTTGTGCATGTACACTTTTCCTTCTGGAGCTCCACAGGTTGTAAACTGTCAGCTGCTACTGCTGATGTCATGGGCGAAACTGTCCACTTTAGCTTCTGAGCTGGTTTTGCTTGGGACGAGCACTCCCCCATTGCCTTTCTTCTCCCAGTTAGACTCCCCACAGCTTTTATGCTCCAGATTATAGCCTCCTCGGTATGCGGCATGTTTTCTCCATCGGACCAGGAACGCATGCTCAAATGGCGTAGGCCAGGAGAGGTCTATTTGCAGTAACAGGATGTGCCTCGCGGAACTGGATTGCCCCTGCTTGTCTTACATGCTTTTGTGTTCAATACATTTTTGCCCACTCCCTGGAGGGCGCCACATCTTGTGAAAAAGGTGGAACTCGTCCACTGGAAGTCGGTGTCCATTAGGTGGTCAAACAGCTGTTCCAGAAATTTTTTTATTTTGAGGTGGCAGTCTCATATTTATTGAATGTTCTTGTCGTAGCTGCACTGAGTATCCCTTCAAAAAAATTTGTGCTGGTTTAGCTCTGGTTAAACCTGGAGTGACGTGATAGCTACAGCTGGCCAAGTGGAACTCTGTCACGTGACGAACCACGTAATCGGCCACGGTGCGGCGCCGCTGGCAGCTGCTCTGCACCACGAGACCAACCGCGTTACAGCATGGCGGCGCAGCCACAGGGTGGCACGCCGCCACGCTGAAGGCTCGAAATGCTACCGTAATGTAGCTATCGCTACAGTAATAAACAAGAATTAAAGCTGTAAAAATTGGGACGCTGAAGCTTTGTTTCACCTAACTGACCTCACTGCTGCTGTTAAAGGGGCTCTGAAAGGGGCTATAATAAAGTTGTGGTATGAATGGGATGTTAAGGCACCCCGCTTCAGGAATATTCTCCAGCATGATGTTTTTTTCATGTGCTTTGTAGAAGCCGAGTTATGTGTAGCCAAAATTTGAATTTCAGAGTCTTCGCGCCTTTCCCCGTTCTCTGATCACTTTTTGCACACTGGAAGGTTGGCACTTCTCCGTCTGCCCCACCTCCGGCGGCAGAGCTTCCCGACCTGCTGGAGCTACGTGGCTTATTGGCCACGGCCATCGTAGCTGCCTGTCATCTGAAAGAATCTAGCCAATAGTCGCCGGAAAGGGCTCGCCAACTTTCGCACGTGATTGTGGGTTCTCTGCTGCGTGTAGAAGATTATTATTTGGCTCGGGTGTTCTTGACAACTCAATGCAGTGATTGAGAGTTGATGTGCTCTCCTTGGAAGGTGTTTCAGAGCCCCTTAACTTCTTGCCATGCATGTCAATCAGCTAAAGTGCGAGCTGCAAGCTCGAACAGATGATTATTTGCCTGAAATGACCACCAAAAAAGCAGCTGGAGATTTTTTTCCTTCGGCAAACGGAGCGAATGCGGTTGAAAGTGACCATCCGACCTTCGTGCATGATTTGTTCAACCTTCGCAACTGTCTTATCTGATTTTCAGTGCCCCTCCCCGTTATTCATTGTGAATTTCAGTGTGACGAGCTGTAAACTCCTTACATCACTTGTGGAGGACTTTCACATCTATGCACAGCTCTCCTTACTCTTGCATCGGTTGACAATGAATGTCGATAGGTTGAGCAACTTGTGTGTTCAGAAAGAGATTAACTGCGTGAACTTCGCACCTGGCAGTAGGAGCAAGGGGGGAGCTCATTACAATCGCCGAGCCAAGGCTGTGTCGCAGCGGACTAAGTGATGACTTATTTGGGAGATGAGGAAGCAGTTTTGGCCCCATTGGTGCTTTGGAGACCTTACCTTTTGGATTACCCTCGTACAGCAATAGCATTCTTGATTCTTTTGAGTGTAACAATAGCCTAAAATCGAATGCTCTATGAAATTTTTTGGAAAAACAATTAGTGGCTACTTTTGGATTTTAAAAATGGCACCTGATATTTACCTCGATAACTTTTGATAAATTTGAAGCCCTGAATCGAAGGACCTCATTTATAACATTGAAATTATTTCTTGGTGAGGACATTCATATAAGGAATAGCTGTAGGGAAGTATGCTATGTTGCACTTAAATCTTAACAGCTTTTAGGCACATAGTGTGCACATAAATTTGCTCTTGATTTATTTATGGTTTTGAGAATTTTTTTGCACATTTTACTTGCCCAGTCCTGTCTTGTGCCTCAGCCGCACACAACATGCATGTATGTAAATTTCACTTGGATTCCTGACACTACCTTATTTTTGAGTCTGAGTGAAATTTGGAGAGCCAGTTAAGTGCTTGGTGGCTCCTTAACCCTTTCAGGCACCATTTTTTTGTTTTGATCGAAACCTAAATAGTATATTCAGGCTTCAAGGAAGAGAATTTGTTTTCCAGCATGAAAGACCGGCGGGTAAATTTTTACAGCAATGTTCAAAATTCTTGTCAAAGTGTCAGGTTTGTTAGGAATGGCAATTCTGATTTGTCAGATGGCACCCTAGGGATCGTTGAATCACTATATGGATAGAAATGGAGGACAACATGCTACATGGCTCACTGTTTTGCGAAATATTTACTGCATTCGCTATAATACGAAAAACCAACTTATTTGCGACAAGAAAGATTCTAAATTCAACTGAAAGAAGGATGAAAGGTGCTCTTGGAAAATGCTGAGAGTTTGCTGTGCACGCGATTGTGTACAAAGCACCTGAAAGGGTTAACCTTGCTGTCAGCAGTAGGCAGTGCAAAACATGCCAAGCTTTGAATTCTCAGAATTGTGTTGTTTGGGGCAAGATTATGGAAAACAAAAGGCTAAGTGGGTTTCTTCGAGTACATATCTTGTTGGAAAATAGCTCCATTGGGGCTAATTGGATGCTCTTATTTTCTCTAGTGCTAAGGGGACAGGGATAGAAAGCATATTGCAGACCTTCTGAAGCCTTTTTTCTAGTGAGCAGTGTGTCATCTCTTTATTCATTGTTTATTTTGCAGGAGTACAGATGTACTAGAATTTTTAAGTTTATATGATTTTGATGATGTGACAGGCACAATTGGCTGTACATTTTGAACATTTTTTTTATTCTCTAATATTGTGCATGGCGGAAACAAAAAAAAAAAGGTGCTTTAGCATTCTTGCTGGTGGTAGTGTGGGATGGCTGTGTCCTGGGGCCCAGAGGTAGCTCTGCATGTGGAATTTATGCCTGCCATGGGCATTTGTTCTGGCTGCTGTGGAGGAAATGAAATCCACACATCGTCAGCAGACCTGGAATGTAGAAACATCTTTTTCATCTGCATGATAAAATTATGAATCTGTAGTCAATTTGGCCCTTTAGCTTGCAGTGGTTTTGTAACATTCATGTAAAGTTTGGCCGTACAGTTTGCCATGGGGAGTAGGCATACTGTCTCTGAAATTTGTCCGAATTGGCAAAAAATTGCAGGACACTGCAGTGCTCGTAGTTCTTGCATTGTTGACCCACTGGAAGTTAAGGGGCTCCAGGAAGTGGTAGTCTCACTCAAAACACTGGAAACTATTTGAAATTGGCATTTTAACAGCATTATCAAATTGTTTAGTGTCAGTGTGGCACTGCAGATTGTTAACGTCCTGCTGTGTCCTTTGGCCTTTCTGGATAGGAACCAATTTGAACTTGCTCATACTGCTAACAGTTGTTGCATGCAACAGTAGTGGTGACCCACATATGTGCTCACAATTTTGAACTAGACACCCCTACGGGTCTGTGATCAGCCCAGTACTGTTTAGTGTTTTAATTCCTGTAGTTAGACTCAAAAAGCAGCTGTGCCTCACGCATTCTCGGAGACTTGCCTGTCTCAATGGCTGGTAAGGTGTGCAGAGGATGGAAGACAGTCTGCAGTGCCTGCACCCATTGTTTTGTTGCCTTCCTGGATGAGGTAGCCATGTTGTCAGCCAGTGCTGTGAGTGTGGTCTAACCCATGCCATCTTTTTGCCCCCCTCTCTCAAAGCAGACTAGTTCTCCTGGTCGTAATTTTGAGAAACTAACCAAGGTGAGTAACCGCGCTGCCGGGTGTCTTGCATGTCTTTTCTTTTTAGACCAAGAAGTGTTCGGTTGAAGTGGTATTTTGCTGCTTTTATGTTGGTAAGCCACAGTTTATGCACAGGTAGGCCCAATATGAGGGGGGATAATGAGCTCGCTCACAGAAATGAATTCAGCTGTTACTTCACTGAAGTTGAAAATTTCTCATGGGCATCTGTGTAGAGGGAACCATTTGTAAAATGGGGAAAAAAAAGTTTTCCAGTCATATTTATGGGGTAATCATTAGTTGAACGCAGATGTGTTCCCTTTGAATTTGAAGCAATGTGTACAAAACTGGAAAACTATGAAAAAAGCATTTCGCTTTTTTAGTTACCTTACCACCCTAGGTCGTTCTCTTATGAAAAATGTGTCTGGTGTCTTCCTGAAGGAAGCAAGGAAGTTTTTACAATAAGCTTCAACTTTGAAAGAGATGTTTTTACCCTAGTGTTTGGCGCATGATTGCCTTAGCCACGTATTGTACCACAGAACACTAGCACATTTCTTCTAGGCTAATTTCTTGCAGCTGGGTGCCTCCAGAATGCATGTGCCTGTCCGGTAAGCAGCCGTGGAGTGTGTGCAGGCTTCTGTAGCCTGTTTACTAAGGTTGGGGAGTGTAACAAGGCCTGCCTCTCTCCCATTGTCAAATACGCTGTAGCGCTTGGCATGACCAAATTTTTGCTGGCTGATGAATTTTCCATCTCTTGCCGACAGATGACCTTAGGCCACTCAAGCCTTCACATGCTGCTAGACTGCCCATCTTTGTGAAAAATAGTTGCAGACCTCAAATAATGGTTGCACTGTTTGTGGCACAGATATAACGTTGGTACTGAAATGTAGGGGTGTATCAAGACCCTTGAGTGTGATCAGAGGCTCATGATCGTGACGGTGTTCCGAGTGCTTGAGAATACCTGTTCTAGTTCCAGGCTATTCAGACTTAACCTTTTACGTCTGTGGTACTTTACATTCAATGTTAAGAAGGTAGTCTTCCGTGGTTAGTATGTTGGGAATGGTTTTCGTTCGCGTCTTAGGATGCCTCTTAGGTTTTTAAATGAGCATAAGCCTGCGTGTGTTGTCCTTGTGAGCAAGTCTAGCTGTGGCATGTGGTGTGTCAGATCTGAGCCAAGCTCCTCTATGGGCTGGTTGTGTACGGCTGCTGTTTCTGCTTTGATTTTTTTTCCGTGCTTCTTTACAGTGCGTTTTGTTCAGTATTGCCCCTGTATTGGCAGTCTTCTTCTTTAGCTTGAATTCTGATAATGGTGCAAGGGATAGAATGCAGTAGAATCTTGTTGCTCACTCTAGCTTAGGCCCTGGCATAAGATATACAGCAGTGCTTAGCTCAGGCAACTGAAGGTGCATCTTCTGGCTGACAGATAACCGGCCGTACCGCGACTGTGCGTACGACATCTACTCCACTTTTGCTTCCTGTTCCTTGTTTTGTATTCGTGGCTGAGCAGGTCCTTTCCATTTCACATCCTCCCGCCAGTTGTCGTATTCTTATGCCAGTTGGCACTTCGTTGGTGTGCTCCGTGCCGCTGACGTTAGAGAGTGCGTACAGAATGGTGAAGGTAAAGCGCTGTTCTTAGAAAAAAAAAGTGTAGCTGGCTCAGTGCATGATCTTGCGTGTTTTCCACTGTCGAAAAGGAAATCAGAAAGAAGCAAAGACTTTGCTGGTTAGCACTCTTCTGACTTAGACTGCTTGTGGGCCTCAACACGGTAATTTGGATTGCTGTTTCAAGTGTCAAAATGTGGGAGTTGCAACAAAAAGCCTTTCTTTTTCCACTGTTTTGTGCAGAGTGCACTGCTTTATACTCCCGCTTCATGCTTTGTCATCTTGATTTGAGCGCCTAATTCTTCTGTCTTCAGTGTTCAGAGTTGCAGCTGTGGTAATCACTTAGTTATGGGGCCTTGCTTGCAGGTAAGTTTACTATGAAAAGTGACCGTTAAAGTTAAAGTGTAAATGCTGGCTCAGTGCGTCGTCTTGCGTGTTTTCCGCTGTCGAAAAGGAAAACAGAAAGAAGTAAGACTATTCTAGTTAGCACTCTTCTGGCTTGGACTGCATAGACAGCCCGCCCAAAGTGCAGAGAAAATCGAATGAGCGATGATAACTTTGTATGTGGCAGAAAAAAAGTTGTAACGAGTCTAGAGGCAGTCTTTGGAAGGTTGTTCCCCACCCTGGGTTGTTCTTAGGAGAAAAGGCAGTTGTACATTTGTGATATGTTTGTTTGCAGGGTGCAGAGCAAGATTCCCTTTGTATTATTGCAAAGCGGCACTTTTTTTGTGTACCACTTCCGTCTTCGTTGGTTCTGTGCTATTAGGTATCCATTCGCGATCAGTTCCAACTTGCCCACCCCTGCACCCTGCTAGCTTAGGGGGAGGTGATTGTCTGGTTCCCTCGTTGGAAGTGGCTTTCCATGTACGGCAGTTTTTCAATAGGCAACGATTTGAGCTCATGATGTCTGTGAAATAGTGCAGTCTTTTATTGTGGGACAGTATTTCAGCAGGCAGTGATGTGCTAACGACATCGAGGACGTTGCATGGTAGGATAAAAGTCGAATGCAGCGGCTAATGCTCCACAAAGGAGGCCCTCTAGACAATACTGCCAACTGGTACCCATGACATTGTGGTTGCAATGCAAAAGAGCCTAGGCTTTAAGTGAAGGAGGCGGTCCGTTGTCACTTTGCCGTGGTGCATGGGGCCTCCTCAGCACTAGCGACTGTGCACCCTCTTCTCTAGCATCCCCCCTTCACCTTTCCACAGCCCAGCCCGAACAGTGAACAACCTGCCTAGTCTCTGCTTCATTGAAACCGTGGCATCATGGGAACCGGTTGATGGCTTTGGTTGTTTTAGGCATTCTAGACTGTATGCGGCTGTAGTGTGCTAGGTCTACAAGCTTTTACAGTGTCATGCTAGTGCTGTGCATGCACTTCAGCAAGGGTTGCATCATTCTGATTGAGCACCCTGTTGGCGGAGACTGCCATCCACGCGGGCCTTCATTCCTTTCTTTCTGCTTGCTGGCACACCAGTACGTAAATTGAGGCATGTGCTATCTCTTGCTTGTTTTTAAATTTATTGTTCTGGATGGTTTGAGGTTGGAAGCGTGCATAGTTTTCTATTTCTATCTGCCTTTGTGGGATGCACCTGTCATAATGTGTGAGCGTTGTTATAGTCAGACTGTGTTGGTGGGCTTTATGTTGGCTCAACTTGTGACTGATGACCCAAGGGTACAGAGTTATGACAGCATTGATCTCGCAAATGAGCAGTGCAGAACGGTGGAAACTTGGGCAAGTTGGTACGGAACTGATATGTTGCAGCTCATGGTGCAACGTAAGAGATTAGTGATTAATACCAAGAATGCAATGTGAATACCCCTGCTACTCAATTCCAGCTTATTTGCGAACATTCATTTAAGCATGCACTTATCGGTATTATTCATGTCAGGCTGACAGATGGGAAGTAGTGAGGGACAGGATGGTTCTAGCTTTAGTTTGTACAGATACTCACTTGATTTATGTCTGTGAGATGCAGTAGAGCGCATTTTACTGGTGGTGTGGCAGTGGTGCCTATGTGCATGTATCAAGTCGTGTACTCTGTTAATTTTATGCCAGATCTTCATTGACCTGGATCCTACACTCCCGAGGCAGTGACAAGAGATGCGAGTTAGACACATGCACTACCAGTTTTAATTCGCCATGATTAGTCACTTTTTGCTCACCTCATTGCTCCTTCCTTCTTTTTTTCTTTTTTGTGTGACTGACTGCAGACTGCAGACTTGGCCAATTCGACAGCCAGCGAGGATGACAAGATCAAGGCCATGATGTTAATGTCCTCCCAGGAGTACGACCCTTCCAAGTATGCAGTCGTCCTTGAGATATTTCCCTCTTTCCATCTTACGCAAAGTTTGGTGGCTCCTTTGCCTGCATCTGGCTTCAATTTCATGCAGGGTGCCTGTGTGCTAAGTATGTATTGTGGGAGCCATTCCGTGCTCAAGGCGCCTCAGTGTCGGGATCACTGTTGGTATAGGACTGGTAGAGAAGTTGGCCAGAGTTGGTGCAAGCCAGTAAGACTGGAACTGTCATCACAGTACAAATTCTCACTCTGTAAACCAGCCATAGTTGGTGCTGCATTACAAGGCTTTTCTTCTGTGCAATTGAAGCAAGTTGTGCGGACAAAAGCACCAGTTCTGGAGCGGAGAGCAACTTTGAAGGGAGAGAAATGTGGTTGTTGTCGATGCTTGATTGTTGTGGCTCTGTTTTGTATAGTTCTCTGGCATCTTGAAGGCTCTGATCCACTGCTGCCATTTTGTTGGGTGCAGGTACGTAAAGAGCCGTAGCATGACGGGTCCCCTGCCGCCCAACTACACCTGCTTCCGGTGTGGCAAGAGCGGCCACTGGATCAAGAACTGCCCCACCAACAATGTGAGCAGCAGCAATTGCTAGCTTTTTGCAACTGTATTGAAGTCCATGAAGTGAATTTAAACTTGTTGACATGGGGGGGTGTATTTTTCTTTTTTTTGTGGCACGAGCAGGCTCAGTTAATCATGATGCTCTGTCGAGCCATGATGTATGCGCAACTGCAGCGGATTCACGGTGTCTGAATGCAACTGTGATTTTGCTTAGTTTATGTTTAAGCATTGTGACTTGTTGGCAATAGTAATAGCATGAGAGCTTTCACTAACTCTGTGGTTATGTAGTTTAACCATGATGTCAGCAAACCGGGCGCTAGTGACCACTGTGTGAATTTCCTTTTCTGAGCATCTCTATGGAAACCTGTTGGCTTTTTCCGCAAGGCTGCATTCTGCGCTATGGTACTCCTGTGGAGCTATTGCGGTGCTGATCAGGGTGTCTCGAGAGCCACTTTGTCCTCCATCATGGGGCAGGAGACTAAAGCGCTGCATCATTGCTGCTGCATCCATTTTTGCTTGACCGTGTTGCTATTTTTCAGATTGAGGTGAAGCGGAGCACCGGCATCCCACGCAGCTTCATGGTGACTGTGGATGGTCCCGACCACAAGGGTGCACTCCTCACCAGCACGGGCGAGTTCGCCGTGCCGCTCATCGACCAGTAAGTTCAATTTTTATCAGCGGCAGTTTCCAGTCATGCAGTGCCTTCTATTTTTGGATAGTCTTTTTACTACTCGAATGTGGACTTGTCTTTCAAAGTTCGCTTCAGGCAGTTGATGCAAATTTTAAAAAATTGTATGATAATTTAGACTTGTTGGTACTGCAACTTCAAGTAAGCACTTCGCACGAAGACATGGAGAGAAAATACCCGATGAACGTAGTCCGGTGTTAATCTGGTCTTCTTTTTGTTGTTGCCATTGTGTGTACTGTTTACTTGAAAAGCCTGACGCCCAGTTGTGCAATCTGTAATCTGGTACGTTCCTAGTGGCTCGGCTTGTTGACAAGGGTAGCCAGGCTGGAGGTGGAGTAAGAGACCTAACTTTGTCGAAACTGCAGTGATGAGTTTGCGCCATCAATGGCATCCTTTTCACTAGTGTTGCACCTTCTCTGCCAGTCCAGAAGAACTGATGTGCGTTCGTGTGTGTATCTGCAGTGAGGCCTACAAGGAGGTAAAGAAGGAGAAGCCACCCTTTGTGCGGGAGCCCACACCAGAGCCTGTGCAGGAGCCTCAGTTGCCAGATGAGCTGCTCTGCATGATCTGCCACGACTTGCTACAAGATGCGGTGCTTATTCCTTGCTGTGGCAACAGCTTCTGCGACGACTGTGAGTGAAGAAGACTCATATTGAGATTTTTCTTAAATGTAACATATTGATGAGAATAATTTGAAGAAGCTGTAATGACTCTTAAACTTAATTTAAAAAAAAAGGCATTTCATGGCAAACAGTATTCCTCTCCGTTGTAGGTCGGTTGTATGGAAAATGTGCAATTGTAGATTTGTATGTCTCCTTATGTTGCCAAAAGAAGGAAACGATTTAAGTAAGTGTTACTTCGAAAAACTTTAATACAGCACACAGGAAAAAAATGAAAATTGGTTATTGGGGAAAGGAAATGGCGCAGTATCTGTCTTGCATCTCGCGGACACCTGAACCATGCCGTAAGGGAAGGGATAAAGGAGGGAGTGAAAGAGGTGCCATAGTGGAGGGCTTCGGAATGATTTGTAACACCTGGGGATCTTTAACGTGCACTGACATCGCACAGCACGTGGGTGCCTTTGCGTTTAGCCTCCATCAAAACGCAGCCGCCGCGGTCGGGTTTGAACCCGGGAACTCCGGATCAGTAGCCGAGTGCCCTAACCACTGGGCCACCGCGGCAGGTCACAAGAGCAACACACAGGCCCAGTATTGAATCCCAGCATTTGACAGATAGTAGGCTTTGCCTATTTGTGCCATAACACCCAACACCCAGTTAGTACCTTTTAATCCTTCAATTTCCAAATGCAGATTATAAAGACATTGAATGCAAGTGAATATTTACAAAAAGGACGTACCAGCTGGTTTGAAATCTTGTCAGGTGTACCTAGTTGTGCTTTGGTGCTAAGCTCTTCTGAAAGGGCTTTTCAGAATTTTTTTTGTTGTGCCCCGAGGCTCATTGCTTGTTCCGTTGCTGTTATGGCAGTTATCACTTCGCCAATCTTTCATCCCTTCAGGTGTGCGCCAGGCCCTGCTGGACTCTGAGCAGCACGAGTGCCCAGTGTGCCACGAGACTGACATTTCACCCAACAACCTCATCCCCAACCGCTTCCTGCGCACCGCGGTGCTCAACTTCAAGAACGAGACTGGATACACGCGTGTCCGACGTGGGCAGGTGCCGTCCTCCGCCGCTGTTGCACCACCCGCAGCCGCGACATCTTCCCCGCGAATCGGGGGTGCAGCGGAAGGATCTCCTACTCCTCCCCCAGTGGCACGACCTGAAGAACGGGATGCAGAGAAGCAATCACCTGCAAAGGGTGTCCCCGCGAGTGGTGACGCCGGAGATGTGGTCGACACGGCGTCGTCATTGGATGCCGTGGCAGCACCAGTGGGGTCGGATGATGCCAGCCGCAGCCCACCTGCTGTTGGGTGAGTGACTGCCTTGCCTTTGCTTCCAACTTTCAGACTGGCGTGATATTGAACTCTCTCTGCATTTCATTATCATCTTTAGATGAAAAGCATCTCTTCTGTAGTTTTTTTTTATTCTTCACTTCACCTGCTACCCTAAAGAAAGATGGGAGGGTATTTTATTAGGGGTGTGCTACTTAAAAATGTGGAAAAAATAATTACGGAATCTTTTTTAAACATGTTTTGCACATACAGCAAAGAAAATTTTGATTCTGGTCAAGCATGCATTGTGCAGTTGGAAGCGATTCTTCCACTTGGTTTTGCCATTTGCCCTGTTAAAGCTAAACCTTGATGTAATGAACCTCCATGTAACGGATTCCTCAATATTACAAAACTTCTCAATTCCCCAATGCCACCATCATTGAAGCGCATATGTTTGTGAACTCGTTTAATGAAGGCCTTGCAACATGCACAGCACTCTAATAGCAATGTGAGTGCCTTTGATCACACAAGTGTTGGCACTTTAGATGAGAGTGTGGCTTTGGGCTCATGGGGTAAACTTAACTCATTTTACAGTCGAGCCCACATATAACGGCCCCGCTTAAGACGAACTTCCGCTTATAACGAGACCTGCACTACCGCTAAAACATACATTGTTTTAGTGCCACAAAATCACGCGTATAACGAACGTCATTAAGCCCTGCTGATAGGTTACAGCAAACGGACGGTGTAAACTCTGCGCCGCACCGCGAGATAACCTGCCTCCAACCCTTTTGTGCGCCCGGCCCGCGGCATGTTTTCCCAGAGACTCATCGCAGGCCAACTGCCCGCCCCGTTTCGCGTTGCTCCCGAGCAAGCTACCCTTCTCCGCCGACGCGCCTTCCAACATCGCCCTCCTGCCCCTCCTCGTAACTCCGCGCCCCTCTCCTTACTCTCTTGCAAATCCACGCATGGCCTCCGCGATCAACCACGCCGCCGCTGGTGCCGATCGTGGAGGCCACGCTCCGTGAAGCAGGCCTTCCTTGGGAACCAATTGGTGGCTGCACTGACGCTCACGGACACCCCTCATTGGTCTCTCCGCTGGCGCTGTGCGTCTGTATCTTTAGCTTGATTGGCTTGATTGCCGCCTGTGCACGTTGCACGTCTACCCTATCGCGAGCTTTTGTCACTCTTGTTGCGGTATGGATGTCTCGATGGCTTCGTTCAAATCTTTGGCCCTGGTTGTAATTCGGGATGGCGGACGGGAACACCATGCCTATTTTCATTGTATTCAGCGGTAGAGATGATGAAAGTGGCTGGGCGGAGGTGACGGCCACTGGCGAGCGGAGCTGCTTCCGCAAGGCCGGCATCGTCGACACAATGTCTGATGCCGAGCCTGATGCTTCGAAAGATGACCAGCGCGGCGGCGATTTGTGGCAGCGCGTCGCAGACTCCAACATGGGGGGTCATGGCATTGGTTGGAATGATTTCATTTCTGTCGATGACGGCGCCGACACTGTGGAACCGTGCGTGGACGAGGGCATTGTTTCTGAAGTGCGGGATGAGGGTGAAACTTCGGAGCCAGCACCCATAAGCGTGCCTGTAGCAATAGGCTACATAGAGAGCCTCAGAAAACTTGTCTATGCCAAGGGCCTCGGCGAAGAGCACGCTTCTGCTTTAAATAAACTGGAAACCTGCCTCATTGGATCTGCGCTGCAAAAACACGTCTGTTACGGACTTTTTCGTAAAGAAAATATTTACTGTTTTGACAAGCAACTGTCTTTAAAGCTGTGGTCCACTTAGTACGAACTTCGGGATATAACGAATGGACGCCGCGTGACGCTCATGTTTGTTATAAGCGGGCTCGACTGTGTTATAGTACCCCAGTTCCTGTTATTCAAAAGCATTTTGTGCCGATGGGCATAACACTAGTAGTCATGGGTGTGGGAAAAGGTGATGTGTAGTCTTTATCTCTAGTGCTGTCACTGGGTAGGCTTGAATCAGTAGTTGGGAAGCGTCTAGCTTCTAGCTAGAGAAAAAGACATGAAGTTGCAAAAAAATTAAAATCTTTTGGCATGTACGCACAGCGCAGCTTTTGCTGATGTTAGTGCATTGCACAACATTGTGGAAATGTGTGACTGTTCAATATTTGACCACACTCCACAGCTCATCCCCTGTGAGAAAGCTTCTTGGCTCATCATGTGCATCGTCCTTGCTTTGCAGCACTCCTGGCGAAAACCCTCCGGGGACACCGCTTGCGGACGAGCACCCTGACGAGCCCGCCGCACCAAGCCTGGATGAGGCGCTGACCATGTCACCCCAGCACCGGTCAAATGACGAACACTCGCCCTTGCGGGGGCCCAATGCGGGCGGCAGCCCATCATCATTCGGCAACGGCGAGGAGAGCGTGTGCACCATCTCAACCATCACGACACGTGTGCCCTCATACGCGGGACCCATCGCGGTGAGCAGCATCTGCGGTTCGCACTCATCCAGTTTGCATGATCTTCGGCAGAACGCAGAGATGGTCATGGCTGGATTTGGTTGAATTTGTTCAGTGGCACTGTATCCAGCAGAGCTGGCATTTCTGGCTTGGAATTTTATGTGGCAGACCAGTCCTGCTTGAATAACAGGATATGTTACAATCAAACTTGTGAGCTGTGTTGCCATGACATGCGGTAGCTGCACTTGCTACAAAAAACTGATGTTCCCGTTCCCGGAAGTTTTACGACACCATCCATTGCTGTCAGTGGCTGCTGGTAACTGTAGTCACTAGCAGATTGTGTGGCTGGAAGCACCTAAATTGCTTGGTTGCACGGTTTCTACTGTTTCTGTGACCATGCCGTGTCAGTCTGCATTCATGAAGAGAAACATTTGTAGAAAATGCCCGTAAAGCCGACTAGCCAACAAGCTTAGCTGAAGTCTTTTCTTTGCTTCAAGGCGGCAGTCAGGCCATTCAGACTATGGCCATTGCAGCTTCTCCTGAAGCAACGCAGGCATGTCTAGTTGCTGTGGGTTGAAATAGAGGCGAAATACAGTAGCCCACTGAATTTTCGCACTCAAATATTTTGGACTTGCACAATATTTCAGACTTTATTGAGGAACTGTCACGCACTTTATAGGAGCCTTTATGCATTCATAACCAGTATTTCGGACTCAGTGCAGTCCAGAAGCTCGTATTTTTCAACCTAGCTGAGACACGAGCGAGCATTATTGCCACAACCAGCCGATTCTTCACCGCGATGAAAGACATAACTGAAATGGATACAGTTGTACAGGTTGGCTTCAGTAAGCTTGATGGTGACGGTGGTGATGATGATGATTTTTGGCTATGCTTTTGATATGGGCAGTCAGTGATAGTCAGTTGTTTCTGTTCCTCACTGTTGCCACTTGAGTTAATGCCATACTCATTTGAGGTGGCCAGCAAAGAAGGGCTCGTGAGCCTGCGTATACAGTCGTGTTGATGGCGGGATAGCTGCAGCATCTACTGTCCCTCGGGCGGGTGCCTCGACCAAAGGGGAGGCTAAATTTGTTTGCGGCATTGCCTGTGGCTGAATCACACACTTTGATGCCAGTTATGTGATTCTTTTTACACGATTTTTCAAGTCCCTGGCGTCCGAAAAATTGGTTGGCAGCTGTATTCATTTACTTCTGAGGGAACAGTGCTTATGTAGAAGCGGGCAAAAGGGTTCGCACAAACAAGAGCCGCAGTGGCCCTGCCGAGTGAATGTTAAAGTGGCACTTGACTTAACCTCTCGTCTCTTTTGCTCTTTACCTGTGCAGCTACCGGGACGCTCTAACCGTGACTCTCCTCTGGATCCTTCCAGGGGGCCTCCTGGACGAGGTGAGCAAACTTCCTCAGCTGCTGTGTATCTGCTGGGTGTGTTTGGCCGGTTTTCCTTAGCAGCTGTGCTGCACAAGCAACTTGTGCGGTTATTTCTCAAAGTAGTGCGTTCACCAAAGCACTGCTTGTGAAGAAAGCGGGTTGTTTTAAACCTGGACGCCACATGAGACGAACAATTGGCATGCTGGCCAAAAGGATAGTAAAACCTCGTTTATTCGACCCCCGTTAATTGCAAAATTCGGTTAATACGGACTGACGCCGGAATCCGAGCAAAGGCCCAAGCTACGGGGGTTTTATAGGTAAGCTACTGGGGTTTTATAGGGGAGGTAAATACGTTCTCCCCGCTAAAGGGGGGACACACAGCTCATTCAGGCTGAAAATTCGCAAAAAAAATCGTCACTTTTGTCATACAGTCGCCGGACTCTAAGGGCCCGAAAAATGGTCCAAATAATCGAACAGTCCGAAAAATCCGTGAAGTACAAAAAAAAATCACTTTATTGAGATGAAATTGGCTTAAAAATGTCACTAATTTTACCTCGCGTAAAATTTCTCTTGCTGGCGAAGATTTGCGCCTGTATTTGCGCCAAAGTTGTGCTTTCACTGTACACGCTAGGACAGCAAGGTCACCGCATTTAGTTGGAATACTTCCCACGCTTCTTTGACGGACCCGGCGGGTCCATGTTGTCCACAACCCGAGTATGCACCACACCGCTCGTCAAACACACACAAAGATAAGGCACTTTTCGCTCAAAGCGGCGGAACCGCCGGACGCAATCGCAAAACGGCGAACGGATGGAACTTTGTGAAACTGAGCGCCACTCGGTCGACACGGTCAGAGAAACCCAAGTGACGAAATGGCGAACGTATGAGACTTATGAGACCCGCCGCGGTGGCTCAGTGGTTAGGGCGCTCGGCTACTGATCCAGAGCACCCAGGTTGGAACACGAGCGTGGTGGGCGCGTTTCGATGGAGGCGAAATGCAAAGGTGCCCGTGTGCTGTGCGATGTCAGTGCACGTTAAAGATCCCCAGGTGGTCGAAATTATTCCGGAGCCCTCCTCTTTCTTCCTTTCTTCTCTCAGTCCCTTCTTTATCCCTTCCCGCTGAGATGTGAGATAGCTCCTGCACAATTTCCTTCCCCCAAGCATCAGTTTTCAACGTATACGGGACAAGTGATAACTGCCTGCGACAACGTCGGCAACAAAAGCAAGTTGACGGCGATGACAATCGGGCTGCCACCTCGAAGTGTAGAGATCGCAGAGACCTCTACTGGCAACATTGAGGTACCGAAAGTATGTCAAGCCAATCAAACTGCAGCGTAAATCCACCTCAATCCAAGATGGCGCCTTTTGCGCCACTGGGAAAGAATGCATGGGAATGAATGCAAGTACGTCTATGTTTTCATTCCTCTTTCCGCAAGCATTTATGTGCTACTTTGTTGTTGTAGCCCGTGACCTTCGGCCATTTGGGAGACAGTTCAGTGTACAGCCTTTTAATAAATTTCTCATAGGCAACTTAGGTTTTGTCATCGTTGCTGCTGCTGCTGCCCTATGGGCTACTTCAACCACTATCCAAATTGATCATAGTAAGCATAGCTACTCGATCTGACGACACCCTGTCAATATAGTAACGGAAACAAACCATGAGGATTATCCAGTGGCGTTTGAAACTGTACTAAAAAAACAGCGGACTTGGCTTGGCCAGCCCTGAAGTGGTGGCATCGCATCGTTAGAAGTTTCAGCGAAACTTGCTTCTGCTCAACAAATGATTATGAACTCCTGAAGATCAGTTCTTTGCACTGAGAACTGTCAAGAGTACAACTGTTGCTCATTCCTAGTCAAGGGCTTGGTAGCAGGAATCCAGCATGAATCAGCAATTTAGCATGGAATTTCTTGCCCAACACAGTGGATTGTGTGTGATATGCAGTGCACAGAGTGGATGGCTTCCTTAGTCTGCAGATCGCAGAGGAACTTCGGCTTCTGCAAGGCATCGTAACTGTGCTTTTTTTTTTGGAAGCCTGAAAGAAGCAGGAGGCCGAAGGAGCAAAGAAGCAGATGCATAAAGAGCATTGTCTTGGTTCAGGAATTCAATGTTTGACTACCAAAAAAAAAAAAGTTGGAAGCAGCAGTTCTGTGTTGGATAGCTCAACGGCTTCACTAGTAAACTGGAGGCTACTAACGACCTGACATGGGTGATAAAGACCAACAGTTTTGGGGAACGCCGTTAAAGGGAAAGCTACAGCTGAAAATCAATTTAGCTTGTGTGGTTCTGTTGGTAGAAGTTTCTTGTGCGATGAGAGGAACATTTGTGATATGTAGCAAATATTTTCATAAGCCAATATGTTCCTCCTTGAAAAAGATATTGGTGAGACCTTGAAAGTCCTTGAATATTTCGGCTCAAAGCAAGCATGACCCCTGAATGTCCATTGCCCAGGTTTTCACCAATATAGTTGTACTTTCACGCAAACGGTTCTTGGCAGTGTTTGGATCGTTTGTTTTGTTGTTGTTGTTTTCTTTTTCTTTTTTTTCATTTATGTCTGAATCTGCAAGGTATTGGCTGCAATATGATAGGGCATATAGGGCAGAGGTCCCCAGCGGCTGCAGAGCAACTGACCACGGCGGCGGTCAGACCTGTGACGCAGCGGAGGGTGCTAAGAATCTCTGGCTCCTGACAGGCCGCCATTGGAATCTGAACCTGGCAACGTTTAACGCTAGAACTTTAGCTAGTGAGGCTAGCTTAGCAGTGCTGTTTGAGGAACTAGCGGGAATTAAATGGGATGTGATAGGGCTTAGCGAAGTTAGGAGGACAGGTGAGGCGTATACAGTGCTAAAGGACGGACACATACTGTGCTATCGCGGGTTAGAGGATAGACGAGAACTATGTGTGGGATTCCTCATTAAAAAGGATATAGCTGGCAACGTAGAGGAGTTCTACAGTATTAACGAGAGGGTAGCAGCTATAGTAATTAGCCTGAATAGGAGGTACAAGCTGAAAGTGGTGCAGGCCTACGCACCCACATCCAGCCATGATGACCAGACCGTTGAAAGTTTCTATGAGGACGTAGAATCGGCAACGAATAAAGTAAAATCGCAGTACACAGTACTGATGGGCGACTTCAATGCGAAGGTGGGCAAGAAGCAGGCTGACGACCACGCGGTAGGTGACTATGGGATAGGCTCTAGAAATAGCAGGGGAGAGTTATTAGTCGAATTCGCGGATAGAAATAATTTACGGATCATGAATACCTTCTTCCGTAAACGAGGAAAACAGGAAGTGGATCTGGAAGAGCCCCAATGGTGAGATTGAAAATGAAATCGACTTCATACTATGCGCTAAACCTGGCATCATTCAGGATGTGGCCGTCCTCGGAAAGGTGCGTTGTAGCGACCACAGAATGGTAAGGTCTAGAATTAGCTTAGACTTGAAGAGGGAACGGAAGAAGCTGGTGAAGAAGAAGACCATTAACGAGTTAGCCGTAAGAGGGAAAGCACAGGAGTTTAGGATAGCGCTGCAAAACAGATATTCGGCTTTAACTGAGGAAGATGATCTTGATGTTCCATTCAATGCACGATAATCTGACATCAATAATTACGGAGTGCGCAGTAGAAGTTGGCGGTAGGACAGTTCGAAAAGATACCAGGAAGTTAATTCAGATGACGAAAGATCTGATTAAGAAGCGCCAAAACATGACGGCATCTAACCCTACCGATAGAATAGAACTAACGGAGCTATCAAAGTTAATAAATAAGCGCAAGGTAGCCGACATAAGGAAGTTTAACATGGAGAGAATCGAGCATGCTCTAAAGAACGGAGGTAGCTTAAAAGCAGTGAAGAGGAAACTAGGCATAGGTAAAAACCAGATGTATGCATTAAGAGACAAGCAGGGCAATGTCATTAGCAATATGGATAAGATAGTTACCGTAGCCGAAGAGTTCTACACAGACCTGTACAGTAGCCAATGTAATCAGAGCGTTAATGAGAAAGACAGCAGTGCACAGGAATGTGTCATCCCGCCAGTAACGAAAGATGAAGTAAAGAAAGCCTTAGAAGCAATGAAAAGGGGAAAAGCAGCTGGGGAGGATCAGGTAACAGCAGATCTGTTGAAGGATGGAGGGGACATCGTGCTAGAAAAACTAGCCACCCTGTATACGCAATGCCTTATGACCTCGACTGTACCAGAAGCTTGGAAGAATGCAAATATTATCTTAATTCATAAGAAGGGAGACGCCAAGGACTTGAAAAATTACAGGCCGATCAGCTTACTATCCGTTGCCTACAAAGTATTTACTAAGGTAATCGCTAATAGAGTCAGGGCAACACTAGACTTTAATCAACCAAATGATCAGGCAGGCTTTCGTCAAGGATATTCCACAATAGATCATATTCACACTATCAATCAGGTGATAGAGAAATGCGCAGAATATAACCAACCTCTATATATAGCTTTCATTGATTACGAGAAAGCATTCGACTCAGTGGAAACCTCAGCAGTCATACAGGCATTGCGTAATCAGGGGGTAGAAGAGCCTTATGTCAAAATACTGGAAGATATATATAGCAACTGCACAGCTACTATAGTCCTCCATAAAGTCAGCAATAAAATTCCAATAAGGAAGGGCGTCAGGCAAGGAGACACAATCTCGCCAATGCTGTTCACCGCATGTTTACAGGAGGTATTTCGAGGCCTGAATTGGGAACAGTTGGGAATAAGAATAAATGGAGAATACCTAAATAATCTGCGATTTTCTGATGACATTGCCTTGCTGAGTCACTCAGGAGGTGAACTGCGAATCATGATCATTGAGTTATACAGGCAGAGCAGATCGATGGGTCTAAAAATTAACATGCAGAAAACCAAGGTAATGTTCAACAGCCTAGCAAGGGAACAACAGCTCACAATTGGCGGCGAGAGCCTAGAAGTTGTTACGGAATACGTCTACTTAGGGCAGGTAGTGACAACTGATCCGGATCATGAGAGGGAGATAACTAGAAGGATAAGAATGGGGTGGAGCGCATATGGCAAATTCTCGCAGATCATGAGTGGCAGTTTGCCAATTTGTACAACAGCATAATCTTACCGGTACTCACCTACGGGGCAGAAACGTGGAAACTAACGGAAAGAGTTCAGCTTAAGTTAAGGACAACGCAGCGAGCCATGGAAAGAAAAATGATAGGTGTAACGTTAAGAGATCGGAAGCGGGCAGAGTGGGTGAGGGAACAAACACGGGTTAATGACATCCTAGTCGAAATCAAGAGAAAGAAATGGGCTTTGGCAGGGCATGTGATGCGAAGGCAAGATAACCGCTGGTCTTTAAGGGTAACGGAGTGGATTCCAAGAGAAGGCAAGCGGAGCAGGGGGCGGCAGAAGGTTAGGTGGGCGGATGAGATTAAGAAGTTTGCAGGCAAAGGGTGGATGCAGCTGGCAAAGGATAGGGTTAATTGGAGAGACATGGGAGAGGCCTTTGCCCTGCAGTGGGTGTAGTAAGGCTGATGATGATGATGATAGGGCAGAGGTGGAACGCCATGACATGGTGGGGGGGGGGGGGGGGGGGGGGGGGATATGTAGGATTTAGATCATTGTCATTGTGTTACAGAATAAACCTGAGCTCAGGCAGACTGGTTTTTAAAGCGAAAGCTTTACTAGGCTATGTCGGCGGGGATCGTGTCTGCAAAATGTCTGCAGCTGTTGTGGGTAGCTCAGAAGAGGCAGCGTTAAACGAGTTGTTGTAATCGGAAGAGGATGATGTGAGGTTGCTGCCCGAAAAAAAATTTGCGAAATGAGATGAATAGGTAATTAGGGTGTTCAAAAAGTGTGCGGGACCAGAGCAAAAGTGTCGCGAAATTTGAAAATGCTGGAAGTAGGCGGAGCTACAGCGTAGCGCCAAATTTGAGAAACCGGATGTGTCGACAGAGCCAAGGTGTGGTGACAAGTGTTGAAAACTCGAAATGGGCAGTCACGTGACCAGTGATAAGTGATTGATACATAACCAGGAGATGGAAAAAATGATAAATTACAGGCAGTTGAGTAATTAATGAGAAGCAAAAGGTAATGGACGCATAAATAGACTGTACGGGAATATAGGGAGTGGGCGGGAACGAAGCTTGGCGGAAAATTTGAAAACTCGAAATGGTTGCCGGGATGAAACGAGGGTATAATCAGAGTTATTCGCTAACCAGTCAATCAAGTGAACGAGAAAACAACCATGGCACCAAATATGAAAGGCGACTAGTGTCGAGGAGGTGTCAACGCTTTCGCATTCCAATGTGGGTGGCCGCAGTGATCTCTAATTTTTTGCTTTGAGGATACTGACCTTAGTCACCTTAGCAGGGACCCTGGAACGGTGGGGGAAGGATGTCGACCCAGTCTCCTATAGCTGGCACTTGGATCAGATTTCTGACAATTCACACACTTCAGTCCTAGGACTCTTTTAATGCAAAGCACAGTGGGGTTGAGCTACTTGGCTTCATAGCCAGATGTAATGCATTTCACATATTAGTAACCTAAACCAGTCATGTCCCAACAGAAGTCGACTGTCTGACCCGTGTACATGATCATGATTAGCAGAATTTAAACAAACTGTGCACAAACTTTTCTATTGCAACTGATCACTCCTCGTGCCTGAAGCTTCCCATCTACAAAGCTTCCCATATCAATTCGTTTTATATTGCCGTGAATATTTGCACCCTTTTTTCGTTCGAAATCAAAACCGCAAATGCTTCCACATTTTTCCAGATTGTTGGAGTTGCTTTTGGTTCCTTATCTCGAAGGTACCTTGCCAGCTTTAAATTGAGCGCGGCCAAGTACTGCAGCCATTCAGTCCAACAACCGCGGAGCAAGCTTGTGGCTATCGCCGCCGCCAAGTCATTCAATTCTTAGTGGGCGCGAATCAGCCCCTTAAATAGTTTCTTTTTGGAAGTTTTGTAGCAAGAGCTACATTGGCCACGAGCTCGCAGTTCGTGGCATAGCCGAGCTAAGCCACTGCCACTTTTTTTCGTTGTCTTCCTGACTGCTGGAGCGTCGTCACCACAACGTGACAATTTGCATCAACCTTTGAACTTTGAAAAATAAAATATAATAAAATATAAAATTTATTGTGTAAATGAGCATTAAAAATAAAATAAGCTCGAAGCCTTGCCCCCTTACTCAAAAAAAAAGTTCTGGGGTCGCTGCACCTTAGTGCCCATTTAGGGGGATCTTAGAACTATTTTTCTTATTTTTTGATACATGTCACCTGTGGGCATCTTGCCGATACCCACAGATGACTCGCTTCTTGGTGGAGCCGCGGAAACACGAAAGGCACGTAGTCACTGGCGTCAATTCAAAACGAAATATCACTCGTTCACAGGCATTAGCTTCTATCGCATCACTATCGGTGATCATTTCTGTGTGGATGCCTACGCGTTTGGCGTCAGCTCGAACTGCGCGTTCGTTGTTTTTGCCCCGGAATAGGAGCCAGCGACGGCACTGGCGATGTGTCGTTCACGCCGCCTGTGTCGGACGGTGGCAGCGCACCAACCGTACTTTGACCTTCGCCCTGCGGAGGATGCGTCAATTCCAGCGTCGACTCGAAGTTCGCTTTCGTTGTTTATGCTCGGGAGCAGGGCCGGCGACGGCAGTGGCGATGTGTCGTCGTTCACGGCGCGGGGGACCGCGACGCGCTTAACGTTTGTTGACGATGCGGTCGGCAACGCGGACAACCTTGACTTAGGAGGCTGCGCTGAACCAGGCTTGCGGACGGCTTCCAGTTTCCGCTACTTCGTCCCATGCTTCGAAGACTTTCTCAAAATGGCACCGCGCTTCTGGAACGGACAAGCCTAACCAATCAGAGCGCCGTTTTGATCACGTGGTTTTTTTTGTAGCCAATGAAAACGCGGTGCGCATTCTCTCTAGTTCGTTGTGGTCGTCATGGGGGAAGAAAAAAACATCTTTTTCTCCATGGTGGTTGATGTGTCCGCGAACGGAAGAACCGCCATGTTGCTTACCGGTTTAAAAGATAAGCTGGAGGCGCGAACTTTGGAAGGAGAGCAAAAAAGCGCCGGGGGAGCACGTAGTTACCGAGCGACGGCGTGGGATGATTTGACCTCGATTTCAAAGGCAACTCGTGTGCCTTCGGAAATTTAACTGGCTATTACGAAGCAGATACTGGTTATTTCTTTCAGAAAATTCGATGTCACGTGCAAAATGAGCTCGTGAATCCGAATATGACGAAATTGACAAAGCGATTTTTTTTGCGAATTTTTGGGCCGAAAGAGGGTGGCCTTAACTGCCACACCATACTGTGGCATGTTTAATTGTGGGCATTTGCCTCTGCGGTGTTGGGTGAACGTGATTTCAAAAGTCTGTTGTAGTAGTTTCAAGAACATTGTCTGCGTCCTTTACTGCAGCATTTAGAAATTAACATGATAGCTGAATAAGTATGTGAATTTGCTTTTCTTTGTTTTGTGAAATGCGTTGCATTAATATTTTGTCATGCTCACCTGTGGGCATTCTAATGATATGTATCCTTCGTGCTTTTTTTTTTTCTTGTTTTTAACTGGCTAACCAAGGTTTCTGTGTCATCGAAGATGGTTTTATCCACGCTGCCTACCACTAGCCCCACCAGCTAGTTTCTGTAAATCTCTCGTGTCCTTTTGTTTTTCATTTTGCAGTGTAATTGTGATTCAGCTGTTTGATGGTTTTTCTAGTCACTGATTGATGGCACAGCAATAACCTCATGACAGTGTTTCTCAGTCTACCAGGAAGCCTTTGGCTACCGGCAGAGGTTCCTGAGTAGTCCAAGGGGGCCGGGTTAGCAAACAGTTACAGCAAATGTGCCGATTGTGTTGTTAGTTTTGGTCTGGTGTTTGGCCTGATTACAGGTTTACTCAAAACAACGAGCGAAGATACATTGCACCAAATATCTCCAGTGGTACACATCCACCCCATGGACTTGCGTCAGAGCTCAGGAATTACGAACATTTGCTCTGAGGGTAACTCTCTGGGTCATAACTAATTTCTCAGGAATTGGGCCAAGTGCTCAGCCAAAAATGGGTGGTTGGAAAGAGCTTTGGGGCCAATGGAAATATCCGAAGTGGTTCTGAAATGCCCATGTGGCATGCAATGTCGGGGAACGTTTTAAGAACCCCAGGTGGTTGAAATTAATCTGGAGCTGTCCATTGCAGCGTCTCTCACGGCCCATTTGTAGCTTTGGGACATGAAACCCTGCAATTTTTTTTTTAAATGCTTGGTGGGCTCTCATTTGATGCGACCTGCAGACCTGTGGGAAATTCAGCAGCACTGATTCATTTTTGAGTTAAGGGGGGAAGCTGGTCTTTATTGATAATTTTTATTAATGAAGTCACAATTATGAACTTTTCAGGCAACATGTATTTTCACGTGCTGATTCCAAATATGGAATTTAATTTAATGTACAACAAGTCATTGTGGACTTGATGCAATACGTTATGTAACTTTTTGTGGAGAGCTTTAATGAAATTCTGCTGCCGGGAACTTGCTAGAATGTATGCCGTCCACTTGTCTTGACAACAAGCTATGCAATAAAAGTAAAATTATTATCCTGCCTGTCACAGAAGTTGAGTTACAGGGTTTTGAACTTCGTACTTCACAAAGGGGAAGAAAAATTTGTCTTCCTGTTTCTGAAGTGACAACTTCAATATTCTGTAACTCAACTTCTATGACAGGTAGGATGATAATTTTAGCTTTATGCATACCTTGATGTCAAGAAAAACCAATGGCATGCATTTTAGCAAGTTCCCGGCAGCAGAATTTCTTAAGGCTCTCCACAAAATGTTACATAACGTATTGCATCAAGTCCACAATGACTTGTTGTACATTAAATTAAATTCCATATTTGGAATCAGCACGTGAAAATACATGTTCCCCGAAGATTTCATAACTGTGACTTCATTAATAAAAAAATTTTTTCTAAGACCCTCTTCCCCCCTTAAGGGGGGACACTGGTCTTAAAGCTATTTTTGTTATTTTTTGACCAATCTTAATAAAAATGCATAGACTTATTCAAATTTTTATGCTGATTTCAAATATGCATTTATTTTAAGTGTAGGCCAATTATTTTTCAAGATAATTAACAATTAATGCCCATTGTTTGAGGCCCAAATAGCAAAATAATGATTTCATCTAAAATTAATTTTAAGGCATGGTTAGATAGCCAGAATAGTGAGTTATGAAATGTTGCGAGCAGATTTTTGATATGTCAATTATTACTCATTTTACAACCTTCTGAATTTCAGTATAAAAAATGTGTGTACCAAGTAATGGTAAATTAACGAAAATAATTATTTTTCTAAGGTAAAATGA
Source organism: Amblyomma americanum (assembly GCF_052857255.1). Taxonomy (NCBI): domain Eukaryota; kingdom Metazoa; phylum Arthropoda; class Arachnida; order Ixodida; family Ixodidae; genus Amblyomma; species Amblyomma americanum. The sequence goes on from NC_135504.1 coordinate 66,007,767, forward strand.
AAAAATCTGCTTCCAACATTTCACACAGCATACATTAGGCTTTCCATTGCAACCGAAATTTCAGCTCTATGTGACTTGGTTGCTGAGATATCAGGGCCTCAAGACTGCTAGCAGTCAACCATATGCATTTTGAGAAAAGCCCCAAAAACAAGCAGGGGACAGTTTAATAAATATTTACAAGTGCAGTAATATATTTACAATAGGAAATGGCTAGTAGCCACCAGGAATGTAGTCCTTTTGATTGCCAGTAGTATCCAGGTGCCGCTTCTTGAGCACTCCTTGAATATTTTCCGCAATGGAATGCTTTCGAGCGCACTTTTGCTCTCGGCGCTCATCCTTCTCTCGCATTCTTTTTGCACTCATAGCATTCGTATTGAGGCCCAGTTCCTGTAATATTGCTGCAGAAGTTCTTTTGCTGCCTGCGTTGAACCGCATTACTGCCTCAGCCACGGCAGCCTCAACAGTAAACTATGATGCGTGGCGCTCTTTCGGTGCCAAGGCCCATATCAAAGAGTGTAGGCTTTCATTACTGTTTTGGGTTTTACCCCTATGGCACCGCTCTAAGAGCTTCCTATCCGACAGCCGCTCATAGACAGGGAGCAATGCTTTAGCAACATGGGGTGGAATGTTGTACCGATGCTTTGGAGCAGATTCGCCTCGGGCTGCTGCCGCATTTTGCTGGCACCAAGAGTCCAGTCCCGATGGGCAGAAGCTATGGTTTGATGCCTCATCAGTAGAGGTAATGTAGTGGTAGGTGGCCATCACAGCCTTCTGCGTAGCCTCTACATCCCCATTATGGGATTTTAAAGCCCAGGCATAATAGGAGCTTAACTTTGTTATGAGGCTGCCTGTCAGTTTGCCTTTTCCTCCAAGGTTTTCGGCACCTTTGTGTTTGGACAACGAAGTCCGCAACGCTGTTCCCATACGTTTCTGCACGTGGTTTATGCACTCTTCTTTTTTTACTTTGATGTATCCATACACATCTGCCTCTTGCACAGCTAGAAAAGCCCGACTATCACCATCCGAAAGCATTGTGGTATAGCGAAGGCCACACTTCTTCAACGACCTTTCAACAAGAATAAGGGCTGCCTCAACTACCATCTCTCCAGCCTTTTTTTCTGAGTTTTTTTGGCATAGGTGCCCAGCCCTCCAGGACTGGTATGATGGGTCACCTTCTTTTGGTCCTCGCTCGCAGCCGGCACAGAAGTTGCACAATACAACATAGTCCAGCACAAGGCCGGTAAACAGTTTGATGACGGTTCCCACACCAATGTGGGATGTGTGGCCGCGTGTCATCCAAGTGCCGTCGTATGATACTGCAATATTGCCGGGGTTCCCAAGGTCCAATTCATTATAAAGTTCTCGAACCGACCGCGCACACTCTTGTGTAACTTCTTCGGCTGCACGAGCTGCTGCAGGTGTCAACTTTTTTTTCACATAGGCTTGCCACGTTTTATTGTGGGAGACCGCGGTGCGAAACGTTCAGCGATGAAAAAATGTCATTTAGAGCTGTCTGCTGGTTGCCAGTGCTCTGCATTGCACGAGCAGCGAGCACATTCACCACAAAAGGGTTGATCTTCTGATCGCCACGTACCCGCGGCGAACTCCATGCAGACGATGCGTCTCCACAGGTCGCACATTGAAGAGAAAGTTTAACAGCAAGGCCGTATTCTCGCTCATCTTTTACGAAGCTCAAGTCATTGCCGCCACACGTTTTACACTTCACAAGTTTCAACAAACTGTTGAGCGATTCCAAACAAACGATCGTGAAGCTTGCCTCGTCGAGCAGACAGTCCGACGCGCTGCCGTCACGTAAACAACGAGACTTCCGCTCCGTTGCTGGAGTTGAGGCGAGTTCTCGCAGTTTTTGTTCAGTCTTCGTCTTATTTTGGAGCACATCTGAGGGCTCCAGCATCACTGTATCACGGCGGATGCGGGCGCTGCCGCTTACAGCTTCACGTGCTGCGGAGCGCGTTAGGCCTACCTGCGCGGCCTCGCTGACACGATCGTTCAGCGCAGGAGTTTCATCATTGTCGGGGCGCACAGCAGGGCGTCTCTTGAGGTTATCGACCAGCGACTTCTTCCTTTTCTTGCCGAATTTATGCCTTGAGTGCACCTTGCGCGCTGAACCAGGCATCGCTGCGCGTTTCTTGCACTGCACGGTCCGGCACAAAGAGTCGCGTCTCCCCGCGGCTCGGGCGCGTCAAGCAGACGCTGCCAGCCAGCTCCACCAATCGGATGACGACCTGCTGTCACGTGATCCGCGGCAGCCAATAGGATTTTGAATACTACCTTTTCTTTTTTGCTATTTTCTCGGCAACCAATGGGCGAACGGAATCCGTAGTGGCGGGAAATTGAAGGCGAAAGGCGGCTTTTTCAAATGAGACCAAGATGGCTGCGGTGCCGCGCATGAAACGGGAGCTACGCTTTGCGAAATACTGCTGTTTCGGCACCGATTTCAGCTCAAATTCGGGCGACATGGATTATATAAATTGGTATTGTGAGTAAAATACTGACCTTAGAGGCGAGAAATTTAACAGAGAGGTAGATAAATGGCTGCTGATTTCGAAAATAACATTTTCTAAAAACTGATTTTTTCGAGATTTTTCGGCCCGAAAGACCCGTGTCCCCCCTTAACTGCACGTGAGTGACATTGTGAAACACCGCCAGTGTGCTCCGCCAGTGTGGATTGCTTGCAGTAGACGAAATCAAAATTGATTTTTATCGATGGAGTTGACTCTCTCTAGCTCAGAGGGCGGTTGTAGACTTTGCTTAAAGAGCTGTTGTTGCCACGTTTGATTTGTGAATCCTGCCACAGGTGTAGGGTGGTGTGAGAGGAAGCGGTTTGCAGTCACCAGATCAGTTCAGCTTTTGGGCGCTGAGCGCATGGTCATGAGGTGGAGCCCCTGCCACAGCAAAGCCATTTTGGTAGATGTGGAAAGAAAAATACCCATGTGCTCTGTTGATGGTGGTGCATGTTGAAGAGCCCCAAGTGATTTGAAATGATCCTGGGCATTCTTCTTCGCCTCATCTACCAGAGTGCAGCTTCGGCACGTGAGAATCCAGATGTTTTTATAGAGGTCGAGTTAGCTTAGTCATCACACTTCTTAACGTATCTCCAGTGTCATTTGCTTTGCTAGCACCGAATTGTGAATTTGCCATTCAGCACTGCAGGTTCGTTTTGGCTTAAGCTGTTTAATTCCTTGAATGGATGAGCCCATCTTGAAAGCACGAGGTGGTTAGTTCAGAAACGTTGCACATTGCTTTGTCAGCTGCACTGGTGTTTTGCACTTTGGCTGACGGGACAAGTGTGCTGCTGCTGCTGGCTGGCTGGTTGCAACAGGCTCCTTGTGTCACTTGTGTCACATGAAGCTTGAGCAGTGGTGCCGTCCCTGCGTGCCTAGTTCTACCTCATGAACGTGCCATATCGCCTGTTGCTTGCTTCCAGGCTCACTCCATCGTTCCAGCCGGCACGGGGACTATGGCCATCACCGATCGCGTCACGACTACGGCCCAGGTGGCAGGTGAGGAGGCACGACTTAACCTTCGTGCTATGTAGCAGTTGGGGGAGAAAAAAATGATTGAAAAAGATGATGCCAAAAGTTTCACTTGTGTTCACCTTTGGGCATGACATGTTTTGCGTAGTTTATCAGTCTTAACTTGATGTGCGAGAGTGGTGTAGTAGCAACAGAGCCAGCACTGGGCATAGTCACCTGTTGTTATGCCTGCCCCACATGTATTTTTTTTTCGTCTTTTAAGAATGCAGAGTTTGTCTCTTGAGGCCAAGCCATGCAGCTGCGGTGCTGGTTTTGGTTTAGGCCTGGTAATCTGTGTGGTACATTGTTCATCTCTGCTGTCAGAAAAAGTGTGGACATAACTGTTTGCCACAACATGTTGTTGTGGGGCTAAAGTGAACCATTTGTTTTGCCTGTATTCATCAATCTTTTTAGGCCTTGAGCAGACTTCCACTGCACCATACTTTGTTGGGTGAAGACTAAAGCTGAGAAGGGCTTTGGTTTGCTTTTTCTGAGAAGTAGCAACCATTGCTGCTATGACAGGACTGGACACTGACACTGCGCGCCATACTCGTTTGTCATTCACTGCTCTGGCATGGGTTTGCTTTTAGTGGGTGAGCAAGGAGCGCTTTGTTGAAAGGTGGTGAAATTGAGTCTGATCGGACCGTGGTGCCCTCCAAGGATTGTTCCTTAATTTCACAATGTGGTAATCCTACTGTGCTGTGAGCCTAAACTGAAATGTGAGCAGGTAGATGTGGACATTGCCTCCTGTGCATATTTACTTGGGGATCACGGTGTTGTATCATTATGCAGCCAGCCAGCTTCTTGAGAGGGTTAAGTCCCAAAGCTTGGTGTCTCAGCCAGAGAATGTGGCACCATTCTGCATCAGCAGCGCATGGAAATACAAGGATGTGCTCTCATTAGTTTTAAGGTGCTTTCATCTCTGTTGAAACTGACCTTGGTGTCTGCCTGTTTCTTTGTTGATTGGCAGCCTCCGTTCGGCCGGTGACTACCGCTCGGGTGGCTACCCGCCGTACAGTGGCAGTGGTGCAGGGATGGGTGGGGGTGGAGCTGGGGGCAGCTACCCTCCTCCCCCCTTGCACCTGCCCCCACCGCCCCAGGGTCACCATTTGCCTCCGCCAAACCTGCCACCACCACCTTTCCCTGGCCAGGCACCACCCCCGGGTGAGTGGCTCGCATACGTTCGGGGTAAGCTTTGCTTTAAAACTTCTTAGTTCATTCACTCGATGCTTGTCTGTAATGAAATATTGCAGGGAATTAAGCAATTGGCTTCCAGTCTTCTACACTAGCATTTTGCTTCTTCTAAATTCGCTCAGTTTTCCTTTGAATCCTTTGATTTTTTCATGAAGCACTTGATACATTGTTCAGTTTCTGGCCAAGTGTGGATGCTGGCTGGTATCAATTTCACGGCTGCTACCTGTAGAATGGGGCTGTGCCCTGTCACTGTGACTTGTTTGATTATAAATCAATGTCACTGTTGAACCTATGTTTTGGCTCGTCTGGTGGTTAGCTCTGGGCACCCATTGCAATCATCGGGGGGACCTTGTGTCATTTGGAGAGAGTCTTAAGCAGCCTATCCTATCCTTCCTTCCTTCATTGCAGGTCTGGCAGGGATGAATGTAGTTCCACCGCATTTCTCCATACCCGCTGGGGCAGGCTACATTCCTCCAGCTAAGCCCTTTGGTCCTGCTGACGACTACCATGGCAGGAGGAGGTTGGTGGATCTGTCTCATCTCCGTGGTGTCGCACGGAAACATTTCCTAAATGTTTCCCGACTGACCGCTCACCGCTTTCAAAGCTTTATATCCAATACAGTCAAAACTCTATTTAACGAAACCCAATTTAACGAAGGTATCCTAATTCCCCCTCAGACGCCCATAGGGTTCAATGCTTTGACTAACCCGAAATAACGAAACCGATTCCATGATCTGTCCCAATTTAACGAACCTTTTTTCGAGAAATAAAGGTGAAAAAGTGTTAATTTTTGGTCTATTTTGTAGACAGCACCCCAAAATTTATTGATTGCGAGTCAGCGGTAACAGCGCGGAGCATCTTCATCCCGTCGCTTTTTTCAAACTGCGCGGCGCAAAACGAGTTTTAATTTTGAGTCGAGCTCACGAGATGGCGCCAGCAGTAAAAAAGTTTCGTGCCACATTTCATAGATGGCGCTGTTGCAGTTCGCGTTTTTTGTGTGTGTGTTTGTGTGTTGTGCTCTGTGTCCGCTCTTGTGCGGATTTCCCCGTGCCTTTGAACGCACGTCTTTGTCAAGCTCAGCTTGTTAGGCCTCCATCAGTCTAGCCTTGCTATCGTGAACGCGGACGTGGTGTGTGCGAGCAAGCGCGCCGCTAACCCTCCTGACTAGCAGATGGAGCACTGCAAGAAACGAAAAAGGCTTACCCTGGACGAGAGAGCGGACATAATTCGTGCTGTGACAAGTGGACAGAAGAAATGTGACGTGGCTGCATCACATGGCATTCCAGCGAGTACTCTCTCCACAATATTGAAAGGGAAAGATGACATCCTCCGCGTCACTTCGTCGGGGAATCTCTCGCGCAAAAAAACGCTGAAGACCACTCCTCAAAGCAAAATGGAAGAGGCCCTCTTCGCCTGGTTTATGGATTTGCGGGCGAAGAATAGTATTCCCGTGAGTGGAGACCTGCTCCAACAAAAAGCTCGCTCTTTCGCGTGCTTGCTGGGCGACAACGAGTTCAAGGCAAGTCCCGGCTGGCTGTCGCGCTTCAAAGAACGACACGGCATCGTCGGGAAAGTGCTTAGCGGTGAAGCGAGCAGCGTAAGCATGGCTGTAGTCGGCGTCTGGCAGTCTGAAAACGTGCCCGACATTCTGGGAAAATATGCCCCCAGCGACGTCTACAACGCCGACGAGAGCGGTCTATTCTACCAAATGCTGCCTAAAAAAACACTCGCCCTGAAGGGGCAGGCGTGCCACGGCGGCAAACACAGCAAACAAAGGCTGACTCTTTTGCTGTGCGTCAACATGGACGGCACCGACAAACGAGACCCGCTTGTCATCGGAAAGAGTGCGAGGCCGCGCTGTTTTAAAGGCACCAAAAAGCTTCCTGTGAAGTACGTTGCCAATTCAAAGGCGTGGATGTCGCGTGCCATTTTCGCTACATGGCTGAAGGAATTTGACAGCGACATGTGTCGCCAGAAAAGGAAAGTGTTGCTGTTGCTGGATAACTGCACGGCCCACTACGTTGCAGAGGTCGAGCTGACCAGCGTGGAGCTCCGCTACTTCCCCCCAAGCGCAACGTCCGTGGTTCAGCCCTTGGATCAAGGGATAATTAATAGCGTGAAGTGCGCATACAAGCGTCGAGTCGTCGACAGAGTTCTCCTCAACCTGGAGCTGAAGCGTGAGACGAAAATAGATATTTTTATGGCGGTTGAGATGGTGGCGGCGGCTTGGAGAGCATTGAGGCCGTCGATAATTGTCAACTGCTTCAGGACTGCCGGTTTCGGTACATTAGGCCCTGAAACTGCCGAAGCTGGTCCGGACTGCGCGAGCGCCGTGCACGAGGATGAAGATGCCTGGGAACACCTTCGCTCAGTGGATGAAGTGCCCACAGGCATAAGTTTCTCAGACTACGTGAACGCCGACGCAAACGCAGTCACAACGGAAGTTTTGACTGATGCTGATATGTTGCGGCTTGTAGGAAGCGTGGAGGGAGTGACGGCTGAAGACGCTGCCAACGACCCTGCAGGTGCCGAAGCTCTTGTGCCGACACCAGGTCAGGTGATGGATGCTCTCGATCTGCTGCGACATTTTGCCGGCGCACACGAGGGGACGGAAGACGCGCTGGACGCACTTCAGACCTACGAGAAATCGGTGCGGCCGTTGCTCACAAAGCGCACGCAGGCAAAGATCACCGACTTCTTTGGCGGAAAATAAATTTGTAGTCCCCTCGGGCCTTTCTTGTCGAGTAAGAATTTTTGTTGTTTCTTTTCATACGCGCTAGCGGCGCCGGTCCTGGTGTTGGCGCTACCCACTCGAAAGGAAGGTAGCGCGGGGGGTCATGACGATGACCATACGGACCCCCAAAGATTGCGCTAGTTGTATGATTACCAACTTTGGCGCCAATTTGTCATTAGCTGTGTGGCTTGCCGTCCCGTCGGCGGTATTTAGGGAAAACGCCGAACCGTCCTTTGGGTCGGTGCTACCGGCGTGAATTCGTCACGCGCGAGTGCGACGAAAAGTGAAAATGGTACGTGCTAACCGATACGACCGCGATAAGCTGGTACGGTTTATGCGGATGCAAAATGCATTATGTTCAATGGGTGCTCAGTCGGGGACTTGACTTTACTACTTTTAAAACGAAAGTACTGTTTAAGCGGGTACGTTTTAACGAGGTTTTACTGTAATCGAATGTACTGAATTATGTGCCCAAGAAATGCCTCATTCAATTTAACGAAGTTCTCGATTTAACGAAATAATTCACGGCTCCCCTCAACTTCGTTAAATCGAGTTTTAACTGTACTCACTGGGGTGTAAGTGTGGCTGTTTAAGTGTACAGATAAAAATTCTGCTTCTTGTGATCCATGAAGCCTCCACTAGGGTAGGAATTGTTCATCTGAAAAGCCAAGCCATACATGCTATCACACGTGTTCGTCTTGTTTTTTTGCTTGTTTTGTTTTTGTTTTTGCACCAGTAAGAGTTGGATTTTGATGTGAACAGCATGAAAGAGACGGTGGGTGAAAAAGACAAGGGCTTGTCCAAGGTTTTTGATTTGTGTCTGCTGTCTCTTTTGCACTGCTCTGTTCACACCTGTATGCCGTGCGATGTGAGCACATATTTAAGAACATCCAGTGGTTAAAACTTACCCAGTGCCCTCCTCTACAGCACCGCTCTTAGCCCCGAGTGCAGCTTCGAGACATAAATATCTCCTTCTTTTTTCCTACTTGCTTTTGTGCTGAGGGAGCCTTGCACCGTAATGGCACCCTGGCATGCAGTCGAGCCCACATATAATGGGCGCACTTAATACAAACTTTCGCCTATAACGAACGAGACCTGCGCGACCATCAAAATATACATTGTTTCAATGGCAAGAAATCACACGTATAACGAACGTCATTAAGTCCTGCTGATCAGTTACTAAGGACGGACGGCGTAAACCCGGCGCCGCGATGCGAGATAACCTGTCTCCGGCCCCATTGTGCGCCCGGCACGCGGTATGTTTTCGGGCCGAGCCTTATCCCAAGTGAAATGCCCGCCCTGTTTCGTGCCACTCCAAAGTGAGCTATCCTTTCGCCGCTAACGCACCTTTAAAAGATTGCCCTCTCGCACCTCCTCGCAACTCCGCTTCCCTCTCCTCACTCTTGCAAATCCGCGCGTGGCCTCCGCGATCAACCGCGCCGCCGCCGGTGCCGATCGCGGGCGGAGGCCATGCTCCGTGAAGCAGGCCTTGCGTGGGAGCCAGGAGGTGGCTGCACTGACGCTCACGGACGCCCCTCATTGGTCTCTCCGCTGGCGCTGTGCATCTGTATCTTTGGCTTGATTGCCGCCTGTGCTCGTTGCACGTCTACCCCATCGCGTGCTTTTGCCACTCTTGTCATGTCGATGTCGCGATGGCTTCGTTCAAATCGCGGGCCCTGGTTGTAATTCGGGGTGGCGGACGGGAACACCCTGCCCATTTCTATTGTACAGTAGAATCTCGTTACAACGAACTTCACGAGACCGCCGAATTTAATTCGTTATTTTGAAATATCGTAGTACTGAACAACCTTTATTTTCATGTCAGTAATGCACCACAAGAACTAAAATTACGTACCTTTGCAGCAGATTTATGTATTGGTAAGTAAATAATAAACGATAACGCTGGGCACAGTTTAACTACAATTTATTGCTTGAAGAAGTCTGTTATCTTCTTCTGGCGAGTAGACAAGCGCTGCAGGACGAACGCCTCCACATCCTCGACCTTCCTGTGCACGTCATCGGGGACATCTTTTCAGCGCCCGAGGAATGATTGGGTCTTTTCTAGAAAGACTAGGACATTCGAGCCGGAAACAATCTCTTCCTCTTCGTGCGCTGATCCAGTGTCGGCATCGTCTACATTCTTCTTGCTCATGCACTTGATTCACGATGTCTTCGGTGGTGAGCTCCGCGGATGTAGCCGCCACACTGTCGCTGTCCACATAATTCGAAAGTCGCTGTCCACGGTAGTTGCCCAGCCGCAGACGTTTTCTTGAGGGAGCGACTCTCGATGTAGTTTTATGATCTTGTCCCGATCTTTGAGCATCGTTGTATTTGTTGACTGTGTGATGTCAAGCTCCCTGCACAAGTCCACTTGCTTTTTTCCAGCATTCAGCTGCAACTGAATGTCCGCTTTTTCTTTAAGCGAAAACTGGCATCGCTTCTTTTTAACGCGGGAGCCAGGAGAACTCATTGTCAGCAAAGCTAATGCACAACACAATCACAGCGCCGATAACTTTGCAGATCCTACCGTTCGCTGTCGACGTGGTGACACTGCACTGAATAGGCTTAAGACTACGGCGCAGTATGCGACCACACGCTGGATGGATGATAATGGCCTTACCCTTTGTATCGGGCGGCAGCTTGCGCCGCCTAGTCTATATTCATTCAACGCGACACTAGCGTTGATCCCGATGCCGCTGGGGCTGTATCCGTTGCAACGGGTTCCCCAGTGCATAGCTGCTGCTTCGGATGATGATGATAAGCGTCAGCTTCAGGGATTTGGTACGAAACTTTGACGGAACTTCGCAATAACGAAGCGTCTTGCGATGATTGCAAGATTAAATTACATACGTTATTCTGAAATATTCGGTAGTTTGAAATTCGTAGTAGTGAAAGTTTTTTTACATTTAAAATATAGCATTTTGGTGGGGATTTTAAAAAAATTCGTAAATCTGAAAATTTCGTTAATCTGAGGTTCGTAGTAACGAGGTTTTACTGTATTCAGTGGTAGAGATGATGAAAGTGGCCTGGGCAGAGGTGACGGCCACTGGCGAGCGGAACTGCTTCCGCAAGGCCGGCTTCGTCGACGCAGTGTCTGATGCCAAGTCCGATGCTTCGAAAGAGGACCAGCCCGGCGGCGATTTGTGGCAGCGCGTCGTCGGCTCCGGCATGGGGGGTCATGACTGGTTGGAATGATTTTATTTCCGTCGATGACGACGCCGACACCGCGGAAGCGTGCACGGACGAGGGCATCGTTTCTGAACTGTGGGACGAGAGTGACGCGGAGGAATCAGATGAGGATGAAACTTCGGAGCCAGCACCCATAAGCGCGCCTCAGACAGCTTGGCTATGCCAAGGGCCTTGGCGATAGCACGCTTCTGCTTTAAATAAACTGGAAACCTCCCTCATTGGATCTGCGCTGCAAAAACACGTCCATCACGAACTTTTTCGCAAAGAAAAATTTTGTGTTTTGACAAGCAACTCTCTTAAACCTGTGGTCCACTTACTATGAACTTCAGGATATAACGAACAGACGCCGCGTGACGCTCATGTTCGTCATAAGCGGGCGTGACTGTATTTGCAGTTTTATGTCTGTCTTGCTCACCAAAACCAGCGCCCATATTTGGTTACAGTTGTTTTCAAATTTATTCTTTTGACTCCTACCATCGGTAATTGCTCCCTGTGACATCGTGAATGACAGCTAAGCAAACATTGTGATTCACTAGCTGCAGTATTGGGACTAGGCTGGCCAAGCGTAGGGAAGGAATGAGTTTTGTAACGGAGAAGTGTTACGCCATGAAACCCCAGGTTTTTATTACTGCAGGTGAACGCGACAAATCATTTAGAGGCTACTCTGTCAGGCATTGTTTCCGTTAAGGATTGTGTTACTCGCATTGACACCATTGAATTTCTTAGACCCAAATTGTAGGGAGTGTCAGCACAGTGCGGTGTAGGTACACTTCAGTCATTTTTTATTTGTTTGTTTGCATGTTTGTTTATTTGGCAGTCACTGTTATACAATGAATTGTAGTGTCCGGTGTATTTCATATCCTGAAAAAGGTGGCAAAATCGGGTGCCCATGGCCTGATACGATAGATTCCGGTGTGGAACTTGGTACTGTGTATAGCTGTATAGACAAGCATCATGTTTGTAAACAAAGGTGGCGCTATGGTCGGCAGCGACGCGGGTTGTAGGCAAAACGGAGCATGCCTACACTGCGCCTAGTGGCGCTGCCTTCAATACTAACTGGTGTATGCGAATGTTTTAAAGCATGCGCGTCGCTTGTGGTTAGAAACATTTTTGTTGTTGTTCGGAGAGTAGTTGTGCACTTTTTCAGCCTGTTCGCCAGACAGGATTAGTAAGCGGAGCGCTTCATCGGGTGATTTTCCGCGACAATTGTAAAAGGGCAGCGCTATACGGTGGGTGAAGCGCGAGTGTATGGGGAAGAGCTAATCGTCCACAGTTTTCAACTTATGGGCCGATAAATCATATCCGATTGCTAGTGCAAGATAGGACGACGTGATGCACGACGTGAATCACGAACCTTATGTGCTTCCTATTTTCACCGAGCCGCTTCACTCTGAAAACCTTAGAAATTAATGAACACTATAGCTGCTTTGAATAAGGCGAATGCAGTCTGAGAGCTTCACGAGCGCATGCATAGACGTTTTCCTCAAGCTCCAAACGAAATTTACACTCAGTCTGCTGAGCTATGAAATTTTGCTTCTTATTTTAGAATTTATTCATGAGTGCGCGTTCTGCTTGGTCGGAGTGGCTTTTGGCGTGAAATTTGCTGTGTTCGCCAGGTTCTGATCGACCTACCATGTCAAAATTCAAATAATTTGGGAAATAACACCGCGCGACTTTATCTAGATACTGGCGTTGTTGGACTGGTGTTGAAACACGACACACTTATTGAAATTCGCGAAAATGAAAACAGAGAAAAAACCGACGTGCGTGCTACTTCCCGATTCCGGTGCTTCTTCAAGCGCGGCACTAGTATGTTCTAGACACTATAGCAGCACGGTGTGAACGCTGAAGGCGGCTGGCTGCAGCTTTTTCTTTTTTTTTGCGCAAAGTGATGCTCGTGACGTTGTCCAGGTGATAAACACCTGAAAATGGCCCCCTGTGTTCAACTTACGATGCCAAGCACACGGAATATCGCGCCTAAACTTATGCTGATAGCACAACAGAATGAGAACGAGTTGCATGCGTTACTTGATTTTTGCACAGTTCACCACGTGACTGAACAGCAGCGATGCGAAGCCAGAGACATGAACCAGCTTATTAGATTTTGGTGCAGAAATGCAATATAATAACCCAAGGGGTGAAATGAGCTAGGCGTAATAACCCACAAGCTCGGCGGTAATAATTAGCCGTGAAGCCGATCCAATACCGAACTTAATTGTCTTGCTCCTTGGCCCCTGCCCGTCGCTTTCGCGCCGATCTGACTGCAATAAACTTGTGGAAACTTATGCCACTTCCTTTCTTCTGCATTGTGGCTCAACCAACCGCACCACAATTTGTCGGCGCGGCGTGAATTGTGCCCAAAAACGCTGTGAGCGTGGCGCACCCGATGCGGAAGGTTCCGCCTTTTGCCTACACAATGAAAGTCGCTGCTGATGCCAGCGCCACCGCATCTCTTTGACGTCACGGCCTGACGCTTGTCTATTGAAAGGTTTGCCTAAACAAGGATGTGAGTGGGTGAGAGTAACTCTGATCTCAAAAAGAAAATGTGCTGTGTTGCATTTATAAACGGTGCTCTGATAAATGTGCTGGGGCCTGTTCGTACTATGCGATGAATGCAAACAACACAACCGCTAGCAAGAAAGCCACCAAGTGCTCTATGTGTCTTCTGGCTTGTGATTGTGTTGTTTATGCTTATCACATATTAAGGTGTATTGGTAGAGTAAAAAATGACACAAAAGTGAAAGATGGATGCCCCTGCACTCTTTTCCGTGTCCTCAAACCCAACACATCAGACAGTGGCTCTTCAAGCACATGCTTCCTGCGTATGTTTGGCTAGGCACAGTACTGGGTATGTGTGCTCTCTCGTTCTGTGTCGCCGCAGTGCATGTTGCCGTCCACCCTGAGTGTGCATTGCTAACGCCCCCCCGTGCACCGCTGTCTCCTCTTTGCTGCTGCGCAGCCGGAGCCGGCGGGCGGGTGACCCCCTGGAGGAGTTTGAGAAGCACCTGCGTGACCTGCACCGCAACCGGCACCACCGCGAGCGGCGGGGGGAACGGCGCGGCCCGATCGCACTCCAAGACGCGCTCCTCCCGGTCCCGCTCGTCCTCTTACAGCCGGTCGCGCTCCAAGTCGCGCGGGGGCCGCAGCGCAGCCTCCCGCTCCTACTCACCCCGCTCACGCTACAGCGGCAGCTCACGCTCCTACTCGCCGCGCTCCAGGTCCTACTCGCCACGGTCGCGCTCCAGGTCTTACTCCCGGTCCCGTTCCCGGTCCCGGTCGCCCGTGCGCCACCGCCGGTCCCGGTCCCCTCGCAGCCCTAGCGGCGGAGGCGAGGGGCGCCGACGGGCGGGCTCCAAGAGCCCCCACGGACGGCGGTCCCGGAGCGGCAGCTACAGGTACGTGATGTTCATACCTTCCTCACGGAGTGCTAACAGTTTTTAGCCTTGGAACAGAGCAGTTGCTCTGTTCTTCGTGGTGACTGAAGAATAGCCAAGGATGCACATGGCACTACTTTCTAGGAGCCTGTTTATTGATCTTCATTTATCCAAGAATGCTGGGGCAACTCCAGGCCACTGCAGCCTCATTTATTTCATGTAGGATAAATGCAAACATGCCTGTGATATGCAATGCCAGTGCACGTTAAAGAAACCCAGGTGGTCTTAAGGGGGGAGACTGTTCTTAAAGAAAAGATTTTTGTTTCTGCACCAAATTTAATCAAATTACACACCCTTGACTAGTTTTTCGTGCTGATTCCAAAAATGTCATTGGTTGCATGATAGGCTGATTAGTTCCTGAGATACACTTAATTAATACCCTTTATAAATAAGTACAATTAAGAGAAAAAGCACATTAAAAAAGTTAATAAATTGCACTTTGTTAGGTTCTACAAACCGAAAGGGATGAAATGTTGGAAACAGTTTTTTTTATTTTACCGTCATAAGTAATGTTTAAAGACATTGAAACTCAAGGTACAAATAGTGCCTAACTTGCAATCGAGAAATAGGGCAAATTAAAATATTTCTGAACTTGAATTACAAATTCTACTCCCAACATTTTGTAGACTACACATATGGCTACTTGCTAAAAAAAGAATTATGGTTCTATCTGCCATAGCTGCTGAGATATGCTAGTTTGGGACATGCTACGGGTCCAAAATTTCCATTTTGAGAAAAACTGCAAAAACAAACGAAGTGGTGTTTATGGCAAAGTACTTCAAATTTATTTATATACTGGCATCAGCAGACACTTAATAACCTACTGGAAGGTAGTCTGTCTGACCAGAGTTATTAAAATGGCGCTTTTTGAGTGAGCGCTGAAGATTTTCTGCAGATTTGCGCTTCTGCACAGATGCTGTTTTTCTTTGATGATCTTTTTCCCGCATACGCTTGGTTGTCTGGGGGCTAGGCGTTAGGCTGAGCTCTTGCAGTATACGTGCAGCAGTTCTTTCGCTCCCTGCATTGAATTTCATCACTGCTTCAGCCACAGCAGCCTGCACTGTGAAGAGAGAGGCATGTCTTTCCTTTCTAGCAAGGGACAATATCATCGAATGCAAGCTCTCATTGTTGTTTTGCGTTTTGCCTCGTTGGCATCGTTCTAGCAGCCTCCTGTCTGAAAGCCTTTGATATACAGGCAGTAAGGCATTGCAGACATGAGGAGGTAGACTGTACCGGTGAGGTGGCATTGCCTCGCCTCTGGCCTCTGCCGCATTCTGCCGGCACCAAGAATCGGGGCCTGTTGGACAGAGCCTGTGATTTGAAGTGGAGTCGTTGGACGTCACATGATGGTAGGTGGCCATCACAGCTTTGTGCGTGGCCTCCACATCACCTATGTGGGATTTGATCGTCCACGAATAATAAGAGCTCAATTTAGCGATCAAATCTTGCGTGAGCTTGCCTCTCCCACCAGGCGATTCTCCAGCAGCACCTTTCTGTTTGGTAACCACGTTGTGCAAAGCAGTGCCCATGCGTTTCTGCACGTGGTTCACACAATCCTCCTTATGGATTTCAATATGTCCATACACTTCAGCTTCTTCCAAAGCGGGGAACGTGCGACTGTCCCCGTCAGAAAGCATTGTGGTATAACGGAGGTTGTGTTGCTGCAGGGAACGCTGAAATAAGATCAGGGCAGCCTCAACCTCCATTTCACCAGCCTTCTTGGATGTGTTTTTTTGGCAGATGTGGCTCTGCTTCCACAATGGGTACGCCAGGTCGTCTTCTTTGCGGCCCTGCTCACAGCCGGCGCAAAAATTGCTCAGAACAACAAAGTCAAGAACAAGCCCTATGAACTGTTCAATCACAGTTCCGACGCCGATGTGCGATGAATGCCCACGTGTCATCCATGAGCCGTCGAATGACACCGCGATGTTGCCCGGATTCCCGAAATTCAACTCTGTGTAAACTTCCCGAACTGATCGCGCGCAGTCGGAAGTCAACTTCTGAGCCGCACGGTCCACCGCAGGCGTCAACTTTTTCTTGACGTATTTCTGCCAAGTTTTTGAATGCAGACCGCGGTGGGAAATATTCATCACCGAAAATATGTCATTCAACGCGGCACGCTGGTTTCCCGTTGACTGCATCGCGCGCGCGGCGAGGATGTTCACCACGAACGGGCTAACTGTCTGGTCGGTCTCCACACGCGGCGAACTCCATCGAGATGAAATGTCGCCACAGTTCTCACATGTCAGGGTCAGTTTGGCGGCGAGGCCGTACTCTCTGTCGGATTTTTCAATCGTTGCTTCGCCGTTGCATACTTTGCACTTCACTGACGCGAGCATCTCGTTCACCAAACGCAAGCTGACGATGGAGAAGGTATCGCTGGGTGGGGCACTTGCGGAGTCTCCCATTCCACCGAAGAACGCTGCCTTGCGCTCTGTTGCTGCCGCTGATGCCATCTGCTGAAGTTTCTCCTGAGCTTTCTTGTCCATTTCTTCGATCTCACAAGCTTGCAGCATGCGGGTGTCATGACGAACACGACCGCTGCCCGATGAGGCTTCCGCGACCGGCGCCGCAGTTAGGCCTAGCTCGGACGGCACCTCCCGATCTGCTGGCGGAGTCGTATCCACGGCGCTTGAGGTGTCCGCAGTGCTCGAGGTGACCGTGGCGCTCTTCTTCAGGTTGTTAATAAGCGATTTTTTCCTCTTTTTTTCATATTTGTGCGTCGTGCGGAACTTTGGCGCCGACGTTGACATCGTCGCGAGATGCACCAGCGAACACACCTTGACAAGATGGCTACCGCTTGGGCTCAACAGACGCTTCAAGCAGACGACACGAGACCCTTCAGCCAATTAGATAGCAACTTTCAGTCACGTGCACCGACTAGCGAATAGCAATAAGCATAAAAGAGCAGCAACTGCGCAAAATTCAAAACGAAAAGCAGCTCTTCCAAATGAAACCAAGATGGCCGCGATCGCTGCAGTGAAACGATAATAGTATGTCGCGGAAAAAGCCCCGTTATTGCGCGAAAATCTGCCCGAGAGAGAGCTCGGATCGAAGTTTTATCCTCATTTTACAGCTCAAATATTGGCTCTGGAGATTAGAAAATTCACAGGCTGGTAGAGAAACAGCTGCAGATTTCAAAAATTCCATTTTTGAAAAATCGATTTTTTCGCGATTTTTTAGCCTTCAAGAGCCGTCTCCCCCCTTAACTTAATTCAAGTCTCTTTACTACGGCTTCTCTCATAGCCCATGCGCAGCCTCTGGAAGTTAAACCCCACATACATCTTCATTTACTCTTCGTGCTTATTTCCCTTAGGTAGCGAAGCAGCAGTCTAGGTGCATGTATACTCAGTTTCAAGCATCATGTGCAACGCTGTCAAAGCTCTTGTTTGCGCTGCCTGCACCCGCGACCAAAAAGTAGTGCGTTATTTGTGGTGACCGAAACGTAGTAAATGCTTTTCCTGTAGGCTTGCCACATGACACTTTTGTCATGATCTTGATTAAATGCAGTTTTTTTTTCCAAGCTGTCGCTTCCTCGTGCCATTGACCACTCGGGCAGAGAACGAGTGCGGAGTAACACGCCTCCCTTTATTTTCCCATCCGGACTACTTCTGTGCCTTCCACAGTGTTGCACCTGATGTATGAAACGGACTGTAGTTTTTTGGTCTTCCTTTTTGGACTCGTGGCTTGGCTTGATCCACAAACAACCGAAGCCAGCTGCAATGGAATTTATGGGGCAGTTGTTAAATTACTGTCAAGAGAATGTAGTGTAGGGTGCATGCTTATCGAGGGGTGTGAAAAATCTGTTGCCACTATTTGAGTGAACTATCTTGCAGTGTTTCAAAGTTGGTACAATCACCGCATTCCGTGAGCAGTCCCATTTTCAGATAAAATTCCTATCGCTTGAGGCCTCAATCTATGTTAGCATTGAAGATCTCAACACTTATGGGGCTCTTTTCTTGGTCTTGATGATCCTAAATTTTATTGGCCATGGTGCTCATGTAGGATGGCTTCAGTGTTTTTTGCCGTGAGCTAAGCAGATGTGATCCACTCATTTGATGGCGGAAGGTAAAATGGAATATGAAACACTATTTCCTGTTTTCTACGGTCCCATGCTCAACTTTAATGTAGTTTGCGCATTTGTTGGTGTTTCAGTTGTTAACCTTTAAGTGAATGGTTTTTGAGCATACTTTTTCTCCTGTTGCCTTTGCCTACAGGTCGCGCTCACGGTCTCCAGGGCGATCTTCACGGCGCGGTCGGCACCACTACCATGGCAACAGCCATGGGAGTGGTCGTCCGTATCGCCGCTCCCGCACGCCACGCTCTCCTCGATCCTATCACCACCACCCACTTCCGCCGCCACCTCCTCATCACATCGGTCCGCCACCTCACGGTTATCGGAGTCGTTCGCCAGCATTCCGTGGACACCGCCGTGGCTTCTACGGGGGACCACCTGGTGGCTACCCACATCATCATCCAGGCTACCCTCACCATCCCTCGGAGCATATAGTACCACCTGTGGAGTTTGATGGCCGCAGTGGGCACTACTATCCACCGCACCACCAACAGCGCGAGGGCATCAATCCTGCTTACCGTGGCTATCCCCCGGGCTATCCCCCAGATTCCCTACCTCCGCCACCGCACCGCGGAGACAGCCGCGGGAACGATCGCTTTGAGAGTGGTGGTCCATCGGGAATGCCTTCCAGGGGTTACCACGGTGACCCTGGAAACAGGAGAGAGCGGTCGAGGAGCGACTACCCTCCTCCGCCACCAGAAGCGATGTCGGAGTCGTCATCCAAGGGTAGCAGGGAGAGTCGGTCACGCGAACACCGCCGGCACCCCGAGCAGATCACTACTCCCCTCGTGGTGTCGAGGGATGGTGCAGATAGCAAAGAAAGCAGCACCCGCCTGGACTCTGAAGATGCCGTGAAGAGCCGTAAGAGGTCCAAGGAGAAAGAAGAGAAGCTTCTCCGGCACAAGCACCACCACAGGTCTAAGGAATCCAGGAAGGAAGTGAGGGAGGCGCCTTTACCAGAGGGCGCAGTCAAGGTGCCAAAGGCATCTTCCACGGCCGTACATCCGGAGGGGAGCCAGCAAGCCGTTGAAGTTAAAGCAGAAGCGTCACCTGCGCCTTCCAAAGAGACAGTCAAGGCGGTCCAGGAGCTTGTGAAAGTGGAAGGTGAGGAGCCCCTTTCCTCCGAGGGCACCACCACGGTGAAGGAGCGCAAGCACAAGCACAAGAAGAAACTGAAGCATGAGGAAGCGCTGAAGAAGATGTCGGCCAAGGTGACCGCCAGGACATCTGATGAGTCGAGCCAGCAGCCGCCTGGGGCGGATGACGAGCCGCTCAAGCGCAAGAAGAAAAAGAAGAAGCCCCGAGAAGCGAGGCTGCTAACTAAGTCGCTGTTGTTGACACCTCCAGATTTGAGCCGTGAGCAGTCAATGGTGGCCTTCCTGACTGCCGAACTGGAACAAGGGGTGCCGGATGCTGCTCGGCTGTCCAAGATCGAGGAACAGCTGGAGCTGGCTAAGAAGAAGCTGCTCGGGGACGAGAGAGAGGAAGCGAAGGTCGAGACCAGCACTGCAGAAGCGTCTGGGGAAGCGGCAGCAGCGCAGGGCAGCGTCGACGACATCTGGGACAAGACTGAGCTTGAGCCAGAACCGAAAGAGCAAAGTGCTGCTCCTAAGGAGGAAGAGAACGTGCTTCAGGTGGAGGTGCCCGAGCTTTCCAAGTGGGAGAGGGAAGAACTGGAAGGGGAGGAATCGCCACTGCCACCAAGCGAGCCAGTGGAAGAGGTCAAAGAAGCCAAGCCGTTGGTGTCGTCGGAAGTTCTCCAGCGTGCCGAGAACGTGCTCCTGCACAAGCCACGCAAGAAGGCTATGGTGGCGGCTGCAGCAGCCACTGCAGCGCTCAGCAGGCTGGGTTCAACAGAGCTCAAGAAGCTCCCTTCCAAGGTGGCACCGCCGGATGATGCACAACCGACACCTCCGGAGGAACCGTCTTCGCAGTCGAGCGTTCGGGAGGTGAAAGAAAGCTGGAAAGATTCGTCGGTGCCACTAAGACTGCGGGACCGGCTAGACGGCACGCTGCAGGTTACCATCACTTCGACCTCGGAGAAGGAGAGGCGGTCAGTAACCACATCGGACAAGGAGCAACGGGGGAGCTCTTCCGAGGGCGCCCAGCCAACCAAGAGGGTCAAGTTAGACAGGTCCAAGTTTGGAGAGAAGCACAGCCGGGCCGAAAGCCGTGAGGCGAGCGACAGCACCAGGCCGCCAAAATCAAGCAGCAGTAGCAGCAGCCGTCGAGACGACCGAGGCAGGTCAGATGACCGTGCTCCTCCCGACCACGACCGGCGACTCCCACCAGAGGATGCCAGGTCACGGCTAGACGACCGCAGGGCATTGGAGGCTGGAGGGCACAGCCGCGTGCTTCCACCCAGTGGCGGAGGAAGCAGCAGGAGTGACCGTGAGCTTGCGAGGTCTTCGCGGTCCGGAAGAGCACGGGACAAGGACATCCTGCACCGGTCAAGTGGTCGGGACGGGCACTCCGATGAGCGGCGTCGCTACAAGGACGAGCGCTACTATGCTGCCCTGCAGGAGGAGCGGGCGAGGAGGGCATATGAGGAAGCTCGCCACAAACAGATGGAAGCAGAGCTGGCACACAGCAGCAGGCGCAAGGCACAGGAGGAGTACCGCTCCCGCCATGCAGGTGACGACACCGAGCGAGTCAGGTCACACGAGCGTCGCATGGACATGCTGCGTCCGCAAGGCAAAGGTGAAGATCGTGGTGATGATCACCGCTCTCGCAGGCCAGATTGGTCCGCCGAACAGGCAGCTTCACTGCCTTCTGCCCCGCAGACATTACAGCGATCGAGGAGCAGAGAGAAGAGTGACAGGTCTCCTCACAGTCAGCGCCACCATCGTGAAAAGGTCTCGCGGTTTGCACCACCCCACCCTGTAGCTCAGACTGCTTCATCTGGCGGAGGAGGGACTAGTGGAGGTGGCCAGGAGAGTCGAGCAACGTCTTCAGCTGCCGCTGCAAAGCCCCTGGAAAAGAAGATGTCGCCAGGGCTAACGGCTGCAGAAGCAGCATTGAGGCATCGCAAGGAGTCTACGCAGGACGAGTCACGCTTTGAGCCAGACTACGATGAGATAATCGATGAGGAACCTGTCTCTGGCAGCACTGCAGACGCGGCGTTGCTAGGTGCCAAGGGTGCTGGCACCAAACGCAGAGCAGTGACAGTCACCGATGTGTCGGCTGGCAAGAGGTTGCGGCCTGCCGAGGAAGAGGTGGCCGTGTCCACTGCGAAGGCCAGTGCTAGCCCAGCTACGTCTGCAACACAGGCTGTGGCTGCTGCAGCTGTGCAGTCTGCCGCCATGCCGGCTGCCCTGGCTTCGGTTGTCTCGGCCGACGACAGCAGCTCATCGTCGGACTCTAGTGACGATGAGGTGACCTCACACAAGAAACACAAGAAGAAGCACAAGAAACACAAGAAGCACAAGCACAAGCACAAAAAGAAGAAGAAGTCCAAGAAGGCTGATAAGTCAGACTAGGGTGCCCATTGTCTCATTCTTTAGCATTCGCTCCCCCATTTCGCTCATTGTCACTTGTGTTTTTCTGCTGTTTTACTTTTGCCATTGCTTTCTCGTCACTGTCGATGCCTCTGGCAACAGGCCCCGTGTTCTTAGTACCTCGGAGAGGATGTTGTGCTTCCCGCATCCTTCACGTTATAAGCCTCCTCCGCTTTGGCAAGGGGTAACGTACCTAGGGAGGCTTCTCGGGCATTCAGGTAGTATTTGCTCATCTGATAAGCACCATAAGGACTACCGTACATCAAGTATTTGTAACAAACCTCTTTGTCAGGGATCCACTTATGAGCCTGACGCTGCATCATTCTTACTGAAACATAGTGAAACATGCGTTTCGGTATTGGAAAGATTCTCGAGAGTGTACAAGACAGTTGCGTGCTCAGAGCAGTGGCCAGTGTGACAAGTCTTAAAGGCAATAGTTTTTTGAACAGGGTGGATGAGGCTGCTCACTGCTGGGGTAGCATTTATATATAAGGTGGGTGTCGATGCCCTGTCCTGTCTCGGGTGGCTACAAGTGAGCCACTGGCAGCATAATGAAATGTAATGTTCTACCCCCACCACTACCCTTTTTTTTATGTTCACTTTTTTCTGGAACACAAAGCTTGTGGAGTCAGCAGTGATCAGGCTGCTGATGTGGATGCCACTGCTTTCTTTTATACATATATTTGAATTCAGGGCCCTGAGCCTGCATGTGATGTTTTGGCAGTGCTCTCTGTACAGCTGTCATCGAAAAAGTCAATCATGTGATTGTGTGTTTTTTTTTAGATTTGTACAGGCACACCTTGCTGATTGACCAAATAAGTGGTTTCAGTTTTATTCTGTTGCTTCTATGGAGCAGTTCGTTGCCGCTGTAGATTTGTAAATCGCTGGTTATGTGTAATCTGTAAATAGTGGTGTTGTGTACGAAATAAAAAGATATTTTGTAGGAAGATCTGTTCGGTCATTTGTGAGTGCTTTGGTTGCCACTGCCACCAAAATGCATGGCTGTACTGTCGGCTAGCACTGGTTTGGGTGTGTGCACACTGGAGCTTTATTTCAGCTTTCTGAAAGTGCATAGACAATGAGCTGTGTAGCTACAGCTGGCATGTTTTTGTGTGTATCAGCAAAGTTACCCTTCTACACACGCCTCCTGCAATCATTTTGCATACATTCGCGCACACAGTCAATTTCCCTATTGGGCATGTGATGCCTTGGCAATATGAAAGTCCAGCTCATTCACTGTGCTATATGATCCCACACCTCCTCATTCCAGCAAGAGCTAGCCAGCCTAATAAAGTTTCCAATTCGGTCTTTCGCATTACATTGGTGTATCAAGAAGACGGGCACGCCACTATGCGGCCTGACTTTTGGTTTCGTGTTGTGCTTGTCTTAGATTTCTTTGCTTACATGTGTGCAGTATAACAGGCGCTTGCAGGTGCAGCAAAAAAATGGTGCAACAGCAAAATCGGTGCAACAGCATTTCTCCCAGTTGCATAAGCATTATGACTGTCGTGAGCATTTGTCCAGCTCTTAGCTTGTAGGTTTGAAACTAAGCACAGGACACTGCCTAGCTGTGGCTGCAAGTGATCGACTGATGCTTGGTTCGTCGGTGTGTAGCTGTGGCTCATTGAACTCCGCATTAGTTATTCAACAGGAGGCGATGATACTGTGTACTAGTCTACATTGGGTGCACATACACGTAATAAGGGAGTAATTACTCGTTAGCATCCACCCAACTGCATTTATAAGCTGCCAAGGAAGGCTGTACAGCTGTCGGGAAACTTAAAGGGGGCCGACCGCTGACAAAATATGTCGAGAGATTATGGTGGAAATAGACATCTTGCCTCGTTAGGGTTGAGCGCTGCAATATGCAAGAAATAAGGAATTAATTTTTTTTTTGCTTTGAAAATCTCTGAAAACAAACTCTCATGCCACCTCGCAGCGAAACTTCCATTATTGGTGTATCCCACCACATGACCACACCTCTGTAAAGGAGCTTTTTTTTTTCTTTAAGGAATGTTCATCATGTTAATCCATTAGAGGTCCCGTTCTCGAGAAAAGCCGACATCCCTTTGTCCATCTGTCACAGAAAAGCAGGTGGCACACCTGCCACGGTGGGCAGGTGTCAGTGATATTGATTCAAACAAATTTGGTGCAATTGCCACCGTTCTACTGCGGCATCAGCTCATTGGTCGAGAGATAGCCAGCCTCCCGTTACTACCTGCTAAAATGAGCCACCCCGCAGGTGGCTTGGAGTAGCTGCATAGTGGCTACGGTGGCTGTGTGAGAAACAGCCACCCGCCAAGGCACTGGCTCATCGCTAAACTGCTGCACCACTGGGCCAGTATCTATGAAAGAGGAGTAGCAGCATCCAAGTTTTATTGTAGCTCTCGCTCTCTCCAGTTTGCCCTTCGATGAAAACCAACGTTCCCTACACCACCTACACATTGCTGATGATGTGCTTGTAGCTTTTTCGTCACCAGATGGTGCCCCAGTATATTTCTTGAAACAATAATTACGGTCCATTAAAGCATTCGTCGACGAGGCATACATCACTGCGCTGTAACAGCTTTGGCTGTCGAAACAGAAATGGGCGCTACTCTACTAAAAATAATTAGTTTGGCAGGTGAGATATATTATTTATACGAATACCCGAAGGGCCCACTGGCAACATTACATAGAGGTGGACATAAAGCAGAACACTATTCTGTCTCAAAAACACTGCAGATAGTTAATGTGGCACTCGGGTGCAAGTCAAGAAACATTATAAAGAATATGTTCTTGCAAAAATGCACTATAAACAAAAAGGAAACAGTGTTAGCGAATGAGAATTTACATTCGTTTTTCAGTACGTCACATTTGCTGACGGGAAATCTCCTTCACTGTAGCTGATCACAGTTTCCAGCATTGGGACACAAAAAAAAAAGGGGGGGGTGCATGCAATGATGAAAAAATTCTTGATAAATTTATTCGGTAGCTTTCTCACAAAATTGTGGAGTCGAGCACCTTAGACAGCAATTAAGCTTTTTGTTGCGCTGAAGGAAGCAGTGCTTAAAATCCACTGGTTGCTACCTTCAAAAAAAAAAAATTGTCCTGATGTGGGGTTTGAACCAGAGACCACCACCTGTCATGGGCAGACGATCAGGAACTAGGCTAACTGGGACGTTTTTTTTTCCCTTTATTGCATGGGAAAACTGCCTAGAAAGGAAATAATCGAACATACACGAGTATGTTCAGATCACTAAGCTGCATAATATGAGCCCAAACAAACATCGAAATTCTGGGAGGCATACATATGCATCCAAGTTCAATGAACGTGATAGGTGAGTACGGCAGTCCACCATACAGTTCTTCCAAAGACTGAATAGTCGCATCAACACAAGAGATCCCAAGGCACAACACAGTTTTTCTCAACAGGCAAAAATCTAACAATGTACGGACTGATTTTAATGTCCTTCAGAAGTATTCATTGTAATATGTCCCAGAAGAACATAGCAACACAGCACTGAATGAAGCAGTTACCAATGGTCTCTGGCGTGTTACATAGGTGACAGTTCACCGCCCGTGGCACAAACATCTCTTTAGTGTGGATTGCATACAATGATGCTGCCTTGACGTGCACCGTCAATGTATGTAATTTATAAAAAAGTATTTTCAGCAGACTCACTGCACATTCGCTTAGCTATCTTTAAAATACTAGTCAACGAACCAGAGGTAAGGCTGCTGATACAAAGGCATAGGCTGAGTCATTTACCTTCTGGAGAGGCCATATGCAAATAGTCTTGAAGGAAAGTGCACAAAGAGAAAACTGAAGTCATCAGTGAGTCCCATCATGAGCCTGTCCCTTTGGTGCAAATAGGTAAGACAAATGAGCACTCGAACACCTCATACGCACAACTACTAAAAAGGAGTGGTTTGAAGTTATGAAAAACTAAAATGTGAAAAGTTGATGCACGAATAAGTGAACAAGTCTTATTCTTCCAGACTCTAGAGTAAGAAACAGCTAGGTTGTCGTGATGTGTGGGCTCCATTGCGAGTGCCATACGGAGGTTGCGAATATTCTGTGTATTACCTGTACCTTCTTCCTCGCACAATGCAGAACTTGCAGGTCGTAGGAAAGGTTTGAAAATAATACGTTGCAGACTTCTGCCCAAGCAAACACAGAGTTCCGGACCCATCCAAGGCTGGGTTTGTCACTTCATAGACATGATTTGTGAATCCCAGTAGGCTCCACTATTGCAAACCTGATGCACAGGAACCCTTAGGTACTGAAAGGTACCACAGTACCAGCTTATGCCACCAGAATGACATGTCCTCATCCTTTGGATTTATCTAAATTAACAGCCATATCTGATACCTCACAAAACTTTTCAGTTAAACGTAAAGCCTCAAGTACATTCTTTTTGTCAGAACAAAAGAAGGCAAAATCATCAGCATAGGTTGAAATTTTAATTTCACACTGAGCCAGAAAGAAACCATGGATAGCTGCACCATTTATAATACTGATGCAAGGGCTGGGTTCAAGATTTTGGGCAAACAACAAAGCTGACAATGGACAACCTCGGTAAACAGACAATTTCAGTCGTATAGCTAGGTTTGGTTAGTACTTGGTAATTAGCACTTACAGCACACCCACTGAGCAAACCATCACCAATATTTACATGCTCCAAGACCGCAGACAAGAAAGCGTGATGAACTTTTATCAAACGCCATTTTAGGACGCGAGCGAATTGATTAATAACTCAAGTGGGAACAATATGCTACTGATGTTTGCCTTATGTTTAGAAGATTCCCCCAAGGTGAAGTAGACTTGTAATATTTGTAGTTACTCAGCAGCATCCACGCAAGCCGACCGCTTGGACATGCGGTGGTCCTGGGCTCAAACTTCGGACTAGGACAAATTTTTTTTTTCCTAACTATATATATGAAGTTACCGTGAAAACTGTATAGCTTTCCTTTGTAGCCCTACGGCTTTGCTTCGGTGGTTGCTCATCATCATCACCATCAGCCTGACTACAGCCACCACAGGGCAAAGGACTCTCCCATGTATATACAATTAACCCTGTCCTTTAATTGCCAGCTGCGCCCACTCTATGCCTGTGAACTTCTTAACCTCATCGCCCACCTAACCTTCTGGATACTAATTAGTAATTACTCCCTTTTGTTACATATCTACTCCACCTTGGGTGATTCTCCTAAACATATATTGGACTGACCTCTAAACATAAAATGTTTCTTCATTTACATTTTGATAGCTGTGCTAATCAAAGCAACTTAGATTGCCTGATCAGCTAGGTGCTTAGCACCTGCTGAACCTGGTAGAGCAAAAGCTGTGGTGTATTGGGCTAGTAGATGCGGCTTGGAGTCTGTAACGTTGAGTGTGTTCCGTATACCTTGGCAGGTGGCAATTATATTAACGGTTCATCGCTAGAGATGAACACTGTGACCTATTCTACTGCCCTCTACCGGCGAATAAAAAGGTCAAAGGTCAAGTGGTGCAACACCGTGGTGGACATATGGTAAGGCCTATAGCCACACTTGACCTCTGGCTCACTTGAAGGTCAACTGGCAACGCACGGCGAATTCTTTACTTAGCGTAGTGAATTACCCGCCTTAGTACATGGCTCAGTGGTTAGGGCGCTCGGCTACTGATTCGGAACCGCGGCGGCAGCGTTTCGATGGAGGCGAAAAACAAATTTAAAGGCGCCCTGCTGCCGTCAGTGCACGTTAAAGATCCCAAGGTGGTCGAAATTATGTCGGAGACCTCCACCACGGCACCTCTTTCTTCCTTTCTTCTTTCACTCCCTCCTTTATCACTTCCCTTACGGCGCGGTTCAGGTGTCCAACGATATACGTTGCGACACATACTGCGCCATTTCGTTTCCTCAAAAACGAATTTTTGTTTTCCTGGCGTAGCGAAGCTTTTGCTTCAAAAAGAAAGAGCGCCGTGTGCAGGGGCGCAAAATAAAACCACGGAGTCCTGCCTCGTTAACGGCTTACATATAAGGCCAGCTTAATCTGGAGGTGAATACTAACTTCTACATTCCACCCAAACTAATAATAATAATAATTGGTTTTTGGGGAGAGGAAATGACGCAGTATCTGCCTCACATATCGGCGGACACCTGAACCGCGCCGCAAGGGAAAAGATAAATTAAAGGAGGGAGTGAAATAAGAAAGGAAGAAAGAGGTGCCGTAGTGGAGGGCTCCGGAATAATTTCGACCACCTGGGGATCATTATAACGTGCACTGACATCGCACAGCACACGGGCGCCTTAGCGTTTTTCAAAATATATAGTCAGTATTTTAAATTCCACATCCCCAGCCATGGAGTTCTTTCCTTCCTCCATGTCCCCAGCAGTAAGTCCTCCTCCCCCACCCCAGAGGAGGCTTTCAGCGCGTGTGCAGTGGCTGGGCGCGGTACGCGCTGACGTTGCTGCCAACGTTGGTTGCTGCGGCGGTGCCAAGAACTTCCACGGATACGACGGCGGCACGGCAACCTCCCTCCCCTCCCCTGGTCCCCAAGAGTGATGCCCAAAGGGCCAACGTACGTCGGGACCATTTCCTCCTCCTCCCCCCCCCCCCCCCCCCCCCCCCCCCTTTCATAGCAACAACCACCACCACAACCACCGGTACGCGGTGTCCAAACGTGCGTATCGTTTCGATGTCAGCTTCTTTTCGTCTGTTTATTCCCCTTTCTACGACTCCCTTCCCCGTGGCAATGCCCGGAAGGCTGACACTCGGGCTAGCGCATCTGCGCGCTCGATCATAGCCCGGCAGGGGCACGTAGTACATACCATTAAAGTTTGAGCCTCGGCCATGATGAACAGTGGAAGTCTCAACGTTAACGTTGGTCCCACTCGCCATTGTTATGAAACCGAAACCAGATGTGGTCATACGCTTAACAAAAAATCAACCGGAGTTCTTTGCGTAGATAAGCAGTTCTTTGGTGTAGCCGATGGAAGAAACAAAATTGTGCTGAAATGTCGATCGGCGTATAACGTTCGTAAACTTCATGAATTACCATGGTTTCAGCTTGGCCCTCGCCAAGTAGTATGAGCCAACGAAAGCCAATTTCCATTCATTCTCTGTTTTGGTAGTTTTGGATTCGTTTACTGCTCCGTGCAAGCAGTGTTGGCGGTAGTTCGCGGCTACGTGTTTGGGATCCGCCTACTTGGCGCGATTGCTGCGATAGTCGGGTCGCTCTCGTTCGCATAATCCATTTCCAGTCTTCACTCGCGTCGTTCTATGACAGCGCGTCAATGCTTATCAACCCTTTTGCTTCGGCTCGGCTTGCAACGATGATTCATTGTAATGCAAGATAAGCAATCGGCAGCTGTGTCGTGGATTTCGGGTAAGTTCAGCATGCTTTCGGCCTTTGTTTTTTTGCGCGCTTCTGAGTGCACTTCACTCGTGCAAGGGTCGTCAACAATATTTGTGAAGCTGCGCTTTGAAACTGTACCGCCGTTGCGCCACTTTTCAAAACAAATTGCTTCAAAACACGAGGGCCAAGGGCTTCGCCTTCGTGTTAATTCGCTCCCCACGGACCTGCCGGCGCAAGGCAGCCTGGAAGAAACTAATTCATAATCAATGCCCCGGGGGGGAGATCGATTATAAATTTCTAGCAGCTACCTTTAAGCGCACAGTCGCTCGGGCTAAGGAAAAACATGATGAAGAGGATTATGAACATCTATCAAAACCGAATAACAGACACGCCTTGTTTCGCTTCCTGAGGTCAAGGAACAGGCTGCCACCGGCTCACAACATTCCCTCTAATGTGCTGACCCCTGTAGAGCTTGCCAGGACATTAGAAGAAATTGGCAGAGGCCTGGAACAGAAATTGGCAGAGGCCTGGAACACCGTTTACCTTGGCCAATCCCCCCCACGTGGGTATGTGCCATATTACTTGAGGAGAAGAAGAAGAAGAAGAACACCGTTTCTCGGCTGTGCTCTCCCGCCCACATAAGCTGGGGAATCATTATGATGATTTTGTTAATATCTCTGTTTATGAGCTCTCCCAAGTTATAAATCGGTTACCTCCTGCAGCTCCTGGTCCTGACCGCGTCACCAAGGCGATGATTAAAATTTTGTTTGACGAATCCCTCAATGATCTATTTGAGCTGGTGAATTACTCTATTAGAACCCCCTGGATCCCGGATGTATGGTGTGTTTCAAAAGTTATCCTGGTACTTAAAAAGCAAGACGAAGGGTTGGTCTTAGACAACATTCGACCAATTTCTTTGACATCGAATCTGGTGAAACTGGTTGAACGCGTGCTGTATGGACGAATCATGCCCATCATTACTGAAAAGGGTCTGCTTAACCCCTGTCAGATTGGTTTCAAGCCTGGATGCTCCATATGGTGTGCGCGTACTGACCTCGAAAGCCGTGTCAGACTAGCTCGCCGCCGTCGCCAATATGCTGCACTTGTAACTCTTGACATCTCGAAAGCATATGACAGTGTAGAGCACGGGTCTCTGATGCATAGACTACGGGCTCTGGGCTTGCCAAGTTATTTTATCGCATGGGTGTCAGCTTTCCTGGCTGACAGGGAATTTTATTGTTGTCAACGCGGGATTTCTACAAGGAAATTTCGTCAATCTAGAGGAGTGCCTCAAGGTGCACTTCTCTCCCCTGTTCTTTTCAATCCCTTACTCAGTTCGATTCCGACCTCTTCTGACGTGACTACATACGTGTATGCAGACAATATAGCTTTCTTTGCTGCTGCGAGTGATTTACATTCTGATTATATGGTGTTACAGTCGTATTTAAATTCACTTGACCGATGGTTATCTGAAATCCACTTGTCTTAATGTAAACAAGTGCGCTTTGTTACCTTTTCCGATTTCTCAACAGGTAAACATTTCACTGGTTCATCGTCATCACGTGATTCCTCAGGTATGTTCTCTAAAGTATCTCGGGGTAACTTATGACACCTCTCTCTCTTGGCGGTCACATATAGATCGGGTTGCTGCGAAAGGGGTTCGGGCAGTCGGTCTTCTGCGAAGGCTGAGTAGCCCACGCTGTGGTATGCGCCGACATGCTCTTCTGATGATTTACAAAATGTATATCCGGCCTATCTTGGAATTTGGCTGCGTTCTGTTTTCTGGCGCGGCTGCATATACTCTGCGCTCACTTCTGCTCTTAGAGCGTGAAGCTTTGCGCCTCTGTTTGGGTCTCCCTAAATACGTGGCAAACAATGTTTTGTATCTGGAAGCGCGGGTGCCGCCTCTTACTGCAAGGTTTCGCCTGTTGACGGTACAGACGTTTTTAAAATTTTTCGACTCGGAGCAGCATGCCTCCCATTTGATCTTCCTAGGGCAGCGAGTGGAGTTCTTGGGTGTCGGTTGGTCTCGGCTTCAAACTCCCCAAATCTGTTTCGTTGAATCCTTGCTGGGCCCACTAAATGTGCGAATACCTGAAATTGGTCCGGTGCGGTCCATCCCCTCAACTGTGACCATCATCTTAGACAATATTTACCCACGTAATGCCAAATTATTGCCTTTCTCTTTGTTAAATGGTATGTTGCAGGATTACTTGTCGACCTTCTGCACACATGTTGCTATTGCGACTGATGGCTCGGTGTGTGACGAAAAGGCAGGTGTAGGCATTTACTCCCAGACCCTTGACTGGTCTTTTTCTCTCCGCCTTCAAGATTTCACTCCTATCTATCTGGCTGAGTTTCTAGCAGTGGTTCTGGCTCTGCGCAAGGTACCCATCTCTTTATCAGCAGTAATAATAGTTACGGACTCGTTATCCTTATGCACTTCCCTGTCTGCGTGCACTGAATCTCAGCTCTTTCGAATACTAAAATTTCTGATCCCTCAACATATCACATCAATTCGATTTCTTTGGGTTCTTGGGCACAGGGTCTTCTATTAAATGAATCAGCTGATGCTCTAGCGAAGGCAGCCCTGAGTGGACTGATTGTTAACCCCCTTCCTACAGCTGCTTACATCACGGCGGCACGTTTTCGAATGTACACTGCAATAAATGAATTTGGCGCATCAGCACTTACTTCATTGGACGACTTCCAACACCTCCTGTTCCCTTGGAGAAGCACAGCATGGCGATCGCGCAAACTTGGTTTCCTTCACACGTCTTCGTTGCCGGGCGCCGCAACTAAATTTTTACCTCTACAGGCCTGGTCTGGCGGTCTCCCCATTGTGTCCATATTGTGCTGAGCCGGAAACAATAGAGCACTTTCTTCTCTTTTGTCGTCGCTACTCATCGATCCGGAGGCGACTATTAGAGGTCCCAATGCAAAATCTCAATTTGCGTCTCTCTTCTGTGGTTGTTCTGTCCCTTGGCGCTTCTATGCTTGGCCTTACCAATGGGAATGTTTGCTCTGCCACTCAAAATTATGTCCTAGAATCAAAATGTCTACCTTCATAGGCTTTCGTACTGCCCATACCATCATAAGCTTTCGTATTTGGGTAACTACTTTTTTCAATTCCTACTCTCTCTCTCTCTCTCTCAATCTTTTTTTTTTTAACTGATTCCCTTACCTAATTTTCAGTTTGTTAGGCCGCCCTAACCTCCTGCAACCTCCTCTGCTACGTAAACAGAGTTGCACAATTTTTGTTAGGTCATCCCACGCTTGCCATATGCAATCTGCAATTTAAATAGTCACCGCCTGGTTATGGCCAATCCCTCTTGTGGGTATGTGCCATTTTGTGAGGGGAACAACAACAACAAATATGTGCCCACTGCCTGTCACTCCTTCGTCAGTTGCACGTGCGGTGTTTTCCACCGATTGCTATTTTTCTTGCTCGCAACACGGGGAAGAAATGTCTGGGTGTAGCGTGCCTGCGTGCACAACCCATCCCGAAATGCCAATTTTTGCACACGCCGAAGACAGCCAGCTATGCTGTCGATGATTTGGAGATTCTGGTTGATCTTCTGACACATGGCAAGTGCGAGCTAGCTCAGCCAGACCCATCTGAAATCGAAGGCTCCGAGATACTCTTCATTTAAGAGCTGACATCTACATAATGTAGCACCCTGTTTCATATTGCCAGATCCCTCCTGAAAGGCATTATCAAAGAGATAAACAGTTGGGAGCAGTGCAAAGCTGCTCTGCTAGGTTCGACAGACAGTCAGCATTCATACCTGACAAGGCTAAAGGAATACATCCCGAACGGTGACAACCTACAACCTTTGTCTGTAAAGTTCCGAGACTGAGCTCATTAAAAAAAAAAGCATTTAACATTGAAATCACTTGTGCAGCACTCCTTCGAAACAGCCTCCCTTGCAGTCTGTACACAGCTTCCAACACTCCTTGAGGTCTTGGAAACAGTTGAAAAGTGCTTCTTTTGGCAGGGCTGTCAGCTTCTTTGTCGTGGCATCTTGAATGGCCTCCACGCTCCCCATCCAGCGATCCTTTAGGGCTCTCTTCACACGAGGAAACAGGAAAAGATTGAAAGGGGAGAGGTCAGGCGAGTATGGCGGATGAGGAAGTACAGTAAGGCTGTGGTGTGTGGCGAGAAATTTTGTCACTCTGAGAGCAGCGTGCGGCCTTGCGTTATCATAGGGAAGGCTCCATTGTCCAGATGCCCATAAGTCAGGGCGACGGCGTCGCAGTGCATCACGCATGTGTTGGAGCACACGAATTTAAAATTCCCGATTCACCGTCTGCCCTTGTGGGACGAACTCATGGTGTATGAAACCTCTGGCATCGAAAAAAAAAAACTATCAGCATCGTCTTTGTTTTGGTCTTCTGTTGCCGGACTTTTCTCGGTGCCGGGGAGCTTGTGGACTGCCGTTCGGCGCTCTGCCTCTTTGTTTGAGGATCGTATTGAAAACACCATGTTTCGTCTTCAGCAATCATGCTGTTGACGAATGCAGCATCCTTCTCTGCCTTGGAGTGCAAATCAGCGCTCACTGACGCCCACATGTCCTTCTGGTCCTGTGTGAGGGAGCGCGGCACAAGTCTGGCATTCAGCTTTCGTTTCCCCAAGTTCTCACGCAAAATTTGGTGGCATGTTGTCTTACTAATGTCGACAGCATCTGATAGCATGCGGACTGTAATGGTGCGGTATTGCTGTACGATTTTCCTGATCCGAGCCAGGTTGTTTTCATTCTGTGAGGTTGAAGGGCGCCCCTGCCTTGTGCCGTCTTCCAGCGACGTTCTCCCCGAAATGAACCTCTTGTGCCACTCTAAAGCTCGCGCCCACGATAATGTCTCATTGCCGTAAGCGTCACGAAGGAGCTCATACGTCTGTGTGGCTCTCTTGCCAAGCTTCACACAGGATTTTATGTTTACATGCTGTTTAAGGTGGACGTCAATCTCTCCACATTCACTGACAGTAGAATGCGCAGACAGCTAGTGACAACATATTTTTTCTACATATAGTGCCATCTAGCGGCTGCCACAGCAATGAACATAAATAGCTCAGGTTAGCCCGAAAAGATAGTGCTACACACCCGCCGCGGTGGCTCAGTGGTTAGGGCGCTCGATTACTGATCCGGAGTTCCCGGGTTCGAACCCGACCGCGGCGGCTGCGTTTTTATGGAGGAAAAACGCTAAGGCGCCCGTGTGCTGTGCGATGTCAGTGCACATTAAAGATCCCCAGGTGGTCGAAATTATTCCGGAGCCCTCCACTACGGCACCTCTTCTTCCTTTCTTCTTTCACTCCCTCCTTTATCCCTTCCCTTACGGCGGTTCAGGTGTCCATTCCCCAAAACCAATTATTATTATTATTATAGTGCTACACATACGCACCAACATTTGTTTTGTAGAATCATTTCTAGAGAAGAAAATAAATCAGTCTTGAAACTTTGCGGACAAAGGTTGTGCATTACCTCAGTGCTCAAGTAATGAGCATGCTAAAGTCGTGCGAGGAACTTTTCAAGGGGATCACGGAGGAGCACAGTTGTTCAAGGGGAGCACAGTTTCAATTCACTTCACTTTATTACCTTAAAGGTCCCCGGGATTGGGGTTGTTACATAAGGGGTGGGTTACATGTATAAATAAGATTTAATAAACGAAGAAAACACTTAAGGTACATAAATTATTCACTGTTAAATATAGTCGCTAAACAATTCACAAATGTTGATGGACAGGTGATTGCGGCGGTGCCGTGTGGAAGGCCGTTCCAGTCCGTGGCTGAGCGTGGAAAGAATGATGATGCAAATGTAGTAGTGCGCGTACGAGGCCAGGCAACTTGAAGGGGATGACCAATGCGGGGGGAAATGTGTGCCGGCGGATTGATGTAGGGCGGATCATTATCAGGGATCATTATCAGGGATCATTATCAGCCGTATGTTGAGGCTATTATAGGAAGCCTTTACTTTGCGAATGCATCCGTATTTTGATCTTGAATACATGCTTAACCAAGCTGAAATAAAATGTGGTTGTCTTCATTTATGGGAACTGTGGCATATCAGGGCAGCCTTTATTAAAGAGCGTTTCACGTGCTTTCTGGCTATCCTGTTGTTTTATCTGAGCTTTGATAGACCAGGAGAAGCCTCTTGGTGGTCAATGCATGCATTTCCTGGTTGTTGCTTTAGATATTGTCACATGCAGTTTCAGTCTGTGTGTCAGTGAAGGCGTGTTACAAAAGGCAGGAGTTCATCTAGCTGCATTTGGATTTTCATACTGTAAGCAGAGCTATGGAGCATTCATAGAAGCTCCATGACTGGAGACCAAGCATCTGGTAGCATTCTGAAGCGTGTCATGACAGTCGGGACAATAGCGGAATTTGCACAGAATTTCAGCTGACACAAAGCTAGTACAAAATAGCAGTGGCACAGCTGGTGATGGCAAGTGTGGATAGTCAAGAAGGCAGATGAATGCTTCCAAAGTAAACTGTTTATTGGGGAACTTATTGTGTAGAACTAGGAAACGGGGTTGCAGCAAACATTACGCAGACCTGGGCAGTCATCTGAATTACAGTGGCCACGACTCCTAGCCACTCTGTATTTAAACATGGTACAGAACTTTCCATATTGGAGGCTTAACAAGGTGATGGTTCGGGCTAGTGGGTATGCGTTATGATCCATAGCGCAGCAACAAAACAGGGGACAAACACAAACACAACACTACGGCTTTATTTGGTGCACACAGAATTTATACATGAAGTAAAGAACGATACCAGTCAGATTAGACTAGATACTTTGTGAACAAAGCTTAAAAATCACATGCAATACATTTCACTGGTTGGCATACTGCTCCGAGTCTAAAAATGCCTTATCTTTCATTGTCAGTGACAATGACGGACTGCTGACGCAGCTTTCAGGTCCAACTCTTTTGATTCCGGCAGCCTCGATAATTTCCCTTGTTCATCTATCCGCATTTCTGCCAATCACCTCGCATTCTTTAAAACCAGGCTTGCATTTATGAGCACGACAGTGCCGTGCCAAATTGCTGGAACCGCCATCCCTAACTTCCCTATGGTGCTCGCTTAACCGCTCATTAAGGCATCTGCCTGACTGCCCAATGTACGCCTTGCCGCATGAGAGCGGGACACTGTAGACTATTTCTTCAGTACACTGCACGAAAGGGCTTCTATGCCAAATCGTGCAACTATTCTGAAGCCTGCTGTTGGGACAGGTGGCCTTGCAAATGCGGGACAATTTTTCTGGTGCAGACATATACACCTTCACTCCCACTTTTTGTGCTACCTTCTTGAGGGAGTGTGACAGCTTGTGGATATATGGCACCACCACTAACTTGCTACCCCCTTCGCCATCAGTTCCAGTCTTGGCATTTTCCTGCTGATGCAAGCTCTCAGCGACCGAAACTAACAAGTGTCTTGGGAATCCTGCTGCTCGGAGGCGGTCCACCTGCTTATAAAAACTACTTTTCATCAAGCATGCGCAGGACTTGCTAACTGCATTTGAAAAGCACGTCTTCACGACCCCTCGCTTGGCCAGCCTCATATGCGCAGACGAAAAGGGTAATAGGGGCTTCTCAGCTCTGCGCTCATACTTCCAACAAACCTGCTGTCCAGTAACCAATTTTAGGTCAAGAAACCGAATAGTGCCCTCAACCGGAAGCTCATGGGTGATCTTCAGAGGGTGCAGACACTTAGAGAAGGTAGAAATAGCGGTTCCGGCTGTTACAGAAACATCTCTATGGCTCTTACGAAGGACCACTAGGTAGTCATCAACAAACCTAAACGTCCGAATGACAACAGCAACATCCAGTTTATTTTGCAGTCTCCTGTCTAGACTAGCAAGGTAGAGGTCACTGAGCGCTGGAGCAATGCACGAACCGATGCAACCTCCATCCTTTTGCAGAAATATCTCCTGATTCCAGCTAACAAAGGTTGACTTCAGATACAGAGACAATAAACTCAAGAACCCGTCAACAGACACACCTAATTCATTCTGAAAAACAACAGCACCAAAGCGATGAATGCAGTCTTCGATACATTCTAAAAGCTGCTGATGTGGCAGGGAGTAATATGGATCCTTCACATATATTGAAAAAAATTCCACATCTTGCTCTTCAAGTTCTTTTAGAAACAAAACCACTTGTTCTGAGCTTCTAATCAGAAAAGGATCATCAACGCTCAAAAGTTTGAGATGTCGTTGCAGAAATAGCCCTACCTCCTTCTGCCACGTCCCTCGTTCAGATATGAGGATACGGAACGGTGCTTCCGGCTTGTGCGTCTTCACTGAAAAAAACATCTCGAGACCGAGTTTTTCCGCCTTTTGGACTGCAAGCGCAAGCCTAGACAATTCAAGCTGTAAACATAACCTTTTTGCTTGTGCTTTTACCTTTCTCAAAGACACGCTTTGCTGCTGATTAAAAACTGAATCAACTGCCTCACGCGCCTTCTTACGGTACAAATCCCATGGAAAAACTGCGAAGCCACCTTCTTTGTCAGAAAAAAGCCGTAGTGGAAGTTTAGCACTTGTGTTTGTCCCCTGTTTTGTTCCTGCGCTATGGATCATATTGCAGGCCTGGTACTCTCTTGAGTATTATAGGACAATGGTTGAATGGTCAGAATCAATCACGAACAAACTAGTTGCTTAAGAGAACACAAGGTCAGGTAATTTATTCCATGAAGGTGGGCTGAAAATCTTGACACCACACTGGTGTAGCTAAGAAAAAGCAAAGCAGCAGTAATGGTGCAAACAGTTAATGTGACAATATCTTGCGGCAGGATATTCTTGCTTTGCAATACTACTAGCACATGAATTCAAGGCTGATACTGGGCACCTCTCATCAGATAATTGAACCTTTTCTTACTGGATGCAGCTGATGGCTTCTCTTTACTCGCGATCGCGGGTGACTTCTCTACCGACGACTTCTCTCTACTTGTATGCTTGGACTTCTCTACCGACGGCTTCTCTCTGCTTACATGCTCAGCCTTGCTTACTGATGGCTTCTCTCTACTCGCATGCTCAGTCGATTTCTTCACTGATGGCCTCTCTTTACTTGCGTGCTCGGTCGTAGCGGACTTGGATTTCTCTACCGACGGCTTCTCTCTGCTTACATGCTCAGTCTTCTTTGTGCGCTCGGTCGACTTCTCTACCGACGGCTTCTCTCTACTTGCGTGCTCGGTCGATTTCTTTACTGATGCCTTCTCTCCACTTGCTTGTTTCTCCACATGCTTCTCTTTACTCGCGTGCTCGGTCACATTGGACTTGTGTTTTCTTACCGGCGGCTTCTCTTTACTCGCATGCTCGGTCACATCGGACTTGTGGTTCTTCGATGATGACTTCTCTTTACGCGCTTGCTCGGGCGTGCTAGACTCTCCTTTACTCTCCGTTACCTGTTCCACACTCGTGGCATGCCTCTTCGCACTTCTCCGCTGTTCGTCGTCGCTCTTCTCGGCCACCAATTCAGTCAATCGCCCTTCTTCGTCGGTCGTCTGAGTAAGGGCACCGATCGTTGCGGAAACTGCATTGTGGTGCGCTCGAGCATTCAGTATGGCATTTGCAGACATGTGACCCGTAAAGTAACGAGTAGCTCGCAAAATGTTCATGCCCAAATTAGTCACACTGATTGTAGACAATGTCTCTTTGGAGGAGATGTTTCCGAAGTACGTTTCAGACAGAAAGTCCATGCTCAGCGAGTCGCTGGCGATCATGTCCCCGCAGCGGCGACGAATCGTGTTCACGATCGCGCGAGGACAGATGTAGTCTGTGTATTTCTGCTCGTGCACCACCACGTCTCCGATGCCGTCTGCGACGAGCGGATTCTGAACAGCCTCTCGAGAAGTGTAATATTCGTTGCTGTACACTCGGCGAGACTTTGTTCTGTCTTCAAATAGTTCGTGAGTCGGGCTAGTTGGCGGTGTCTTGGCCATCCTGTGTGGAGGACTCATCTTCACAAACGACACGCACCGTCTTCCCGGCGTTCGCTGCTTCACGCTGATCTGGGGCAACACGACAAGCGGTGGGCGATCGCCGGAAGAGCTCGCACAAAACAAAATGTGCAGAGTGTTAAATTCCATCTTGCAACCGACGTTGGAGTCTGAGAACACCAGTTCCACCTTGTCCGTCTTCTCCATAAACGTATGAAGAAACACATTGTTGGCGAACACATTCTTGTATTTCCTATTTACCTCGCCCTGTCCGGCGTGCAGTCGAAGCACCACGTGCAACGCCCAGTACAGTCTTTCCAGCAAAATCAGTGCACACTCGTCGTCGCCGTTACACCAAAACACTAGCACGCACGTGCGTTGCTTACTGGGCACGGCGGCGTCCTTCAGTCGACCGCCGCCGTTACTGCAACTCTCTTTCTGGTCTCCTCTGCCACCCCCGTAATCCTTCACCACTACCATGGGGTCTTTCATCTGTTGCCTGCTTTCGAGCTGCGTTTGCTGATGAGCGTACATGGCGCGAAAGCTCATGTAATACGCTATGATAGAAATCCAAAAGTGTGTTACGCCGTGGGTGATGGCGCGCCAGGAATATAGGGGCAGTTCAGCATCCAACATTGTAGTGAACATGTCGGGGTTGATCTCTGTAACCGAGTCGAGGTCGCGCTGGTGCGGAAATAGAGCCCGAAACTGCTCATACATCCAAGTCTCGGACTCGACCGGTTGCTCGTACACCACCGATTCACTGCCCCCGACGGGCGACGGAAGTGTGTACGCGTCCGAGTTGCCTCCCAACAGCATGGAACCGAAATTGGCCATGTCTTGCAGTTCCACCTGAGCATTCAGTATACGATGACACAAGTACGATATGTACGTGTTCACGCGCTTCAACAACGGTGCAAACTGCTTGGTCACGGCTTCCCAGTGCTTGCGACGAATGAGCGGGTTCGTCATGTGTTGCTTGGATAGCAAGGTCTCTTTACAAGTGTCGTAGCTGTCGGCACCGTGCACGGCAATCGCAGCAAACGTGCAACCCACTTGCTTGGTAGTCATGTTGGCGATGATCTTTTCCGTTGTAGTAGAGGGAGCGACCACGGCCGACTGCTGCTGGTCCATCATCTTGCTCGCTCGCTCGATGCTAGCGTTCACCGACGGAGCCATCCAGTTCCAGAACATGTGCATGTAAGACCTGTTATCGGCAGCTAACACACACATCTTCCGATACAGTGCCTTGAAGGTACTCACGTACCCTTCGTCTGGCAGCATCTCCAGCAGCGGGTTCAGCCAGTGCTCTTCGCTAGAAAACAGCCCGTTGAACATGGCGTGCACTGTAGCATACGTGAACTCGAACCGGCCGTTCAGTTGGTACACGTAGTGAATGTCACCCACGTTGGGATTCGCACAGTGAGCCATGCGAGAGCATTCGACCCGCCGACACGAGCCCTTGCGTCCGACCGGCGTGAAACAGACCACGCTGCCGGAGTCGGGATCGAAACAGTGCGCAAGCACTGCCCGGTCCAGAGTCACGTACGTCGGATCGTTGACGCGTCTCTGTTTGGCTCGGTCGGCGAGCATTCGCACTCGATCCTCTCGCTCGCGCTTGTTGCGGGCGGCCAAGTCTCGAGCCACTTGCTGTCGTCGCTGCAGTCTCTTCAGCTGCTTCTTGTTAGAAATCCACTGCAAGCGCTGACGCTCCTTCTTGTTCATGTAGCTGAAATCGTCACGCCGAGCTCCATAACAGTCGTTGTCATCATCTTCTTCCTCAGAAGCACTGGCACTGCTAAAATCACCCCCAAAGTCGTCGTCTTTGTTATCCTTATTCTTCTTGCACTTGTTGTTCAGCTTGCGACGTTCTCGTTCCTTCACACGCAACTCGCTCTTCCTCTCCACCCTGTCGTCGAGCACGTCGTTCGTTCCAAACAGGCGGGCGAAGTACGTGTTCAGGATTTGAAGCACTTCGATCTTATTCTCGATACCTTCGTTTCGAGCCAACAGTCTGATGTACACCATGACTAGACACTCGAAGCCACTGCACTCCGCGTACAACGGACTTTGCTCGTACAGACCTTGCACCAGAATTACATGCGCCAGAGTCACTCTTAGCGAGGCGGGAATGGAAGTGATACCTTCCTGAACGGCTTTGGGAATTCCTCCGGAAGCAGCGTGAGGCACCACTTGATACAGACTGATGTCGCACCGTTTCGTCGCTGCCAATATCACTCGAAAGTGAAGCCCGTTGCTCATCGGTAGTGGAGGCAAGTCATTTTCGGAGGTCATTTTCAAATCGTAGGAGTACATAAACATACGCATGTCTTCCACGATGTAGCATTTCTGCAACGAAAGAAAGACAGAGAGAAAACATGACTCGATACGAGATCGTCTTAGGAATGCATGCAGTACCCACATTAATAATCACCATTCTCGTGCTCGCGATATATTTTTCGCCACTGAGACCCGTACACACGCGCATCTCGTGCGATGATCGCTCACTCTCTCTCGATTACAAAGACAGTACGATTACCGGCGCGATGCTATACGCTACGTGCATGCTACTGCCGATCCTTACATTGGGCTGGATAGAATGGAAATCGCACCGTGCTTCTTCGAGTGAGGAGTGTGATGGGAAACTCACGTTATGCTTCAAGAAATCCGTACCCTCCATAGTTCGCAAGTTACACGTCTATCTGTTGTGTTTCGTAGTTGGAGCACTAGTCACTATATTTGTGACGGACGCGATCAAGTACAGCGTGGGTAGACCCAGACCACACTTTCTCTCGTTGTGCGCACCCGATGCGTGTCAACGCGGCAATGAAACGGTATACACGCAGTCTCTGCACTGCACGACCGAACTTTCCAGACACTTGCTGCGCAATTTAAGACTATCGTTTCCATCGGGACACTCCTCCCTTTCTGCTTACGCCGCCGCGTTCATGATTCTCTACTTGCAAGAACGAGGACATGCGGCGTTACACTCGTTAACAGTGGCAATATTTGCGATACAAAGCACGATTGCAGTCGCGGCAATGGGCATAGGAGCTAGTCGCGTATTTGATCACAAGCATCACGTTGGAGACGTCGCGTGTGGACTAGCATTAGGAGCAGTTATAGGCTATTTGACTTGGACATTTGTTCTACCGGAAATGAAAAAAGACGAACTTACCCCAGAAGCCTTGGGCATAGTGTCGCACTTTCCGTCTGCCTCG
The DNA here is from genome assembly GCF_052857255.1 of Amblyomma americanum. Lineage (NCBI taxonomy): Eukaryota > Metazoa > Arthropoda > Arachnida > Ixodida > Ixodidae > Amblyomma > Amblyomma americanum. The sequence continues at coordinate 66,049,905 of NC_135504.1, forward strand.
CCAGCACGGGTGCCTGCGACGACCGCGAAGGACGGCGCCGCCATCTTCTCTTCTTGGGGGACCGGAGTCGAATGAGCAGCCGATGTCTCAAGTCTCCTTTGGAGTTATGACGATGTGGAATCGCACGGCGCTCGTATATATATACGGAGCTGCCGCTAGACGGTGCAGTGTTAGTCTCCAGATATTCTAAGAAAGAAAAGAATGAGTCGAGATAAGAACACATGCCACGCCGCACATCTTTCAAGATAAGAACACGACGCGTCTCATCATATCAGAATACTCCAGATATTAATGAAAGGAAAGAAAGAGTCGAGATAAGAACACACATCTTGCACCCCGTTCGAGATAAGAACACTCTACGGTACTGTGCGACCGTCAGCAGAAACACTTATACACATACTCGAGATAAAAAATGCCCGCCTCACAGTCGCGACAACTGCAGCAACGGCCGCGACGGCAGCAGGGGCAGGGGCAGCTGCAGCAGCAGCAGCGGCGACAGCAGCAGCGACAGCAACTTCGACTCACGATTCGAGCGTGGCTATTCAATCTACGACATCAATTAATCCAAACGGCGGACCTCCGCTCTTACCCGCAAAGTTGAAAAGCGCGTATAAACACGTTCCAGCAACTTCGAACGGATGGAACATCGTAAACACACAGAGCCATAATACGCTTGATCAAGAAGCATTATAATTGGGCCTGGGTTACTGGTTTCCGCGCCCGATACAGGCACCCCCACAACCGCCTCCACAACCACAGCAACCGCCTTCGCCTTCCATATTCGCTAAAGGAGGCAGTTCAGACTGGGACCCATTGCTACCGCTATGTATGGCTGCGATTTGCGTCACAGAGACGCGCGTACCGATTCGCGTGCTCAAAGAGGCGTTTGTGGCCAAGCGTCCGGTCGAGAAAGTGGCCGCTTCGATCACAGACTCGTTGCTTTCGCAGCTAGTGCACAGTCCGCGGTGGCTAGACAACTACGACGCGTTAGAGATGGCTTACGGAAACGAAGTATTCGCTGCTGGAAAGCTGTTTTTGACGCTATGCAAGATGAAAGATGTGCAAGCGCAAGCAGAAACGCAGAACATAGCGCGAGACGCAGTCGTACCACCTATACTCGCTTTTCTGGTCTCTAAAAGCGGTTGCGTCTCCGTCGCGGTGTGTGACGCGTTTGTGAAGCAATTGAAAGCGAAAGACGCTGGCACGGCAAACTACGACGCGAACGTGGAAACGAAATTAATACAGAAAGTAAAGGAATTCCTCCGAGAGAACGCGATCTCTTATCTTGGCTCCCGCGACGGGGGCGCGTCTGCACGCGCGGTCGATGCGGCGCTCAAGGACAGTGGCGTACGTGCGCTGAAAGTCGACAAGGTCTGTACGCAAGAAAAGATAGATGCCGTAAAGGCGACTGCGACATTCACTTTCGGCCTTGTGGACGCTATTCTCACCGGGCCGGACGTAGAAGATACGTGGAATCGCGTAATGTATTCTCCGGCGAAATTCGCAATTCCTAGCGCCGCCGCTCTATTTCAATCGTTACACGAGGAAGACAGAGCGTTGCTCGTTTCGCACAATTTGGATGGTGAAATGACTTACGTAAATGACAACGTCAATGATTATACAAGCACCGTGCGTTTCGAAAACGCAGAAAATGCTTCCATTACCTTCACCTATGCACCCGAGGTGTCTGCTTTCAGCCTGCACGATGCGACAGATTACGCGCGACGATACTCGCGTTGGGTGGGCGATCCCATTGCTGCTGCTGTTGCTGCTGTTGCCTAATAAAATGTCTGGCTCCAGCACCACGATGGGTGCCGCTGGCGGACAGCAGCGCCACCGTCTCGCGAAGAATATGGAACCGCACGTTGCTATGTACACTATCGTTTACAGAGATCCCAACGGTACCCCAGACAACGAACACGACGACTGGTACAGTTGCATTACCGATAGAGTTCCCGCTCGGGAATTCGTGAACGTTATTAAGAATTCAGCTGCCATGGTAGACGCGGGTTCCATAAACAGGATACGAGTGCGCAAGGCTCAGAAAGCTGCGGCTGCGGCTGCTGCTGCCGCTTCAATGACGGGCAACACGCACACTTGGGGGTCGTTTCTGCGCAATTTCTTTACTGTCTTAACAAATTTCGGCCGCACCACCGCGGCGACGATGCAGCAGCAGCAGCAACAACAACAGAACCAACAGCAACTGGCTGACGAGCGCCAGTATTACTCTGGCTGCTTACCCGACGGAGGAACGAGTAGTGGTGTTGGGACAAGTGGATTGTCCGCCAACCTTCCTTGTGTATCGCATTACGACCCAACGAAAGACGTGCACGTATATATATTGTGCACCATTGACACATGCATTACGTTTCGCGTGATCAAAGATGGAAATGGAAACGAGAACGCTAGAGCGTTCGCCAACATAGTCACCCTCATTAGAGCCTTTTACGAATCGCAAGTGCTGCTCGGGGGACATCGCACGACGTTCACCCGTAGCAAGTACGACTCAGACGCAGACGACGCCTCTACCGATGGAGAATAAATACATTTATTGTTCATTGCAGTGTCTTGTATCTATCTTCTATGGAAGAAGAGCCTGTAGAGCTGCCGCTGCTACTCTTCTGTTCTTTCTGGTCACGGTCGCCGTCAGTCTGCATCTGATGCCGCTCACTGCAGTAATTCGACTCAGTCGTCGACGCCTCCACCGATGGAGAATCACTACTGCAGTGTCTTGTATCTTCTATGGAAGAGTCTGTAGAGTCTTCGTCAAATTGCAGTCTGCGTCTGACGCGCCACAGCACGGACTCTGGTACGCTTTTGGGTATGCGATTTACTCGCATCATCACAATGTCCGGTCGCGCTCGATTCGCGATGGGAGTGCATTCGATACTATGAAACGTCAAGCGCCGCCTAACTCGACGCAGCCGCTCGGGGTCGTACGGCTCGTGGACAATGCGAGGCGACGGGGGTGTGGGCATCGTTCCCAAGAGCGGGGTGCAACAAGTGAGCTCTTCCATGGCAGTCACTCGCACACACGCACGCTCTCGTCTTATATAGCAAGACCAAGACCAGATAGCAGGACTAATGTTATTTATTATCAACACTGTTATCGGTAGTGTTATCGGTAGTCTTGGTGTCTTGTTCTTCATCCTCTTCACCATCTATGGCGTCAATGGTGACCACATTTTCCTCTTTGTTGTCGTCGTCGTTTGGTTCTTGCTCAGGGGAAGAAGAATGGGCCTGCTCTTGAGTCTGCTCTTCTTTAAGATCCTCCCGATCTTGCTGGGTAGAAGAAGTGTCTTGGTCCTGTTCAATCTGTTCTTGAATCTGTTCTTCTTTAAGCCCTTCTCGGTCGGAAGAAGCATCTGGAGCCTGCTTTTCAGTTTGCTCCTCAACTTGCTCTGGAACCCGTACCTGGTCCTCTTCAGCACGCTGCCGCTCGGACGATTCTTCAACGAGTTTCTCAGTAACCTGCTGGTCCATCTTTGCCCTCTTAGGCTCTTCATCCGTTACCGGAGTAGGGGAGGCCCTCTTAATTGTGGAGGTGGTGCGACGACGGGCTTCTCAACGACTTGCCCGGAAACGGTGGCGGACTTCTCGACTCGTTCAGGAACAGCGGTGGACTTCTCAGGAACGACAGCTACTTCTTTCCTTTTCTTCTGAGCCTGTTCTTCTTGCTCTGTAGAAGGAACGGCAGTCTTTGCTGAAGATTTAGCTTCCTTAGTCCGAAATTTCTCGGTGGAAGGGGCGACTGTTTCTTGAACAACACCGGACTTATCTACCGACACCTTCTCTCTACTTGCATGCCCAGTCGACTTCTTCACTGATGGCCTCTCTTTACTTGCGTGCTCAGTCGTAGTGGACTTGGACTTCTCTACAGACGGCTTCTCTCCGCTTATATGTTCAGTCTTCCTTACTGATGGCTTCTCTTTACTCGCGATCGCGGGTGACTTCTTCACTGATGGCCTCTCTTTACTTGCGTGCTTGGTCGTAGTGGACTTGGACTTCTGTACAGACGGCTTCTCTCCGCTTATATGTTCAGTCTTCCTTACTGATGGCTTCTCTTTACTCGCGATCGCGGGTGACTTCTCTACCGACGACTTCTCTCTACTTGTATGCTTGGACTTCTCTACCGACGGCTTCTCTCTGCTTACATGCTCAGTCTTCCTTACTGATGGCTTCTCTCTACTCGCATGCTCAGTCGATTTCTTCACTGATGGCCTCTCTTTACTTGCGTGCTCGGTCGTAGCGGACTTGGATTTCTCTACCGACGGCTTCTCTCTGCTTACATGCTCAGTCTTCTTTGTGCGCTCGGTCGACTTCTCTACCGACGGCTTCTCTCTACTTGCGTGCTCGGTCGATTTCTTTACTGATGCCTTCTCTCCACTTGCTTGTTTCTCCACATGCTTCTCTTTACTCGCGTGCTCGGTCACATTGGACTTGTGTTTTCTTACCGGCGGCTTCTCTTTACTCGCATGCTCGGTCACATCGGACTTGTGGTTCTTCGATGATGACTTCTCTTTACGCGCTTGCTCGGGCGTGCTAGACTCTCCTTTACTCTCCGTTACCTGTTCCACACTCGTGGCATGCCTCTTCGCACTTCTCCGCTGTTCGTCGTCGCTCTTCTCGGCCACCAATTCAGTCAATCGCCCTTCTTCGTCGGTCGTCTGAGTAAGGGCACCGATCGTTGCGGAAACTGCATTGTGGTGCGCTCGAGCATTCAGTATGGCATTTGCAGACATGTGACCCGTAAAGTAACGAGTAGCTCGCAAAATGTTCATGCCCAAATTAGTCACGCTGATTGTAGACAATGTCTCCTTGGAGGAGATGTTTCCAAAGTACGTTTCAGACAGAAAGTCCATGCTCAGCGAGTCGCTGGCGATCATGTCCCCGCAGCGGCGACGAATCGTGTTCACGATCGCGCGAGGACAGATGTAGTCTGTGTATTTCTGCTCGTGCACCACCACGTCTCCGATGCCGTCTGCGACGAGCGGATTCTGAACAGCCTCTCGAGAAGTGTAATATTCGTTGCTGTACACTCGGCGTGACTTTGTTCTGTCTTCAAATAGTTTGTGAGTCGGGCTAGTTGGCGGTGTCTTGGCCATCCTGTGTGGAGGACTCATCTTCACAAACGACACGCACCGTCTTCCCGGCGTTCGCTGCTTCACGCAGATCTGGGGCAACACGACAAGCGGTGGGCGATCGCCGGAAGAGCTCGCACAAAACAAGAATGTGCAGAGTGTTAAATTCCATCTTGCAACCGACGTTGGAGTCTGAGAACACCAGTTCCACCTTGTCCGTCTTCTTCATAAACGTATGAAGAAACACATTGTTGGCGAACACATTCTTGTATTTCCTATTTACCTCGCCCTGTCCGGCGTGCAGTCGAAGCACCACGTGCAACGCCCAGTACAGTCTCTCCAGCAACATCAGTGCACACTCGTCGTCGCCGTTACACCAAAACACTAGCACGCACGTGCGTTGCTTACTGGGCACGGCGGCGTCCTTCAGTCGACCGCCGCCGTTACTGCAACTCTTTCTGGTCTCCTCTGCCACCCCTGTAATCCTTCACCACTACCATGGGGTCTTTCATGTGTTGCCTGCTTTCGAGCTGCGTTTGCTGATGAGCGTACATGGCGCGAAAGCTCATGTAATACGCTATGATAGAAATCCAAAAGTGTGTTACGCCATGGGTGATGGCGCGCCAGGAATATAGGGGCAGTTCAGCATCCAACATTGTAGTGAACATGTCGGGGTTGATCTCTGTAACCGAGTCGAGGTCGCGCTGGTGCGGAAATAGAGCCCGAAACTGCTCATACATCCAAGTCTCGGACTCGACCGGTTGCTCGTACACCACCGATTCACTGCCCCCGACGGGCGACGGAAGTGTGTACGCGTCCGAGTTGCCTCCCAACAGCATGGAACCGAAATTGGCCATGTCTTGCAGTTCCACCTGAGCATTCAGTATACGATGACACAAGTACGATATGTACGTGTTCACGCGCTTCAACAACGGTGCAAACTGCTTGGTCACGGCTTCCCAGTGCTTGCGACGAACGAGTGGGTTCGTCATGTGTTGCTTGGATAGCAAGGTCTCTTTACAAGCGTCGTAGCTGTCGGCACCGTGCACGGCAATCGCAGCAAACGTGCAACCCACTTGCTTGGTAGTCATGTTGGCGATGATCTTTTCCGTTGTAGTAGAGGGAGCAACCACGGCCGACTGCTGCTGGTCCATCATCTTGCTCGCTCGCTCGATGCTAGCGTTCACCGACGGAGCCATCCAGTTCCAGAACATGTGCATGTAGACCTGTTATCAGCAGCAAACACACACATCTTCCGATACAGTGCCTTGAAGGTACTCACGTACCCTTCGTCTGGCAGCATCTCCAGCAGCGGGTTCAGCCAGTGCTCTTCGCTAGAAAACAGCCCGTTGAACATGGCGTGCACTGTAGCATACGTGAACTCGAACCGGCCGTTCAGTTGGTACACGTAGTGAATGTCAGCCACGTTGGGATTCGCACAGTGAGCCATGCGAGAGCGTTCGACCCGCCGACACGAGCCCTTGCGTCCGACCGGCGTGAAACAGACCACGCTGCCGGAGTCGGGATCGAAACAGTGCGCAAGCACTGCCCGGTCCAGAGTCACGTACGTCGGATCGTTGACGCGTCTCTGTTTGGCTCGGTCGGCGAGCATTCGCACTCGATCCTCTCGCTCGCGCTTGTTGCGGGCGGCCAAGTCTCGAGCCACTTGCTGTCGTCGCTGCAGTCTCTTCAGCTGCTTCTTGTTAGAAATCCACTGCAAGCGCCGACGCTCCTTCTTGTTCATGTAGCTGAAATCGTCACGCCGAGCTCCATAACAGTTGTCGTCATCGTCTTCTTCCTCAGAAGCACTGGCACTGCTAAAATCACCCCCAAAGTCGTCGTCTTTGTTATCCTTATTCTTCTTGCACTTGTCGTTCAGCTTGCGACATTCTCGTTCCTTCACACGCAACTCGCTCTTCCTCTCCACCCTGTCGTCGAGCACGTCGTTCGTTCCAAACAGGCGGGCGAAGTACGTGTTCAGGATTTGAAGCACTTCGATCTTATTCTCGATACCTTCGTTTCGAGCCAACAGTCTGATGTACACCATGACTAGACGCTCGAAGCCACTGCACTCCGCGTACAACGGACTTTGCTCGTACAGACCTTGCACCAGAATTACATGCGCCAGAGTCACTCTTAGCGAGGCGGGAATGGAAGCGATACCTTCCTGAACGGCTTTGGGAATTCCTCCGGAAACAGCGTGAGGCACCACTTGATACAGACTGATGTCGCACCGTTTCGTCGCTGCCGATATCACTCGAAAGTGAAGCGCATCGTTCATCGGTAGTGGAGGCAAGTCACCCGAGTCGTCTTCGCGGCAGTACTTCTCAAACTTTCTAAACAGGCCATCCGCTCTCTGGTGCATAAGTTCGGGAATCTTGGAGATGAAAACATTGTACTCTTGTATGAACGTGTTGTCATCAGACAAGTCCAATTTTGAACGCCTCATCTCCATCTGCTGATGCCTGGACATGGGCTCCTTGTTGGCTGCAGTGTCGGGACGCCAACGTTTCGTTGCGCGTTTCCTAATCCACTCGCCATATTCTGCCTTGCGCTTCCTGCGCTGTTTCTTGGGCTGGGGAGCCATCGCCGATGGTTGAGGATCGCCATCGGACTGCTTATATACACAGTCCGAGTTGCATTTTACGACGTCGGTTGCCACGTCGGCCTTTTCCGGCAACGGGGCCGGCGCTGCAATCGGGACCGATGATGCATCATTGGCTTTCGACGACGACCGTTCAGGTGCTCGCCCGGAAACATTTGTAGACACCTGTGGTTTCGGCGGCGATGCAATCGGGGTCGGTGATGCAACAATGAGGAAAACCTCGACAGCACAATGGAAAATTTCATGGCTCGCATAATGGAGCAACTGAACCAAATGAAAAACGAAATTCAACAAACTCAACAAAAGTTTGCCATACAGGAGCAAAGCTTTAAGAATTACGTAAAACATCAAAGCACCCAAAAAGTCATTGACGCTATAGACAAGCTATTTAACGGTCGAATGTTTGACACTGAAACCCAGAATACATCCAACTGTGACTAATCATGGTAAATGAGCGCTCCTAAAAAGGCGGAACACTCGCAGACTGCAAACACAAACATCCGAGTGCGGAGCAATGGGAGAGCCGTCTCACCAGCAGCGAGCAGAAGACAAGACGACGGGGCCTTTCAATCTACAAATCTTTTTGGAAATCAATAAATGTTTTCACTCACTCGAGCCTTTCATTCCCCAGGCGAGCGAGCCACCCGCCGCTGCCTACTAAATTTCTTCGTGCCATCACTATCATGCTTAATATCTCAAGATCTAATTATCCACGTGATTGTAACTTGCATTTTTGGAATCGGTATCGAGAGTAGAACATCTTAGACACTGAGTTGGCCTCTGGGCCAAAACTTGGAAGTCCTGTGACCTTTATTACTTAATAACTGTTTACCTAATTAAGTTATGAGCAATCACATTACATTTTTTTGAACTCAGCGCAAAATGCGCAACAAGATAGACCCTGCTTTACACACATTAGCTAATGTATCCATGCATTCTGTCATAATGGCATGCGTCTTTTATTCAGTTAGTTATATTGGACATGTGCTTGAACATCGGCACCAAGACGTGTTTGATTGTGAAGTGAACAGAGCCATTTATTCATTCGCATTTACAACACCAAGAGGGGGCAACTTCAGGGATGAGTAAGGCACATCAAGTACTGCTTTACACACATTAGCTAATGTTATGCAATCCATGTATTCTGTCATCGTGATGTACATGGCATCCCTTATTTGGTTATAAGTGCCAAATAAGCATGTATCCACACAATATGCAGCCACGGCCCTCTTCCACCTCGCAATGTACGAACGTATCAGTCGGTACATGCATCTATCCTCCGTGACAATTCCCGGGTGCACGCACGTGCCATGGACAAAATCACATCTTTCTGTGTGAGACAACTCCCTAAACAGTCTACTATCCACTCTACTCAGAGCATTGGTCACAATGTAGGATTTGCTATCCTCCATAGTTTTAAGCGCAGCCTCCTGTTTCTGAGGAGCTAAAAATGCAATAATATCTGGATGCAATTTAAAGTATCCATTTGATATTATACCCTTTACTCGCACCACATAATGCTGCTCATACATGCACAAATGAACAAAATCATCTATAGGCACCATCTTGTTGTGCAGCAGTGCAATGGCTGTTGTGTATATCTGTCTATGATAGTCATAGACATCGTTCCATTCCTGACTAGCAACACGCCTGTGTGCTCCAAAAGGCCTCTTCCATGTCTCTCCAGTTAACCCTGTCCTTTGCCAGCTGCGCCCACCGTATGCCCGCAAACGTCTCGTCTTAATCTCATCCGCCCACCTAACTTTTCTGCTGCACCCTGCTACGTTCGCGTTCTCTTGGAATCCACACCGTTACCCTTAAGGACCAGTGGTTATCTTGCCATTCGCACTCCATGCCCTGTCTAAGCCCAGTTCTCCCTCTTGATTTCGACTAGGATGTCATGAACCTGCGTTTGTTCCCCCACCCACTCTGCTCGCTTTCGGTCTCTTAACGTTACACCTATAATTTTTCTTTCCATGGCCTGCTACGTTGTCCTTAACTTGAGCTGAGCCCTTTTTGTTAGCCTCCACGTTTCTGCCCCGTAGGTTGCCGCAGTTTCTTGAAACTTTTTTTTCTTTTTGCCTCGGTGTATTTCTACCACATGTGCAATAAAGTGTTGACTTGGGCTGGTTGGTGCACAATGGAAAGAGTGAAACAGAGCAAAGACAGGATGAGAGAAAGAAGCAGTGATGTGATTGCTGTGCCATTGATTATATTTTTACATAGGCTATACCACCGCATATTTTTTGCATTTCAGGCCATGTTGTTTGTTTTTGCATTTCAGGCCAGTTTGTTTTGTGTGTGAATAATCTGCACATTTTGAATCTTTCCTCTCTTCCAGCCGGCATGGAGTTGTCGGACTTCTCTTGCGAGTTCTGCAGTAAGAACTTTGACGAGGAGAAGGAATTCCGCTCTCACTGCAACTCAACCGAGCACCGTGCGATGCTGCGGGTGTCGGATGGCGATCGCACATGGAAGCACCGCCCGCCACCGTATGGTGTCCCATGCGAAGAGCTCTCAATCTGTCGAGAGTGAGTTGTGTGACAGTCTTTCGTTCGGGAGTTCAACATTTCGATTTTCTAGTCCTTTGTCAACAGTGCCTGCGAGAAGTGATCTGTTTATCAAAATATCCCAACTGCCATTATATCTAGCATTGCAGCGAGGGGTTAGAAACGGAGAAACATACGTAACACAGCTGCTCGTGATGAGGAAAGAAAGGAAATAAGGTTGCAGTAGTGACAAAACATAACATGATGGTATGCAGCAAAATGCCGCAGTCAGGAACAAAATTTTTAAGTTAAACAGCTCAGTAGGAAAGAGGAAATCATGTGGAGGAAATTGCAAACCGGAGTGTTTCCAAGCCCTCAACTATGCAGTAAATGACATCCAGAAGTCTTTAATCCTAGATGTACGCACTGTAATAGCATTGCAGATCTAGTCCACATGGTCTGGACCTGCCCTTTCTATAACAGCCCGAATAGAAATGTATATTCTGGGGTACCTTATTGCTCAACCACGAAGCAGAAGAACAACGCAAAGTCATCAGTCTCGCCCTGACCTTCCGCCGAGTCCCAAGGGATTCCGGACGACGGTTAGGGGAATGAATTGGGGTTTAGGCTATAGCCTTCTCCCCCGTCATTTTCGACGGGTGCAAATTAAAGTTATTTCTCTTGCTCTCTTGGATAATGTGGGTGCTAGTATCTCCTCAGGCAACCTGTTCCGTTCAGCAATAGTTTTTATAAAATACATTTTAAAAAGATCAGTTTTGCAACTGAATTCCTTAGCCTCAAATAAAAGGTCTCTCTGCAATGATATGTAATCAGGCTTCAATATAGGTATTTTGAGTTTGGTCAATACTAGTTTTTGAATTGAATATGTATATCATGAAAAAGTTTGACCGAGAGTCAAAGCTGTTCTTTACACTTGATACATTGAAATGCCTGTTGCAATTATTAGGAACAAAGTGAATGGCTAAATTCTGAACTCTAACTTTTGAATGTCAATTGCAGATTTCAGGTACCAGCTGGGGAAGCATACTGAAGTACGTTGGAAATGTTTGACTTCCACAACAGTTGTTTGTATTAGAGAAATATTTTTCGTTACGTTGAAGGAAGGCAAAAGTCATCGGGCTTTGGCCTGTCATTACCTCATCTCAAACATGAGCTTATGATGGTCTATTGTTTTGTAATAATTGGGAGTTCAAGCCATAATCCACTAAACACGAGGCGATAATGTTAAACAGCTGGTGACTTTAAACATGAAACGTAGAACCCCCTCATACTGACCAGCATGAAATAACACTCGCATGGACAGGGTGCAGTCGCACCAGCTAATTTTGGATGTACAGAAATGGCTGCACGCACACTATACTCCCAAGTCATTCTCAGTTCATTGTATATTGAAGTTTTGACTGGCCCGCTGTGAACAGTAGAGAGCTCTTGCCCATATCCAGGGAAATGTATGTATATATGAATGAACTGGGTAAAGCTTTTGTTTCTTACTGATTGCCGAAACTGTACATTTTACTGCTACAAATAGCCACAGGTGGCACGACAGTGAGCCCGCTTTCGATCTGACTTACCTAGTCACCAGGTGCATGGCCAGTGCCGGCTAGGGGATCAATGCTGCGAGGCGCACAGTGACGACGAGCTTGCCAAGTGGCGGGAGCGTCTTGAGTTCCGCAAGGCCAGGGTCAAGAAAGCTCAGGAGAAGCACCTCGAGGTTCGTTGACCTCTTTCTGTCCCCAGAATTTTTTAGGGCTCTTTGCTCCCCGACATGCTCCCTGCACATCTTTTTCCTCTTCCACCTCGCAGGCACAATTAATTTTATGTGCGATATCTGTCAACATTCTTACTGAATGAAATGCAGTGGCGAGTCGCAGCCAGGGGGCAAAAAGCGGCCAGGACCTCTGATACGTCGTGGCGCGATCATTTAGATGTGCCATGATGCTCCACCCGATGAGCATCAGTCGCGTGCTCTTATCAGTAGAGTTTACTCCTGTCTACTTTGCTCTGTGCCTGGGGCTCATATTGTAAAAAATTGTTACATCACAGTCATTGGGGCCATGAAAAATATTCTAGTTAACTGGGTTTTCGAATTAGCCAACTACAGCAAAAAAATAAAAATAAAATGAGACCCAGGCCAAAAATTTATTCGTGGGAATTTGCTAACTTTGCCTCCCAGATTTGTAGCCTTTGCTCTCACCCCCCACCACAAAAATAAAGTTGACTTCGAATGTAAGTCAATGCTCCCCTCTCGCTTCTGCAAAGCAGTAAAGGCATAACGGTGTGATCACAAGGACAGCAGTCTGAAGCCAATGGAGGTCAAAAACCGAAAAATGACGCTTCACTCTGCCTTCCACACCCGTGTGCAGCTCATCTAACTTGCAGCAAAACGAACTGCAGATGGTTCTGTAGTTTCAGAATCTGGGCACGACGCGCACACTCTGGAGATTAGGAGCAATTACTCAATGGCATCCACCCAAGCGCAGCCATGCGGATATGAAGGAAAGCTATACAGCTTTCTCAGAAACTTTATAGTTAAAGAAAAATTCGTCCTGGTCCAGGGTTCGAACCCGGGACCACCGCTTCATTGGAGCAGGCGCTCCACCAACTGAGCTAACCAGGACGCCAAGCTAATGGTAGGGCGAGAGCGAATTGATCAACAACTCGGAAGTGGGAACAGTGTTAGTCAATATTCTTGCTGTGCATAACAAGCATATCAAGCCCCTCTATCCTTTCAAAAGTAACGCCTTTATTAGATCTTGCCCCCACACCACTTAACCGAGCGCTTCCTCCTAAACCCCCCTCCTGTCACCTCGGCCTTCTCCGCGCCCTCATTCACAGACTGTGGTCAGACTGCGTGTTTTTATTTTTTTTCATGAAGGGAGCATTTCACGTGTCTTTTTAACTATTTTCTCTCTGGTGCACACCAATCGCCATTCCTGTGCCCATGCGACTTGCGTGCCCCATGTGCAAGCAGATTGCAATGCTCAAATTGAGCGTTTAGCGACAAACTGCTAGAACCTGGTTGTGATAATATGCTGCTGCGCCTTCGATTGTTGTAACTGAGGCAGCGATGGCAAAAAGCTTTGTTGTGTACCATTTGATTAAGGCACCGCAGCAAGGGGAAAAGTTTGGCTGCATTGGATTGAGCTAGCCAACCTCAACACTCCAGCAGTAGCACAGCTTAGTGAAGTGTCACTGCTTTCCATTAACTGTTCGGTTGAACCTGTCTTACCCATGGTAGTATCTCTTTCAAGGTTGCAATGTTTGCATGTGCAAGTACACCGTGTGGGATTTTTAGCGGAATTTGGTAGAGAGCTTTTTCGAGAGTGCTCGCCTTGTTTCGACAAAGCCCTGTCGCTTTGTCAAAATGCTCACGCTGGTGGCTAGCCTGTGATGTTAAAGCGACATTATTTGGTTCATGTTTCAAGCTCCACCAGAAATTAGTGCATCATATTCATAGCTGCCATTATACAAGGCTCACAATTCTGATCGTCCAGCCTTAGTGCATGCTTGCACCTATGCGTGAGAGATTAGCAATGAAATGCTACAAAGGACAACTGCTACAAAGGAACAGAGTAACGGAGTAACAGAGTTTTACAGTATTCTAATTTTGATTCCTGCAAGAACTGGTCTCCAGAAACACTCACCATTTGACTCCACCTGCAGAATCAGTTGTGACACTTAATTGCAACAAACGATGTACTGGTATAGTCATACCACATGGGCTAGCTAGTTTTCACTGGCTGCAGGTATCCTGAAAAGGCTGCTGCCTGATCTTGCAGGGCTACCAGGAGTATGCGGAGGGACTGCTACAGTGTTACTCGGAGGCCATGGACCCCGAGGCCAGGCAGAAGGTGATGACAGAGAACCTGCAGGGCCTCAAGCTGACGTGCAAGCAACAGCTGAAGCGCACAGTCACCCCAAAGGACTCCGAACTGCTCTGGCAGTTCAAGCTGCAGACGATTGTGAGTACCGATGGGGCCGTGTGAATTAGATTTACCTGTTCTGGTTTTCGATCTCATGTTTCGATGTTAGCAGTAATGATTTTGAAGCTGTGGCTTTGCGTCACAGGCTGGCACTGTTTATAAGTCGGGCTAGAAGTTGTCTTAAATTTCTGCCTACCGTGCCCATTGACCATTGTTAACCTGCCAACGATGGATGTGCACGGCAATTTCAAGCGCTTTTGCGCCATTCATGAACATGCTGTGCCATCTATCATGAAGGTAGAAAACTAGTCAGGCTTTCTCTTTAGTTTGTCTTTTTTCTATATGGAGACGATTTTTTAACTGCTTGTGAAAACGGCAGAGTCTAGATGTTGAGGATGACCACCTCTGTTTGTGTGGCATGTGCCCTGAAACGGGTAATTTCGTGATTCAGCTGTGTCCACAGTTGATTTTGTGTAAAATCTAGGGAGCAGCGACTCTGAGGATGCTGCCTCACCTTCTGACTTTAGTTCAGAAGGTGAAAAAGACCTGAGGAACCAGCCCAGAAAATCAGGTGACAGCACTTTGCTTTGGCTTTTCAGCCTTTGCTTTGGCACTTGGCTTTCTAGCCAGAAAACTGTACTAGCTAGAACTTTGATTTTTCATAACTCTTTGCCTTTAGATAGGCAGACATCTTTTATATTCTCAAGTTCCTTAAGGGTTTTTCTGTTTCTCGGTAAAAGTATGTCTGCAAATTTTGTTTTATCTATTTTGAATTTGTGAGCAAAATTTAATAATACAACATGAGACACTTCAACGAAGCTCATATTGCTAAAAAGTGTGTTAAATTGGCTTCATTTTGATATGTTGCATTAAGTTTTAAATCTGTACCCACTTACGTACCCGCATTTTTCCCACGTTAGGGAAAGCATTAATGTTTAAGGAGCCGCAATTTAGTGTTTGAAGTGCTGAGCATTGGCGTTAAACAGAGGCTCTGCTACAGGCTCTGCGACGAAACCACTAGTGAAAAGCACGAGATTTGTGGCAGCCTCTTTCGGGATGCCACACCTCTCAAGCAGGGGCTGAAGCATGGCTCCCGGAGCCCGGCAGTACGGCGTTATACTGGAGCACATAAGGGACAGTAGAAAACGACACCCCCTGCCTCATCCTAAGCTCAGCAAAGAAGAGGCGACACGCTGGCACCAGCTTTGGACAGATATTTTTCTGTGCCTATCCATTCTCGGCAAAATTCATCCCGCCACTTATGAGGATAGATGTCCACATTGCGCGGGTAGGGCTACGTTATTCCTGCCGTTACCCGGCAGTGCCTTCACACTGAAGTCCCACATTAGAGAAGTCGGAGGCGGCCTTGACTAGCACAGCCCTGGAGGACGAGCTCGCCTTTATATAACGAGCCTGTGCGGCAGCTGTCTCCGTGAGTGCCCTGCACTAAACAAAAGATGTCCAGAGCGACCCATGCTGCCCCTCATTAAGAAGTCATTCTGAATAAAGTTAATTCCTTTGCTGTTGTTGGAATTTTGAGAACGGTTTCGTTACGGTGCGTCTTCTCCTCTTGGGTGCAGACCCCACTGCAGCGCGTGGTCTTGCTCCACGATGCCTTCCGGGCCCACTTTGAGTTGAGGCGGGTGGTGAGGTCCCACTTCAAGTTCATGTTGCCAGAGGGCTGCCAGGAGTGGGTGAACAGCTCCAACCCCCCTGCCAACAGTGAGGCTGTCCTGACCTACCTCATCGAGGTGAGTGAGCGGCGGCTGGGATAGATTGGAGCAGGTGCCATGCATTCTTATGTGTATAATGACTTATGCTGGTAACTAGTCAAGGAAAATTTGTAAGCTGTACGTCTGGTTCTTCTCGTGCCGTGTTTCATGAAAAATGTTAGTTTTTAATGTAAACTACCGATTTGAAACTATACAGTCAATTCCTTTAAGGGCGGAGATGGCTTTTCGGGGCGAGAAAATCTCGAAAAGAAATCTTGTTCACAGGAATAGAATTTTTGAAATCGACAGCTGTTCTTCTGCTAGTTTGTAGATTTTCTATTCTCTAGAGGCAATATTTCAAATGTAATATGGGTAGAAAATGTAGATCCACGCTTGCTCTGGGCAGATTTTGACTCTAACTGTACTTTTGTCATGACAAGCAGTGGTCATTCTCCGCTAGTGATTGCTGCCATCTTGTTCTCATTCGACACAGCTTTTTGTTTCATTTTTGCGTCGTCGCTGCTCATTTACGCTTATTGGTTGCATAGGAAAAAGTGGATCTTTGGGTGGTTCGATTCCCCTCGAGGGGTCAGGGTGGGAACGCAGCCTGATGTGAGCTGCGGCGCCTACTGCCTTTCTTGGCGCCACCCCCCACTTCCAGCGATTTCGTGCTTGGTTTTCTCGCAGCGCTATGCAAATCGTACACATTTCCCCCCCAATCTGTCTGAATGGACTCAGTGTCAAAATTATAATGTTGAAGGGTAGCTGTGCCGGCCCTTGCAAGTGGCCTTTTGCTGTGCCATTTTAATTAGCATGTGCAGAATCATCCTTCTCACGTTTGCGGCTGTTTTTACTCAAACATTGATATGTGACGTTCTGTATTAAATGGTGTAGCGTGAGAGCAAATCGCGTGTGATATGGTGTGTTATGTGAACAGCTGCGCATGCGATGGATCACCAATCTTTGCAAATTTAAGGAATCTGGAGAAGAGGGAAGACAGGGAATAAGGTACTGGATTGCTCTACAGAACCCACTAAATTCTAAGGAACTGAAATAGGCCCCTGTCAGGCAGCATTTTTAATGCCATTTCCGACAAACGACAATAGCCTGAGTTCACATCCTTGCTTGCGTCGTCGTCACTTGACTAAAGCTGTAATGTCATTTGCAAATGTTTCCAGCGAGGATTCCCTGTGGAGAGGCTCAGCTATAAGCTCTACAGCGGTGCATTGCTGTGTGTGCTGCCGAAGCCTAAACCCATGTCTGCCTCTGTTCAGCACTGTGTGGTCTGTCTTTAGTTGCCCATGGTTGAAGTACCGCAGCAGCCGCGCTCAAAAATTGTGTTACCGAGAAGCGTGATCGTCAGCAATTTTTTTTTACACTGAATCCTATGGGAAACCAACTGAGTGGTCTGGCATTGTTCCTCTTATCCCATAATTCATCTTGACCAAGTTCATCTTCACGGGAGTCTGCTGTATTCAAATATATTCAGTTCAATTTGCTACCAATTTTTATTATTCGTATTCGCTTCACAATCAAAATTTGGGTTTTCTCACATCGTGATCTTTCTTGTTTCCAATGACCTTCATTCGGCTGGAGTGCACATGGCTCACATAGCGAAAACGAAACTTAATTGGAAAAAGCGCCGTTCTTGTATCAGACTCACTGTCCTTGTTGCATTGTAGTTTGACTGTGAGCATTGCAGTTGCGTACACCTGCATTCTTTGCAGCTGTGCTGTTCGCTGGGTTTGCAGAAAGATCAGTTGGTGTTGCACATCATGGGACATTTTGGTGTTATGCCATATTCGCATTGCCCCCATTTTTTGCCTCCATTGGTGTTGGTTCAGGTGGGCTTCCAGGCGTCCATGTACACCACCTTTGTTCAAACACTGGCCTTTGACTTTGGCGGTTACCCTGTCCTGATCCGCAACTTCAGCATCGATGTGGTGTCGCTGGACATGCTGACCAGCATTGAGCGCACCCGCCGCCTTTTCCTGACTGGCAAGGCTCGCTGGAGCGCAGCCACGGTTGACCTGGTGCCTTACACAGAGCGCGGGAGGTATGTGTGCCCCCTCCTTGAAAGTTGGCCAACTTCTCCCATTGCAGGTGGTCTGCGTTAATGGAAAAGACACAAGAGGCTTTCTACACAGATCTGTGTATTGAACCTTGCATGCCTACTGCGGGGAAAGCATTGTCGGTGTTTTCATTGAAAAATTTTTTTTTAAGGAGTAGCTTATGAGGAGAGATTTGTCTGTTGTAAATGACATTGTATGCTATACTCGAAGCTTCTGTCACCACCTGCTGGCCAAAGACAGTTTGAGAATGTGAATATTAATATGGGGTAAGATGAAGGCGGTAGAGGCACAAGTGCTAACATGTAACTGTCCTTCCTGTCAGCATTGAGCTGCATGTTTTTTTTCCTTCATGGAATCATCGATAATAATGAAAAGAACGGTTGTAGGTTAGCACCCCCTAGGGAGCGCAAGGAGCGAGGAACGTTTTCATTAACTTGTTTTATTGCATTTAGACAGCCTCCTTATGACACTGTATTCAAGCAATGAGTGACGTCTATGTCCACAGATGATTTGTGTGACGTGCAAGTCTTTACTGAGGCAGCTGTGCACGTTATAGCAGCGCCATGGAGTAGGCGGCATATGAATTAGCAAAGGGTTCTGGAATCTGTGTCAGAATAATAAGTGACACAAATCAGAGAAAGCATTCATGTCGGGCCCTCTCCACCTTATTTTCAGGCTGTGGCAGTGAGATTAAGAATTCCCTTATACCTGTTATAAGCAGTACTTGATATGAATTCAGTTGATAAGAATTTGCTAAATTTCTTGACTGGAGAGCATTTTAGGTCTTCTGAACACTCACCTTTGCCACTGTGGATTATACGAATGCACAAGCTGTGACCACACCTTCTAGCCTGCACGTCGCCTATGTCGTGAGTGCCACCCTGAGCAGTAAGTGGTGCTGCGTGAGCATAAATAAATCCCATCAGCCATAAACTGATCTGCGTAAATGTATTTCTGCTGCTACTGCATACGGATTTTGTTAGCTTTGCATGATACGATGTTTTTTGTGACTCCATAGATTCATATCCTCGAGCTTATACTGTGTAATCTTTTCACTCTTCTTGCTGAAATAAACCGCCGAAGAGCACTTTGTTTCAAGTATGTTAAGGGGGACGTGGCTTTCAGCAAAAATGTTTTGATTTCCTAATGTATTTTCATGAAATTTTTTTTTCTTATCAGAAATGATTTTGGGATTGCTCTCACAAAATATCACTGTTATGTCTCCAGAAAATTGCTTTCCGATATATATTTTTCCTCTGAGTCTTGTCAAAAGGCTGCAGAGTTAAGAAAGTATGGCAGAAGTCTGGCTCACCATTCATTGCATTCCCTCTCAGCATGCTACAGGTCAAGACATTCTTAAAAATTTTTTATTCGCGAAGCACAAATTTCGGTTTTGAATTTTTGCGAGACAGTGTCCGTTGACTTATCCCGAGTGAGCAGAAAATTTCATACAAGAAATTTAAAATTCACAAATTTTAAAAACAAAGATTTTCTTGACCTGCAATATTATCCTAGGAGTGCAAAAAAACAAATGGGGTCAAAATAGATAAAACAGTCGTGAAGAAATGTTCACCTGCAAGGTGAATATATTGGCAGTAAGCCATAACGGAGGATAGCCCCTATTGTTCATGCATTTCCCCGCAATGCAGAGCTGCCGTGGTTCAGGAAGCAGTTTTTTCTGGTTGATTTTAGCAATAAAACTTCGGAACAGCATAAAAAAAAAAAATGAGGCAACTGTTCAATATGGCAGCTGGCTGTGGCAGTGATGCCCACCCTTGTCTAAATTTGGTAGTAAACTAGAGGTTTTGGACTCCGCACAGCCTTGCTTTTGCCCCTTTTATTATGGGAAATCGAACTGTTGGCCGCACCGAGTCCAAAATTTCAGTTTCGAAATGTTCATGTTTTTATGAGGTGTGTGACGGTGCCTCAATAAAGCCCAATTTATCGTACAAGTTTGAATTATATTGGAGTTTGGAAGCTTGGTTGGCCACTGTATTTTTTTGTTCAAGTTGTCTCGGATAGCCCATTGAAGTGTAGTTTTTTCTTGTGTGTGTTTTTCATGCTAAATAACATTGTTCGTGAAGAAAGAACCTTGCATGTGCATCTTCACACTACAGAGCTTGATTCCTGAGCAGTTGTCATAAACCACATGGCCGATCCCCCAGTGTGGGTATGTGCCATCTTTTGATAGGCTAACAACAACAACATATCCTCTTGTGGAAAGGTCATTGCACCTGTTTCCTACTGGACAAGTCATTTTTGCTGGAGATATACAGTGGAGGTGCTTGCAAGGGCACCTCTTTGTTTTACATGAATTTATTTTTATTTGTTGAAACTACTCTTAACTGGGAAGTCATCCCTGCCCGTCTCTTTGAAGTGCAGCTGCGTGGTTGCTTTTGTCGCAGTGCCAAGGCTCAGAGCCTGTTGCAGCTGTACCCTATTCCTGAGCCGGAGACATTCCAGCTCACGCAGGCGGCCATTGGCGACGCACTCACACGCTACAACTACCGGGCACGCATGCACGAGCTTCTCTACATCGAAGAAATGGCACGTGCGGACATCATTGCCCAGTGAGTTAGCATGACTGCAACTTCTGCGAGCTTTTTACTAGAGGCGTGCAAATATAAAATTTTTGGTTGCGAAGTGAATATGAATAATAAAAGTTGGTTGGGAATCAAATTGAATTTTGTTGCATAGTGTTGAACAGTTTTGATCACAGTGAAATCACGATACAACGAATTTCGCAGGACCACCAATAATCGTTCGTTATATTGAAGCCGCCGTATATCGCTGTTCGTTATATTGAAATATCGTAGTAATGAAAGACTTGGGAATCAAAGCTAGTACAGTAAAAGCTCGTTACTTCAAACTCCTGAGGGACTGGAAAAAAAGTTTGAATTTTCGAATGACCCTAAAAGGACTGTCAGGAACTGCTTGCATAACAGTAAATTTATTTGTTGAAAGACTGAGCGATGGTTGCTTGATTGAAATGAAAACAGTGCGGCAGTGACTGTTTTTCGTGTTTCTGTCAATGTTTTATTGTGTGCATACTGTCGAGAGCATCGAAGCAGAGCTGCTCCAAAATCTTACGAGTCTCCTGCATGCTTTTGTGGTGCGATGCATCACACCCATCATGAACGACACCGTCACTCATGGGTAATCTCCGCCCTTGCTTGTAAATTGGACGTGGCTCTGTGAGTGTTGTGTGCTCAGTGATGCAGCTGCTCGTTTTTGACTCATAGGGGTGTGAAATTGTGTCATTGCCCAGGTACAACATCCGAGTGTCGCTTGCAGTAACGGATAGCCTGTCGAAGATGACGAACAACTCCACGGAGGCCCACTACGCTCAGGGGGGCGAACTGTTTGCGCTCCTGCGCCTCCAGGCGGAGATCACCGAGGACACACCTGTCGGCCGACTGGTGCTGCAGAACTGTCGGCTGGTCTGGCTCGCACCTCTGGTGGCGGATCTGGGTGGTAACAAGAAACCCAGGGTCAGTAGTACGCTTTTTGAGGTCGAATTTTTAATGTTGACACGTGGGTGAAGCAGTTTCACTTCTAGTGTAGCACACTGCAATAAATTTGGCTCACTCTAGGGTAGCCGTAACCAAAATGCAATCAAATAAACAACATTAGCACTGGCAGTGGTGTTGTCTGCCTTTGTGGGCTCACAGTTTGCATTTCTGTTCAGTTTGGCCCAAAGCAAATGCTTTGTGAATGAATGTGCACTTTGCCACGGAGGCTGTTGCCGCTCTAGTCATGGCGGATACTCTGTGGCGACAGCCGTGATTAGAAATAATTAGTTGGACGAGTGTCAGATGCTAGTACCAAGTTTATTGAGTTCCAGTGCCACTGCCACCTGTGTTGGCAGCAGTGTGCGTAATAACCTCGAATTGAAGGGAAAATAGATGTTTAATTCTTAGAGCACTTTATTTGTTGAGGTCTGGTCACTAACTGGTCATCCATCCCCACTCTCTTCGTTTACAATCTGATGGCACCACCATCCGAAGTGGCTCATCCAAGTAGCACCAAGTCGCACCACAATGTTATCACCTTGCTTATCATGTCACTCATACGTTGCATTATGATGTCCTGATGATGCAGTAATGAAATTGTAAAGAGGTGGAAGGAAGTTTCGCGCTTGTGGTTCATTTAAGAGGACTAAGCATTGTGCATATTTGTGTAACTTGGCTAAATGCTTTCTTCTGCATAGACTGCCTGTTGAGTGTCATAACTCATCAGGCTTCAGAGCTGGAGGGGGTAAGTGCTGAGGCAGACATTCAGGATGTGTTTGAGACAGCAAGTAATTGTAAAAAAAAAGTATGCTCCATTATGTTCAAGCAATTCTTTGCAGGGCTGTCCTCTCGAATTTAACAATCGTGTTCTCCTGTAAGAAGTGAGTGAAGGATGTGAAACAGTCATGCCATAATTTGACGTGATACTTGATGGATGCCGAGGTTACATGTTTGCCGAGACTGAAGCTGCCGAGTGAAACAATGCTTCTGATGCCCACAGAGCTCCTGAACAATGTGGCTCAAGCAGGCAGCCTTACTTTGTCATGTTGTTCTGTCTTGCAGGTGTTTGAGCTGCCCATCCAGCTGGTGAAAAGGGACTGCGTCTACATCCGGGTGACCAAGGAGTGTGTCGAAGAGCTCTATCTGCAGCCACGGAGTTTGTTTGAGGCAGAGGTGAGTTGTATTGCACTTTTCTCAAACCCTCTGCTAAGAACTGTTGTCACTCCTTTGTTAAAACACGTAGTCAATTGCTATTTTGCTACTTTATTAACTTTTATTTGTTCATGGCGGCTTTCAAGCTGTCAAGCAGTTGTGATCAGTGGATGTTCTGGTGACTGTATTGGCACAAGTAAGTGCCAAAGAAAATTATGACTTACTTTTGTTTTGACAGCGAGTCAGCACTTTTCTCTTGTTGAATTTCTAGCATTCTGTTTTTTGTGTTACGCCTGCTCTGAGGCTTTTTGTAGCAGTTTTGGACTGTCTTTGAATTGCATTTGAAGCACCTCGAAGTGTTCCCAGTGGGGTGCACATTCCTGATGTGGGGTCCTCACAACCTTCAGGACACAGTCCAGAGAGCAGTCAGGAGGACTTTAAAAAAATCACGGCCCTTACCCTCCTCACTGGCTCGGGCTGTTTTGCCATGCAGGTGCAGTTCCAGCTAGACCGGCTACCACTGTGCAAGATGCATTATGCTGTCGACAATTTGCCCATAGCAAGTCTTGTGCTTCCTGACTTGAGTATCCGTCCACCACAGTGTCCACCGTGAGTGGGGTCCACAGGGGAAGGGCATTTTTTTTTTTGTGCATTTGTCTTCAAAGCCAGTGCCTCGTTCAAACGTACAGTTTGAAATGGCCTGAAAAAGAAGGCACATGCATGTCTTATACACCTGTGTTTTATGCTGTCTCGGTCCTTATTCTTGCTGTTGTACTTGCAGTTTCACTTCATGCCATGCCATTGGCATTTGATTTGAATGACTTTCTAAGTATTTCTTACACAGCAATAGTCTACTAGAGTAGAATCTCAATAATATGAACGCGCTTGATACAAATTCGTAAAATTTCTTTGTTGGGGTGTGTCATGTACATCGTGCAGAATTTTGGATGTTCCAAACACTACCAATGATACCAGTGGATGAGCTGCGACTGCACCATCACGTGCTAAGTGTTCCCTGTAGATCACCGACACCATGATCACCGGTCGTGCAGCATGCATAGGAGCTGTGAGCAGTAGCTTGCGGCCCATATGTCGGTACCGATATTTGCATTGTACATGCCTCGAGCAGTGAGCTGTAGCCATTTGGTCGTAAATATGTCCTGTCAGCCATAAACAGATCCGCATAAATGCATTTATGATTCTTGTGCATGCTGATATTGATAAAAAAATATTTCCACAATCTGTGAGATTCATATCGTAGTGGTTGGAGGGCACCCATCAATAGCAAGTACCGTATTTACACAATTGTAAGTCGACCTGTTTTTCAAAACTTCAAAATCAGAACTTGGGTTTGACCAAATTGAAACCAAAGCATCGCACCATAAGTAAAGGCGAGACTAACGAGATATCAGGCATGCTACAGCGTGGCTGCATTTTTGCTGTGCGGCTCCGTCGCGTCGATCTTGATGCTGGCCTTGAGCAGCTGCTATGTCAACGTGCAGAACCGGCATCCCCACCCTGCGCGATGCGGCCGATGGTGGCTGTCGATAAGCAGCAAACGGGCACCAGCGCACTCCTCCACACGTGGCCGCAGATTGCGTCTGCTGATAAGCGGCGACGGCCCAATAACGCATTCACGTTCTACTCTTAATAGGCGTTGTCCAAGTTTTTTTTGTTTACTTTCAACCGCGCACTCGGCGCTCAACGGAGCGTCGATAGTTGATGGAAGGGCCGCCATTCCAATCGCAGCGGCACCCCCACTCGAAACTGCAGCGGCGCTGGGGAGTGCCGGTAGCCAGTGGAAGAGCCGATGCCACTCACGCGTAGTTTCTCTTTGGCTCTGATGCATTTGACTACTGCCGGCCGCGTTTCACAAGTTTGAAGGTAGTGCTTTGTCATTCGTCATTTGTTCTCCGGGTCCGGAAAGCAACCGGCGCTCATTCACAGCTACATTCAAGATGGCTGCCATTTTTTATGCCGAAGAAACGAACAGCCGCATGCCGGGCCACAAGTTCGACGTTCGCAATGGGTGATACAGGTGTGGCAGCTGCAGCGGGGAAAATTTTCAGCTGTTCCATGCGATGTCGTGATGTGGCTGTTTGTGAAGTGTTGGATTTCGCTGAACAACGACGTTACGACGACGTGCTGTGGGGCCGCAGCAGAGATCACGAGGGCATCACTAGTGAGGACGATGGTGCAAGTGTGGACGAGTAGTCCAGTGATTAATACATTTTCGTTTTGGAATGTGCCCACGGGCGCTTCCGCGTGCGGCAGTTGGTAGTTGCTGGCGATAAGCGGAGGTGGCAGGATAGTGCTATCGCGTTCTAATATTAAAGGGCAAGTGTAACCTCCGAGCTTTTTTTTTTTTTCTCAAAAATGTGATTTGGGGAGGTCGACTTACATTCAAGTCGACATACAGCTCTGTAAATACGGTATGCCTTGGGAATAACCAGCCACTACAGCAAACTGGTGAATGTGCTCAGCCTACTTGTGGACTTTTGGAAATTCAATAGATCTCGGCTCTAATAGCTGCACATTTGCATGATAAAACTCATGGAAAATTTTGTGTAGTGCCCAAGACCAAACGCATTGCTCGCGCTCCCGTGCTCGCCAAACATAGCACGGTGGTGTAAGCTGACCGCTAAGCGCTTTACTTGCTGTCCTAAGTGTCACTTGCCTTGTTCGATCACAACAACGGTGTTGATGACGCCTGGCGAACTCTGCAGGGAGTGGTCCATAGAATGGGACCCACAACTCAATGAGCAACAGAAACAAGCGGTGGCGGCCATCGTGGCTCCGTGCACAGTGCCCAATGTTCCACCCGTGCTGGTGGTGGGGCCCTTTGGCACGGGCAAGACTTTCACACTCGCACAGGCGCTGTTCGAGGTCATCAAGCGGGTGCCAGACTCTCGTGTGCTGGTCTGCACTCACTCCAACAGGTGAGGATAAAACACCCTTCATCCAACATGTCCAGCATTGAGAATCCAAGACAGCAGACAGCTCTGACATGCTTAATTACAGCTTCCTGTTGTGCTGGGAAGCTTTGGTGGTGGAGTGACCAAGTTCTCCGACTGAATTGGATGGTTTCAAGGTAGGAGTTAGGACCGAATGAGGGCAACAGAGGTGTTGACATGGCTGTGGGGTTAACTCTTTTTTTTTTTTTTGGTATGATGAGACAAATTTTAGCATATTGTTTGCTGGCAGATGTTGTCTTTCCCGCTATCGAAAAAAAAGTGATATACTGTATAGGCTATGTGACAAATTCTGCCCAACTGGATACAGTAGACACTCGTTGAATGTGCAGTCGTAACGAGCAAAAGATACGACCCATAGAATTAGTTTTTCTTCCAATGAGCGCATTTCTGGGTGATGCGATTACCATTTACCGTATTTACGCGCATAATTTGCGCACTTTTTATTCAGAAATTAGGGCTCGAAGAAGGGGGTGCGCAAATTACGCGCGGATTTCGCGAGCGCGACTTAAAAAACTCCACAAAGGTCATAACACGCAATATAGGTATAGTGTATGCTGCTGCGTATACGTCAGCACCTGGACCCGCACCCCACGCTGGCCACCCCCCGAAAAAAAGTTCACTCTAAATGAAAAGCCCCCCCCCCCCAATCTTGCGGGATGGCATGAAGGTGCATGCATGAAGCTGAATAAGACTAAAATAGCGTCGTCGCTTGCGGCCCAGCCAATTGTTCGGTAGTTCCGGATTCCGTAAGTTTGCTTTCGCAACTTCGTCCGGGACAGCAAGCGCGAGCGTTGACCAAACTGCTTGTCAGCGCCTTATCACGGCACGGAGCTGCGAAGCCAGCGAGAATAGCCACGTGCACACAAGTTTTCCGACACAATGATTGTCGTCTATGGGCAAAGTTGCGCACACGCGGTTATTCTCGCTGGCTTCGCCGCTCCGCGCCGTGATAAGGCGCTGACAAGCAGTTTGAAGCTTGCCGTATAGTTGTGATATCCCATCACATGACACAATCGAACAACCAAACACAAGCCGTCAGAGCCACCAAGAAAAGCGTAGCTGGCAGTCGAGTCACATGCATCAGCCAAACAAACAGCGGTGTTGGCCCTTCTATCAGCTGCCGATCCTCCCTGGAAGTGCTGCTGGCCATTCCGAGTGGCGATGCCGCTGGTGCCGCCGCGATTGTAACAGCGGCCTCTGACACCACCATGAACGCCCAGTGCACAAAAGATTCAAAAAGCGTTCCGAACAAACACGTGGAATAGCCGAATGCTACTGGGTAGAGCCATAGGGTAGAGCCCGCGTGCATGATGGTGGTCGAGCGCAGCGCGGTGCGGAAAATATGCGAGTAAAAAATGTTTTTTCGTAAAACCGGGTGATAAGTTAAGGGTGCGCAAATTATGCGAGGGTACAAATTATGCGCGTGAATACGGTAAGTATGTTCATAATTTCACAAAACTTTGAGAACACAATACATTTGATGACCAACGGAAGGTGCACCAACATACGAGTGGTTGTTTGTGGTGTTATGTGACACGATCAGTAGCAAAGCAGTAGCGATCAGTTGTTGCAACGCCTTCTTTGGGGTGCATGGATGCTAGGGGTGACATACAAGCGCGCAGGTCTTTGGGCCATATGACAGTAAGCAGCAGCTCGTTGGCAATTAGCCACCGTGACAGCTCAAGGTGGCAAAGGTTACAAAAAGGATGAGAATGAAAGCAGGGAAGAGATAGAGATCCTGGCAGCTTCTACTCTTGCCATCACATTACTCAACAACTTTTCATTGGGACACGTTGCTGTCTGGTTGGTGACGGACCTGCGCTATGACCCAGCTAGCCACGTACAAAGTTGACACAGTTTCACTGTTGTCATTGGCACGCAGTGCAGCTGACGTGTACGTTCTGGAGCATCTGGACAAGGAGGTGGCAAATCACCCTGCCCTGCGCCCACTGCTCATCCTCCATGAGTACCGGATGCCCAACCAGGTGGACCGCCGCCTGCTGCAGTACTGCCTCGAGGTGGGCCTGGAAAGGGAAACCTGAACTGGGAACGGGAAACATCAGACTTTGGATTGATTCAGCTTTGTGTGAATTACGTGTGTGCAAATATTCAAAGTTTCAGATGCAAATTGAGTATGTTTAACATTCGGTTCATATCCCCATTCGGGAATTTCCAAATGCTCGAAAATTTCGGAATACTGCCATATAAATGCGTGTAAGGGCCGGACTTTTTTTTTTTTAATTCAAGGGCTAATTTTCGGGGTGTAGCCCATGTACGGGATGTGCAAGGAAAAATTTTTTTAAGTAAAAACATATTGGTCGAGGAATGGGCGGCATTTATTCTACGTTGTGGGCGGCATTTATTCTACACTTGTGGAGTGTTCCTACTTCGCTGGAGCTGTGCTCTGGTGCACGCTCATCCCGTGAGAAATCATGCAGCATGTCTGTTGTTAACGTGTAGTTGTTGTTCTGCACTTCCATCACATAGCAGAGCAGCTTTTATTCCAGTTCGGGAAACTTGCAAACCTTGCCTCGGAAAGTGCGCTTTTTTCAGCTTGTGCTCCTCAATGCTTCTTTTTGGTTGCACCATCGTCGGGCACACTTCTCGTCCATGTCGAATTTCTCGCCTGCTAAAACCGCAATGCTCGGTGGCAGCACACAAAAGCCACAACTGCAGTGAACTGCCACGCTTCCACAACTCCCGTGCCTTTAACATACAGTGTTCTAGCACTGTACTCGACAGCTGCGAAAAGATGGAGCCAGTTTCGGCTTTTGCGCTCCACTGCTAACCTGAGGTGAGGGTGGCTGCCTGCCTGCTTATTCACCGTTCGTCCAAGCCCAGCTGCACGAAGCTTTCGGGCACCGACTGGCATGTCGCTGGTCATTTCTTGTTCAAATCTAGAACCAGTCTCGCTGTCCCAACTCCAGTCTGCGCATTCATTTACATCTGCCTTGTTCTTCCAGCATACCAAAACTGTGCACTCGGCAAAGGCATCTCATTTTGCATGACCACATTACAGGTTGCATACTGTTATGCTGTCTAATCAAGCAGTACACATTTCTGTGCTCATGATGTTTTTTTTATAGGGTGCTCAATCAGTTAGCTTTGTTTATCTCACTTGCAAAGACCATTCACTACTTTGAAGAAAATAAGGGCAACAATATTTGCCTGTTTATCTTTTTCTGAAACATTTTTGTCACATGCACAGATATTCGATATTTGAATCGCTATTCGAAGACATTTTTTCTTCACATTCATATTCGATTCATGTTTGAAAGTTTCAATCTTCACACACCCCTATTTTTAATGTAACCACAGGTTATGGATTATGCTACAGAATCTGCCAACAAGTAGTACTTATGGTTGACTGGAGAAGCCCTTGTGCAACTTTATAAAAATGTGGCGAATGGGTACATAAAGTCAGTGTGCCAAAGCATTGATCAATCATTGCGCTTTGCTTTGATAGCACATCCATTGCCAAAGCCAAATGCATGTCACATATACTGATAAAGTGCAGTAAAACTGCGTCAGTCCGACCCCTGTTATTTCGGATAAATCAGACTGTTGCCAGACACCTGCCAAACACCCGTGTAAATCTATGGGGTTGGATGCTGGTTTATTTGGATTCCCTGGGGCTGGCTTTGGTTGCCATATTTACACGATTGTAAGTCTACTCAAATGTAAGCCGACCCCCAAATCACATTTCCGAAAAATAAAAAAAAACTTCCGAGGTTGTTTAAGCTTGGCCTTGAATAGTTGAACGCGATAGCATTATCCAGCGGGCGCTGTTTATCGCCAGCCGCTATCGGCTGCCGCGCGTGGGCGTGCCCGTGGACACATTCCAAAATGAAAATGTATTAGTCACTGGACTACTCGTCCACACTTGCTCCATCGTCCTCACTAGCGCTGCCCTCGTGATCGCTGCTGCGGTCCCACAGCACGTCATTCTAACGTCATCGTCCAGCGAAATCCCGTGCTTTGCAAACAGCCACATCATGACATCGCGTGGAACAGCTGAAAATTTTCCTCGCTGCAGCTGCCACCCCTGTGTGACCCGTTGCGAACGTCGAACTTGCGGCCCGGCGTGCGGCTGTTCTTTTCTTCGGCGTAAAAAATGGCAGCCATTTTGAATGTAGCCGTGAACGAGTGCCGGTCGCTTTCTGGACCCGGAGCACAAATGATGAATGACAAAGCACTACCTTCAAACTAGTGAAACACGGCCAGCAGTAGTCAAATGCATCAGAGCCAAAGAGAAATTACGCATGAGCGGAGTCGGCTCTTCCGCTGGCTACCGACACTCCCCAGCGCCGCTGCAGTTTTGAGTGGGGGTGCCGCCACAATTGGAATGGCGGCCCTTCCATCAACTATCAACGCTCCCTTGAGCGCTGAGTGCGCATTTGAAAGTAAAAAGAAAGCTTGTTGGAAGCTTGAGCTTCCTGCACCTGTCTAATGTGTGCATAACGACAGGCATGTTGACGGGGCCGATAGACGACTCTAGCTGCATAGTTTATTTTTCAGAGCTTCGCCACCAGACAGCGAAGACAGCGGCTGCAGCCTATGCATATCAGCTAGCCGAGCTGATAGCTGCACATCATTTAGAATAACTGCCTTGTCAGTGATCTTCTTTCTCTTGTTTTTCGAAGGTATCGCGTCGTGGCAGTGCCAGGGCACGCTTGCCTTGCTTCCCTCCTCGTGGCATTTCCATTCCTCCAGCGTGCCAGAACTTCTTGCTCCTCATGTGGTGTTTACTATTTGTGCAGTGAAGCCTCCTCACATACGACAGAGCACGCGAAGAAGCAGTGGCTTATAAACCAAATAACAAATAACCAAATATAAACCAAAAAAACAAACATTCATTTCATATTTGAAATTTCGGATATTCTTACAATCCTAGGTTAAAGGCATGAAAACTTGAAAAGGGGGCTATCCTCTTTTTTTTTTTCCCTTTCCTGCAAATGTTTTGCTTTTCTTCAATGCTATAAGCACTTGAGGTCACTACATTCATGGCACTATCTTTAGAAGTAGCTATGCGAAGGAGTTTGGGTGAGTGATGTGGCTGCACTGTATTATGGCTGAAAACTTCCCCGCATCTACTGAGGATTCTTGGAGTGAGAAAATGCGCTGAACATAAGCCACACGCATTTGTACATGTCCATTTAGCGGACACTTCCAGAACACAGGTCTTGGTGTCTTCGCTGTAGAGGTGTGCGAATATTCGAAACTTCGAACAGTTTGCAAATAGCATTTGCTGATCAGTTCGGTCTGCATCGCAGTTTCACTATTTAAGCTATTCGAACCTCCTATACATTAAGAAATTATGAATTTCTATTTCATCTAGACTCGTGGCGAAACATCACGACAATTTTCAAACAGAAGTATGTTGCACGTGTCACGCGAGTTAACTTGCGCATTCCTCGTAGAATTAACAGCCAGCATGCGGCAGTGTTATTTATGCCTTGGATAAAATCCGTACACTGATGGCCATTTAGAGCCAATGCCACATGGCTGTAGCCCGCTCGCAGATTGGAAAACGCAGCATGTCACTGCATCGTGCCGGAATGCAGTCGACAGCTGGCTGTGAACCTGACTGGCGGTGATTCTCGTGTTAGATCTCTACGATAAGATACACGCACGCACGAAAGCGGCCTGGATTGTGCGGGATAGCAGAATGGACGAAGCTGCGACCCACATATGCTGCAGCGATTTTTTCATGGCAGCCGCTTTGTTCATTATCAGTTTTCGTCGCGTAGGATTCAGAAACTGTTTATATCTTAGGCTACAGAGAGGTTAAAAATAAGTGCGGGGCAGAAATGACTGGCTCGAAGCCAGCCCTGAAAACCATGTACAGTGCGCCCTTGCGTACACTGGCATCTTTTTCTTTTTTAATTAAGGGAATTCCAGTTCTGCGCGTTGACATAGCAGCTGCTCAAGGCCAGCACCAAGAGCGATGCGACGGAGCCACGCAGCAAAGATGCAACCACGCTGTAGCATGCCTGTTATCTCGTTTGTCTCGCCTTTACTTATAGTGTGATATTTTCGTTTCGATTGTAAGTCCACTCCCACTTCGAATTTTCAAATAAAAAAAAATACGTCGACTTACAATTGTGTAAATACATGTAAATAAGGTATACAGAATAAAGTTTATTACTGTTCCTACTGTATGATTCCTCCTCCTTTATTTAATGCCTGGTAGGCCTTATAGATACAGTAAAAGCTTGTCAATTTGATCCTCTTTAATTCGAAAATCCAGATAATTCGAACTGCTGGTGTGGTCCCTGCTGACGGCCATATATGTCTTAAGTTGGATGCTGCTGGTCTCACACTGGTTAATTCAAACAGGCTCATGAAGAGAGGCTGCATTCACTTATGCCTGGCACGGTGAGCAATCATCCATATGGCTCTCCACAAACCTGAGTCACATGCTGAAGAGTTGCCTGCGAACTTTTGACATATGTGCAACAGCATGCATGTCAGTTTCGGTTGCACCTTTCTCAGCTTTGCACCAGCCCGTTGCAATGGTGCCTACTGGCCACACATAAGCCAGCCCATCGCGCTCAACTGCACGTTGTTTCACAAGTTTATTGGCGCGTCGCTGGCCTTTTCTTTTTTTTTTCTCGCTCCTTTGGCACCGCTGTGCGTTTCCCTTGCATCCATCTGCGTCGTTCTCCCAGTATGCCGGAATTGCACCCTTTTCACGTGTCGTTCATTGGGTGTGAGGAAACCTCACAAGCGACTCTGCCAATTTTGAGAAGGTTCCACCGCTACCGCATTGACCCTGTGAGGACTTGTGGGAAACCCTCACTGTTTTGGAGCAGTTCTGCTTCGTCGTTCACAATGATGTGCATGCATAGAGCATCGATGCAAATGTTTGAAATAATCATTGTTGTATTTTTGTGCTGTCCTCACGTCAGGAGGTGACCATTGCCCAGTCTTTCACCAAATTAATTTACCATGATGCAAGTGGTCTTACTCTATATTTTCAGGGTCATTCAATAATTTGAACATTTTTTCCGACCCCCTGAAGTTAAAATTAATGAGTTTTACTGTACAGTTAATTATGCTGATGACGTGTGAAAACAGAACTTGTTTGAAATATCTGTTTCTTTTCATAGCTGTGTTTTGTGGAAAAGCATTTCTTTATTTTGAACTACCTGTACCGATGTTCGAAATTATTTGAAGATATTTGGTTCACACCCAGTTTTTATTATCCGTATTCACTCTGTGCCCAAAAATTTGATATTCGCACACTTCTACTTCTCGGCTCATATGGTAGACGCATAGGGTCCTCCTGCATTTGACATCAGAGGGACACCAAAACTTCTGTGTCTGGTTCAAGGAGATGGTTTCACGATTCAGCTGCAGCTGCTGCTGCAGGGTTGCACTATGTCTTCGTTGCAATATTGTGGGCTGAGGGGTGATGGTGATGATATACCCCTTGAAACAGAGAAGCCCTGACGGTGACATTTGTTTTTTCAGGTGCCCCGGGACCAGCTGTGCGAGCAGGGCCCCTGGTTTCGGCAGCCAACTGCCGAGGAAATTGAAGGGCACCGCGTGGTTGTTACCACACTCTCGTCCCTCCCAGATGCTGCTCGCCAGCGGTGTGAAGCGAGGTGCGTGGGACCTGTAGAATGGCATGCAACCGTTTGCATGCATTTGTCGGGCGCAACCTCAGTAGAATTCGCCACACCCCAGGTAGTCAGTTACTTCACTGCACATAAGGGTTGAAGCTTTTTTTTCTAAATGATTCGCAGCTGTGCATCATGGCCATGCTTTGTACAACAGATCTGAGATAAGAATGTGGATGCAGTGTTGCTGCTGTCTCCAGTTTCTGATCGTTTTGAATTGAGAATAAATATTGAGTCAGAGCTGATTCTTTTCATAAACCTAACGAAGGCATTGTGTTATAGGTCAGATGATTAGGTGAATCCTCCATGGTGGAGTAGATTTGTAATAAAAAAGTAATTACTCATTGGCATCCACCCAAGTGCAGCCATGCAGCTACAAAGAAAAGCTGTTTAGCTTTCCTTTGTAGCCGCATGGCTGCACTTGGGTGGATGCCAATGAGTAATTACTCCGCTATTGCGTTGTGTTATAACTGAGAGATATGGAATGGTGGGCATCTGTAATCAGCATTTCCTTTCATAAAGCAAAAGGGACAGACAATTTGGCTACCAAAAACAGATAGCAAAGCTGTGCTTGTATTTGACAAGAATTATTATTGCATATCCCCTCTGTTGGGTCTGTCCGGCCATCATTGTTGCCTTGGGAAACGGACTGTGTTCACGTGTTGCACAGCTCGTACTGGCTCGGATCACACAATGTATGCAGCAGCAATATACAGTAATTACTTAATTCTTATGCGCACCTGAATTTCAGGGTTAATAATAATAATAATAATTGCCTTTTGGGGAAAGGAAATGACGCAGTATCTGCCTCACATATCGTTGGACACCTAAAGGTGCCCGTAAGGGAAGGGTAAAGGAGGGAGTGAAAGAAGAAAAGAAGAAAGAGGTGCGGTAGTCCGGAATAATTTTGACCACCTGGGGATCTTTAACGTGTGCTGTGCAATTGACATTGCACAGCACACGGGTGCCTTAGCGTCAGGGTTGTGAAAATTGAAAAAAGCACAATTTGTTCTGAAGCCTAAAACATTTATTTCTCCTTCCGCTTTACTCCTTGTCACTTTCTTGATGGTTCTTCTTTGCCGTCTTTGCATCAAGTGCAACTCAAAGCAAGGGATGCGTAACAGCGAATTACAAGGCCAACAATTGGTGGGAAGCGGAGATCAGCAACGATAACACAGTGCACGCTCCACACCTTCCACACTGAGTTGTATCCCGGCTGACTAGCTTTATTACAAACTGAATTGCCAACGGACTTGTAGTTTGGATTCAGGCTCAACACACTCTACAGGAAATAGTCACTACCGGAAGTTTTCTCTTGCTTCTTGCCACTCGTTCGGAAAAGAAGACATTACCACGAGTGAGCTAGATAAATAATGCACAGTTTGATACAATTTTTACAATTTTTTTTACACATAGAGTTCCGTGCATCCTGGCGGGAGCAGGCACTGGGACCGGGCATGTACGACCTGTGGTGTGGCCCCACAATTTCAGAGGGTCTTTTTTTTTTGGGGGGGGGGGGGGGGGGGGGGGGGGGGGGAGAGGAAAAAAAAATTGAGACTATTACGATAGTCGGTAACGCGAAGCTTGAGCGCAGCTCACCTTCTGCTACCACTGGCAGGTGGTGTGTTACGCTGGTAGCCACCCTCCGGGATATCGCCGTGTTGGCCACCGTCCGGTTTTTTATTCCTCCGCTCTCGCCGTGACAGGTGGCAATTTGCACTGCTACTACCTGCCATGGTTGTCAGGTGACATGTTACGCCGACAGCGCCAATAATGACGACTACAACGCGGGTTCTACAAATGGACACCTATGAGCGGCGCTCTAAAAAAAGCAGGGTTATGCATGGCAATATCCTAGCCTGGCTTAACATCTCTGATGCCATTCACGCCAGCTGCCCGTGCAGAAAAGCTAAAGAGGCGTATTGCAGCGGTAATGATGCTCGCACTGTTTGTAGCACGGCATTTTGAGGCATTTTGAGGCTAGACTTTCATGAAAAAAAAAAAACTGCGTGCTAGATGCTGGTAAATCCGGTATCCGATACTTTATGAATTAAATTTAACGAGGCTTTACTGCAAGTACTGTCAGGCCTGAATGAAATGCTCTTCAGTATACAGCGAGTGTTCATTTACAGCCGGTTTATGAACACATACCTAGGTTGACCCATGTCCCAGAAATGTGAATCAGGCTAGTTGTACACTGCAGCTGAAAGTACACAGGTAAAATATTTTTTGTTCACAGGTGCTGTCCGAATTTCATTTCATCCTGACTATACGTACTGCATGACCTTCCTGTTGTCCTTGCCATATTCAGGAAATTTTTCATGGCTGTATTTCATGCAATTTCAAAGTAATCCTTTAGCTCTCTCTCTCTCTCAAACACAAACACACACACACACTGTATTTACTTGGTCAAATGTTTAGGGGAAGCCCCCAAGGTGGAGTAAAATATGTAATAAGGGAGCAATTACTTCCTTATTACAGTACTTACTCGTGTAACTTACGCACTTTTTTTTCCCTAAAATTAAGGCTTCAAAAAGGGGTGTGCACAGTGTGCGGAAATTTCGCGAACACGTCCGAAAAGCTCCACAAAGGTCATAACACGCAATGCATCAACATATTGCCGCGTATAAGTCAACCCCGCAACTCGCGCCCCTCTCTGGCCGAAGCTTCCTTCTCATTGCTACAAAGTTTAAGTGAGACTTGTAAGACCTGTGTCCCATTCTCCTAGTACTGTCGAAGACCCTCACTGCTGCCCTGCCTCAACTGCTTTGTTTCTTTGTGTGCCCAGGCTCCTTTACACATATATTCATCGATGAGGCCGCACAGGTGATGGAGGCCGAGTGCATCCTGCCACTGGCCCTGGCTGACGAGAACACCCGCGTTGTGCTTGCTGGCGACTGCATGCAGGTGATCATTGTGCCCACTGGGTCATTCATGGGAGCAGTTGTTTACTGTATTTCTAGATGAAGTAGGACTTTGATATTTTTATCAGAAAAGGTGAATGGGTAAACTTGTCAAAAAGGTGATTTTTAGAAAACAGACTTTTTGCGATTTTTTTGCATTTCAAGACCTGTGTCCCCCTTAATATTTTGTTTTGGGTGCACGGGACTCTCAGACAAGCGGTAACATTTGGCATGTTTTTAGCTGATAAAGATCAATGGGTGAAGTTTGGAAGAAACTGAAAGCCATTGTGCTTACTGACAGCAGTGCTCAGGGAGTTGACGAAACACAGCTCTCCACAAGGATCCAGAGATCTCGAGAATTTCATGCACATCTCTATAGACCCTGCTCAAAGTGTGCAAACAGGCAGATGGATGGCAGCACTGTTAGCTGTGGAGTGCAGTGCACGTTGTCAAACTTTCTTCTTCTCTACAGCTGAACCCGGAGGTGTTCTCGGTGTACACACGAGAGCGCAGGCTTCATGTATCACTGCTGGAGCGGCTGCACGGCACGTTCTCGGCGCGTCCATGGCAAGGTGGGCTGGCACCCCTGCCAGGTGGTGCTCGAGGACAACTACCGCTCTCACGAGGCGCTGGTGCGCTTCATCTCGGAGTGCTTTTATGAGGGCCGCCTGCGTGCCATGGGCAGCCCAGGCCCACACCAGCTGCTGAAACCACTGAGCTTCTTCGCAGTACGCGGCACCGACAAGCTGTGCGACGGGAGCACTTCGTACGTCAACGAGATGGAGGTGGGCATCAGTGGTTTCTAGACCAGGTTTGGCCTATTTGTTGCTGTAGCCCCAACACTAGCTCTTGCCTCCGTCTACAGTGAACTAGAAGTGTGCAGTAGTGGAAAAAGTGGTGGTCCTTGCATGAAACATGTTGTGTAGTACTAACTTCAAAGA
This sequence comes from Amblyomma americanum, assembly GCF_052857255.1. Taxonomy (NCBI): domain Eukaryota; kingdom Metazoa; phylum Arthropoda; class Arachnida; order Ixodida; family Ixodidae; genus Amblyomma; species Amblyomma americanum. Next base: position 66,086,916 of record NC_135504.1, read on the forward strand.
GAATATGTGCTGTCAGTTCCCGAAAACTCTCTGAACTAGTTAGCGAGTAAAGCGTGGCGAATGATTTTCAGAAAAGTTGACATCAATTTTTGGGGGAAGGGGGGGTTCATTATGTTCGAAAAAATTTGCCCGCGGTTACGCTTCTCAGTAATGAAATCTTTGAATGCAGCTGCTGTGGTGCTCGAACCGTAGGCGACTGCCTATGGAACGTGCCATGTCGTATGAAGGCAGCTGTGTGTTTCGACTTGGGCAGCACGCACAATGTTCTGCTGCCGATTAGCTCACCCCGAGCGAACGGCCTGTGCACTTATGGCCTGTGCACTTATAGTGGTTAAAAAACGCACGCGATATAGTCAAGTGCGGCAAAACCGCCTACGCAGTGCCGCCACTTCCCCGTGCTTCGTGCTGCTGTGCTTCGTTTGTGCTGGCGTGCTACGAGCGCATGTCATTTCCTTCCCTTTTCTAGTCCTCACTGCACTTCTACTTGGCTTTCCTTTCTCAGCGACCCGCGCCCCCTTCTTTCTACCTTCATAGTCAGCTTTACTTTTTCCGTGCGTGCCGTGCGCTTTGCCTCACGGCGCCAAGGTCCTCAAGAGGTTGGCTTCTCCTCATAGCTTCCAAACATGGTGGCGAAGCCACGTCAAAAAAAGCGATATATATATATATATATAAATATATATAGCAGAGAAGGCAAATGAAGTGAGGAGCTCGTTTGACAAACATATTAAAGAAGCCAACAGTCACCGAAACGAAGGTGCGTAGGGGAATGTTTCTATTTTTTTTTATATCTAGTGCCAATCAATTAGTTTTTAAAGAAGATTACTTATAAAGCAGCAGAAAAAACAACCATGCCGCTGGTGGGATCCGAACCCACGACCTCCGAATATCGCGTCCGGTGCTCTTACCAACTGAGCTACGGCGACGGCTCTCCAATCTGCTGCTTTCGTGGGTATTAATGTTTTGTTTTGCGTGTAAGCGAACCTTGAGAGTGTTCACCAGCGCCACCCTCGTCCATAGCGGTGGACGTAGCACGTCCTGTAATACCGCAAGAAGTGACGTAGAACATCATCTAATGGCGAGGGCGGAAACTGTGCGAGAGCCTATATATATATATATATATATATATATATATATATATATATATATATATATATATATATATATATATATATATATATATATATATATATATATATATATATATATATATATATATATATTCCTCGCAATCCCAGAATTTGCGCGTGCCACAATGTTATCATTCCGCGGGAAGTACATCAGCACGGTCAGACGCTCTTTACTATGGCCGTTTCTTCGAAAAAATTTTTTTACAATAACAGAAAAAAAAAATGTACTGTTGTCTATGGAAGGCGAAATGGGACTGCAGCCTCACCTTACTATATCCGAGTTTTTACTATAACCGAGTTTACTATAGCGGGGTTCTGCTGTTGTAAAGTGTTCGATATTCGATTCAAGCCGATATTCGAAATCTCGAAGTATTCATCCCGAGCGAATAACGTTTCTGGAACTCTTGCTTCGTATTCCGGGATCGCAATGCGGCATGCGCGCAACCAAAGCCCTGACTCCACACTGCGTGCCTGCTCTCCCGCATGTAAGCCGGAGCCGGTCTACGCTTGCCTCGGCAACATACGCGAGCAGGCGGAATCTCGGCACCCAGATCTGTACCTGGCAGGTGTCTGCGACTGCACTACCCACAATGCACACGCACCCTAACTGGCACGGCGGCGTGCATCAGTGCAGAAATATAGCGTAGCGCGATCAGCTTCCGTGTGCCACTAGTCTCGATGGGACAGGCGTGCAAACAGCTGGCCAGCGCCTTGTAGCTTCATCAGGGCGGTCTGTGCATGTGCAGTGGCTCCCCACGGAATCGGATTGTCATAGCGGCTGCGTTGTGCTGGGTTTCTGTAATCGGAGGACGCAAGACTTCATTGACTTCCGTGGAACGAGTCTGAGTTGACTGCTGGTGCCGCAGCCGCTCTTCTCCGCATGAAATTCGTGAATCAAGTGCAGTGTCGCAAGCACGAGATGAAGCCAGCATGACGCACATTGTGATGGGTGCCCCTTTCCAACGTCTGACGCGGAGTGGTGCTGGGTGCGTGGTGTGTACACCCAGCAGGTGTTTATGAAGTCGTCGCTTAAAAGCAAAAGCTGCGCAACGACGCAATCACAATGAAGACCAGCAGTCGGGGGTCTTATAAACGGGTCTGACACCCCACAAATGTGTCGGCTCCGCATGTAGGTGAACTCTTTCAATTTCCAATGGCCATTTTTTGCAGGACGTTGACACAGCTTCAATGCACTCTCTTTTTTCATGCGTTAAAAAAAATACACAATTTTGAAAATGCCTGTCGCACTGTTCAATCTTTTTTGTGCGGCACAAGTATTTGAAATATTCGCTTCGAAATTATTTGAAGAAAAAGACTATTTCATTTGAATTCACATCGAACCAAGAAACCACTATTCGCACATGCCTAGTTTTGTGGTTTTCAGTTGACAAATCCTAGAGCAAATTCGGTTTTACGCATGAAAACTTTAGCCTCAGCAACTAGCTCTTCCATCGTAAATACTATGTCATTATGTGATAGCTGTCTGATTTTTGGACTTCAATAATTCGGACCTGCACGATATTTTGGAGTTCGTTGAGGAACCGTCACGCGGCTCGTAGGAGCGTGTACCGATATTACAGACCCTTTGTAGACAAAATGTTCAGTGCTGTGGAGTTAGTCTTTCAATTGAAAGTTCCCGTTTTGTACCAAACATAGACGCGAGTGAGCATCGTTGTCACAACCAACTGGCTCTGCGCTGCTGTTAAAAGCGCCACCTTGGATTTAAACGGAGCCTGTCGGACGAAACAGAACACGAGAAGCGGAAAAGTTCGCTATTTTTCATGCCAGTTTGGTTTGGTTTGGTTTGGTTTTTTGTGGTTTAGCATCCCAAAGCGACTCAGTCTATGAGGGACACCTTAGTGGCGGGCTTCGGATAATTTCGACCACCTGGAGGTCTTTAACGTGCACTGACATCGCACAGTACACGGGCCTGTAGAATTTCGCCTTCATCGAAATTCAACTGCCGCAGCCAGGATTGAACCCACGTCTTTCAGGTCAGCGGCTGAGCACAATGCGTTACCACTGAGCCACCACAGTGGTTTTGCCGCGGTCGCTCAGTGGTTATGGCGCTCGGCTGCTGACCCGAAAGACGCGGGTTCAATCCTGGCCGTGGCAGTTGAATTTCGATGAAGGCGAAATTCTACAGGCCCGTGTACTGTGCGATGTCAGTGCACGTTAAAGACCTCCAGGTGGTGGAAATCTCCGGAGCCCCTCACTACGGCGTCCCTCATAGCCCGAGTTGCTTTGGGACGTTAAACCCCCATAAACCAAACCAAACCAAACCACAGTGGTTTTCAAGCCAATTTCTTGCAATAAAGTGATTTTTTCCAAGTTCATGGCTTTGTTGGACTGTTCAATCGATTACTTGGACCATTTTTCGGGTACTGCCAAGTCCAAAAGATCGGTTGGCAAAAGTTGTGGCTTTAGACTATGTACGATCTGTGCAAAGCCCATCAGTGCTTATGTTGGCATTGGAGCCGCGGCCAGTTATACCATTTGCAGGTTACCTCAGGGGGGGGTTTCCAGTGTGCTTCTTTCCCTGCTTAATGTTCTCCTGAAATTTTTTACCAGGTGGTCGAGGTGTGTAAAGTGGTCAAGCAGCTGGTAGACGAGTGGCCTGGAACCTGGGGTGCCTGTGACCCATCCACCATTGCAGTTCTGACCCCTTACTCTGACCAGGTGAGCGTCGTAATGCTGTGAGGTGGCCAGCAAAGGCGTTGTTTGTACTAGTGTGCTACCAGCAGCCCTGGTATTCAGTGCCACCAGGGTGATTCAAGAAATGGCCGTTTTCTTAATTTCAGGTGCAGTGCATTCGTAAGCAGCTGAGAAAGCTCGAACTCTCCCGTGTTCGAGTTGAGAGCGTTCTCGATGTTCAAGGTATGCGTGTGTTTTTTGGACTTCGGTGCGAGGCATTTTTGTAGTGTTTGCATAGTTGATATACTAAACGTGGATTGACTTGGCCGTGTGATGATAGATGAATAAGGCCCCTTAGTTTCCTGAAATTCTATGAAAAATTGCGGATTTAAGCATTTTTGCGGAATTGCATGTTGGCAGTTTCGTTCTCTTATGCTAGAGTTGTGGACATTAGTGGGAACGACAGTCTGATGAAAAAATTTCTGTTGTACCATATTTGGAGGAATACAGTCAATCCTCGTAATAGCGAATAGGTAAAAAATCGTAAAATGGTTCGAGAATAGCCAGAATTCTTTATAAAAAAAAATTCAGCAAGAATTTGTACAGGAGCAGCATAAACTAGTCAGTGAAAAGACCTGTGATGAGAAAATTCTGCCCATTTGGGAATTCCCCACACGACTTTCCAGAGACTCTACTGATGTTTCATCATTTTCTAGGTATATTTACATTCACCATTGTTGAAATGTTGTCTGCTGAGTCTTACGAAAGTGAAAATATTAAAAAAAAACTATTTGTGCTACTTTCCAAGACCTGCACTGTTTCAGCAACATTGTTTTGAATGGCTCGTTGTGCTGAATGAAGACGAATATCTACCTAGTTCGTTTACTTCTCGAGGTCTGAGACGTCCCAACTAGCTGAAAACAGCGTTCATGAAGGAAAAATACTGGCAGCGGAGCTTGCCGACACATCATCACCATTCTCTGCACTCTATCGACCCACAGCTGAGATCAAGACTGTCACCCAGACTTCCTCGTCATCTGGAAGCTCTTTATCATTGGCTTCGTCTAAATGCTGAGTTTACTACTGCCTTACAGTTCCGTATAGGTCAAGCGAACAGTCTGTGTTGCGACACCTGCGGCTTAGTAGAAACAGCGGAGTATATTTTATTAGAATGGCCAGTGTGTGCTGAGGAGGGCGCATACTGTTATGAACATCTTATGGAATCACTCATGCAAGTGCCTCTAACACTCGACTGTGCATTAGGACCCTTAGCCTGCCATAAACCGCAGAGGCATGCTATGAACTCTTTATTTGATTATTTAAGTGACATTGGTCTCCTAAACAAGCTGTAATCCCTCCTTTCAGCACTCTCACTGTGCTTTCTCTATGTGGTGAACATTGCCATCCCATTTCCTACACCTCTCCCGCAATCTTTTCCCCACGCAGAGCAGCAAGTCAGTGGATTTAAACGCCGGCTGAATTCTCTTTTTTTCAATTGAAGAACTTTTCTCTCTCTCTCACTGGCAGCAGCTGTTTTATTTTTTTTTTTTTTTATGAAGAGGTACTCAACACATAGTTCAAGTGACTGGGATCTGATAGCGGTCTCCCTGCTTACAACTTACGATCGCACTTTCTGAACATGGAATATCGTGTCTAAACTTCTCATCTTCAGAGCACAGCAGAACACGAACGAGTTGCAGGCATTGATTCTTGCACCGTTCTTTGTGCGACTGAGGAGTAATTATGCCAATTAAGAGCTGCCAAAGAATTGATCAGGTATCCAGAAATGAACTGCTAGCTGCAAAGCCGATACATTGCCGGAGAAATCCACTTGTCCTTCTTAACAGCTGCTGTCGATCACTGCCACCCCATTTTGTACTCGAGAAATTTGTGGAAACGTGTGCCACTTCCCTTCTTGTGCGTTTTAGCACAACTGACTGCATTATAAGTCATGAGCATAGTGCGAAGGATGTTGACAAACACACAGACGTGCTGGACTGAATGCAGACAGTCCTGCCTTATGCCTACACAGCAAAACTCACTGCTGGTGCCAGTGCCGCTGTGTGTGGGACACTACACCGTGATGATTCTTTAGAGAGCAAGAATTGAATGCGTTTGTTTAAAATATTTAGGAACAGTTCAATATAGGCAGTAATTCTTAATATCCATGCTCATTATATCAATGTGTAACTGTATAACATGAGGGTGGAGTTTGAGTACTCAGGAGAACCTTAACAGAAATGTTATCATGGTTATAATGCAATCTCAAACTGTTTAGGACAACCATAGCTGAGGGCCCCTCAAAAAACGCAGATGGCACGCTAAAGTACGGAAGCAGCGGGGAGGTACGTCAATGTTATTTAAGAGCAACACTTCAGATGCACGCACTACAATCGAGCAAAGCCAAGCCTTCAGTACACCATAACGTACGCAGCCTCCCATGCAGCAGCAGGCACTGTCACCGCTATGCCCCCACTACTCTGGGGAAAATAGATAACTTGACCTTTGGGTAACTGAAGCATTTCTTGTGGTCCCTTGAAGTCCAAATTAATAAGGTTTTACTACCCGTCATATTATTTTTAGTTGCCAGTTGTGTCAGTTCAGAGGATTCATCGCTCATTTTGAATGAATACATTACACACTGCATAATTTTGTGCTGTCTAATCATGCAGTATACATTTTTGTGCACGTTGTTATTTATTTTTGTATGGCACTTAGTCTGTTTAGTCACCTTCAGTTTTGTTTGCAAAGCCCATACACATTCCAAAAAAAAAAAACAAAAGAAAAGTGAGAACTTATTTTCTGGTTTATAAATTTTTTTTTCTATTTTTTTTTTCATTCTGGGTAGGCGTTTGATATCGGATTCAATATTCGAAGGCATTTTTTTTCTTCATATTTGTATTTGAACACAGCAATATTCGCACACCCGTAATAAATTGTGATGAAGTCCTGGACATCTGTTACTGGTGCGAGAATACAGTGGAAACATTGATAGATCAGTGTGACTGTGCAGTGCTTGGGGCAGGAGTGGAACGGTCGAGGTGGCTGTGTTTTGCAGGCAAGCAGTTCCGGGCAGTGTTTCTGAGCACGGTTCGGACGCGTGCCACCTGCCTGCACCTGGAGCAGACCACCTTCAAGGCGGCGCTCAACTTTGGCTTCCTCTCGGATGCCAAACTGCTCAACACGGCCATCACACGTGCCCAGTCACTGGTTGCCGTAGTTGGGGACCCTGTATCGCTCTGCTCGGTCGGCGCATGCCGGTGAGTGTTTTTGAAACCGATGTACATGTTGAATTTTGCTGTACTGTAGTTCTAGGGCATTGAAATTCTGTTGGTGTCACACGTAGCTTTAACAGCTGTATGAACACTTCTCGAAGTCTGGCACATGCCAATGGAATTGCGGATTTGTGAGCATGCACTGTGGAGCTCATGAGCTCTGCCGCATAGCCTTGACAATTAGGTACCATATATTGCTGCATATATGTTTTTTTTTTAAACAGAAACAGCCATCTGAAAGTGTTGGGGTTGACTTATAGACATCCTGCATGTTTGCAAACAAGTGGGGTGATTCTGCGATCGCTAGCGGGCTTGTAGAGGTCTTGAGTGCAGGTTTTGGAGGCTTGTCGGCACGTTTTTTGGTGCTTTGAGCTCAATAATTCCGTTCGAATTGAACGAGCTCGTGTTAACAACCGACATACGGTGTATTCCAGGAAAATACTTAGGCACTGTGTATTGCGTGTGTGATTGGGTTGATTTCTGTGCAATACATTAAATAAATTCACTGGTCTGTGACAGTCTGTACTCGCCAGCATGACCTTACTTCAGGAAAATAGGAAAAACACTGGCATCATCTCGGTCAAGCAGCTGTGCTCCTGCCATCTGCTGACACACCTACCGCTCAGTACATTGTCAGCTAGCACTGCTCTTAATTAGGCTTCATCCTCGAAATCTTGCTACAGTGTTTTACTCGACAGTTTTTGTTACTTTACCCTTGTAATGCATTGGTTGACGAGCAACGCAAGTGAATGAAAGATGCAGTGTCTCGGGGCAAAAAATACTACTCACCTCCAAACTACGTGCCGTGGATGCAACTACACGTGCTTACACTTGTTTCTGCATGATATATGATATCCTTTGCCTGCCACTGTCATGCAATGGCAAAAACAAGGACCAAAGGACACTGCAGTTGGAACAATTTCGGACCACAGCTACTTTCTTACAAACAATTAAGTTTGCGATCATGCAACACTTCAAAAAAGAATTTGACACACCATGTAAGGGAAAGAGCTAAACATGCTTACGTTGCTTTCCACACTCAATAATGTCTGCTATTGTAACCATACTAGCGTCGCCATACAAGAATGACTCAATATATCAGGTTTCTCTGTATGTAAACCAATTACGTCTGTCATATTAAGACATAGTGCCAAGTGAATGTTAAATGTTGTGAATGTGGCCTTATATGTTTCCGTAACTTCCACACATGTTAAAGTTACGCTACGCTATCAACAGAAGAAAGCATTGGTCGCGAGTGAGATGGCTGGCGCCCCATCCACAGCAAAACGGCTCCAGGCGATAATTATTTGCGCAGGTAAACCTGATTTTTTTTTTCCGCTCCATTTTAAGCATACTATGCTAATGTATTGGTAAACAAGCGTAACTGCGTCCCCGCTATGCAATCTTTGCATTTATAGCCAGTGACAGCTTCGAGGCACAGCTAATTTCCCCTTTTCTGCTGCTATGTGCATCCCACAGTGATGCAGCTGCTCAATACACACTGCTTCTGCAGCACGCTGGGCACGATGCAGCAGCACAGTCCTGCCAGTAGCTCCGGCAGGCTCGGTCAGGTAGAACCTGTCTTGTCTGCTGTACAAAAGTTGCTACTGATATCAGTGCCACTGCATCTTTGTGACATCGCGGCGTGAAGGAGATGTATACGTAGAGCCGACCTCTGTGCAGGGTCTAAGGGAGTTATGGCCACGGGTAGTACACTCTTGGTGCTGGTTCCTGTTTCTGGCAAGACATATGGAACTCCATCTATTAAAAAAAAAATAGAAATTGTTAATTTGTTTAAAAATCGGTTTTGCTATGAAAATTCAAATTGTGCGCTGCTTACCTGGTTCCCACTGGCGATTACTTTCCTTGACAAGCGATAGGCATCGCAAGAGAAAACTTCGGCTACCCCCGGTAACCCTTGGGGCATGTAACATGTCAGAATCCGAAACTATAGTATTGCTGTAAGTTCCATTTGCAGGTAGTCGGCCAGCCTCACGCATGTGTAGAAGGCAGGACGGGATGCTGTTACATTGCCTTTGATCTCCTTTTGCCTTGACTGCTGGGCTTGCAAATGCATCGTTACTAGGCTTGTGCTAATATTCATTTATTTCGAATATTTCGTTGACTAGTGAAGTATTCAATATTTGATTTGATATGAGTGATATTATTCGAAGCCTAGAAGTAATAGCCTCAAGTGAATGGTGTTTCCGGAATGTTTGGCCGTTTTCGATTTGATGTACTCAGCAACTCACAACTCATCTGGACTCACTCCGACTCACGACTCATCCAGGGTCAGCCACTTGTTACGACTCGCACCTCGCTTCGACTTACAACTCATCTGGGCTCACTCACTCGTTTCGACTCAAGACACACATGGGCTCACTGATGCACTCAAGTGGCACGCCACCAAGCCGACTGGTCACTCAACAGAGCACCCCTGCCCCCTGCACAGGGACATGGTGGGACTCCGACAAAGCTTCCGACACATTCCCACGCAGCTCATTACCGCACCCGCACCTATGTAAAATAGCAGAGGGGAAGGGACGAAACACAGTCAACCTCGCTTCTGCAGAATACTCTTTTTCGCTTGTCCGCAGACTTCACTATGCTGCCTCGCCTTCAAGCGCCCTTGGTCGCGGCAGAAAATCGTTCCTTCCCTTTGCTGTCCGTAGACAAAGAGGCAAAAAAAAAAAATCTAAGCACACACCGTTGTTGTGAAAAGACACACCATAACCTGAGCCTGAGCCCCGACTCACTCATGACTTAGGTCATGACCTTAATGTGAGTTTGGACTCACTCACGACTCAGGTCATGATCTGAATGTGAGTCCGAACTCACTCATGACTCAGACCATGATGTGAATGTGAGTCTGGACACACTCAGCACTCGGACCATGATTTGAATGTGAGTTCGGACTCACTCACGATTCGGATCATTATCTGATGCGAGTCCAGACTCACTCACGGCTCAGATCATGTCCTGGATGCGAGCCCGGACTCACTCACGACTCAGTTCATGATCTGAATGTGAACCTGAGTGAGTCGACTCATGAGTGAGTTCACTCACCGATGTACGGGCCATGTGCTGGCTCTCACTGCTCCCTGTGTGCATACAGCACTAGCAGTTGCGGAGTTTGTGATGTGCAGGCCATGGCTCACACCTTAGTATCATCTGTAGCGGCACAGGAAAGATGTTGGGAACATTTGAAGGTCTGCACATTGTACACAGTGTAATCTGGCTGGGGATTTCACAAATTTGTATCATCTCGAAATTCATGGTATCAATAATAATAATAATTGGTTTTTTTGGGGGGAAAGGAAATGGCGCAGTATCTGTCTCATATATCGTTGGACACCTGAACCGTGCTGTAAGGGAAGGGTAAAGGAGGGAATGAAAGAAGAAAGGAAGAGAGAGGTGTTTTCGACCACCTGGGGATCTTTAACGCGCGCTGACATCGCACAGCACACGGGCGCCTTAGCGTTTTTCCTCCATAAAAACGCAGCCGCCGCAATCGGGTTCCAACCCGGGAACTCCGGATCAGTAGTTGAGCGCCCTAACTCATGGTATAAAGAAAATTCAAACAGCGCTAGACAACAGGGCCAGAAACAGGAGGAGCGCTGTGTTTGCCTCCTCCTCTTTCTGGTCCTGTTGTCTAGCGCTGTTTGAATTTTCTTGATACCATGGAATACCAACTCGCCCAATCTGCCGTCCTCCTAGCGAAATTCATATCAAGCGGACTCATATCATCAAGATTCTACTGTAGCAGGAATTGTAAAGTAGCAGATGATTGCATTACAGAGTTTATGGCAGCGCAGTTTGAAGTCATCATTAGACTGTTTTTGAGTGCATTTCTGGAGGAAAATTAGACCACTCATATCTTTTGATGGTATTGGGCAGTTCCAATCATTTTAGCATTTAGGGAAGTATGAATGGGGGAACATGGTGGTTTTCTGATGCATGGCACCATTAGTATTCATTCTTTTCTGCAGTAAAATCAAAGGAAAAGTGTCCTTTTTGGGACTGGCCATGACTGATGTGTATTGCAGACTTGACAAATGTTTAATGCGGAGTTTTTGCTGATGATCTGTAGAATCTCAGAGATACAAATCTTTGGGATTACAGTAAAATATTGACATCACCCGGAATTTGTACCATCAAAAATGAGATGAGCAAAACCTGTGTGATGAAAGAGCAAACGAGTCCATGAAAATCTATAATGCCCGTGCATAACTGCTGAGTGCTTCCAGTGCATATACTGCATGTCTGGTGATTGCAGTGTTAGCAGTGGTGGGGGCCATGCCGTTTGCATTTGCAGTCACAGCTCCCACATTTGCATGGTCCATAAGGGGCATGGGAGGCTGTTCGCAACACTTGAGTTGTGCACAATGGATTTTGGCCAGGGATTCTTACCAATTCATATTATACCAAAATTCATACCAGCTATTGTAGACAATGTCATACCAGCTATGTTCGTGTCATTGAGGTTCTACTATAATAATGCAGATACAATGTTGGCATGTTGGCGAGGCAACCTCTGCAAAATGCTCTCTCCCGTGCAGGACCGTGTGGGAAAAGTTCATCAGGACGTGCGCTGATTGCAGCAGCCTCTACAACATGGACTGGGATGACATCAAGTGCCAGCTGGATGGCTTACAGCAACAGATGTCTTCTCAGGTGCCGAGGCAGCCGCACGCTGAGCCAGTGACGCCTGTCAAGCCAAAGAAGCAGCCACAGTCACACACTCAGCAAGGCAGCAGACAGCAGAGCCATGCCAGGGATGAAGAATCAAAGCAAAATGGGCCTTTGCTTGCCGTCAACCCTGGACCGAGCCCTTCCCTGAATGATTGGAGGAGACCTCCAGTGCACCCCGCAGGGGCTCAAGTTGCAAGCAGCCTCGGTGAGATGGATGCCAAATTCCTCAGCATGATGCTCAGTGACGGTGACAGTAGTGGCTGGACAGCCATCAGTGCGAAGAAACTGGCTGAACGGAAGTTTTCCAGCGGCTGGGATACCCAGTAACATGACCATCGCAGACAAGTTGGGCACTCCTTTGCAGCCTCCGAGCCAATTCACGAGCTGACCTTCTTGGCAGGGAAGGCAGGCAGCGAAAGATTAGCCGCATGTCATTGGCATTGTGAGCAAGGCTGCCCTGCAAGCTTGGCAGATGCTGTAGCAAGCGAGGTCCCAGACCAGCAGGGTGGAACTGGGTATCTGAAACCGCCCTGTCAAACGGCAGGTGTTTTACAGCACCCTGGCGAGCCCGCCGCTCCAAGCCTGGAGGAAGCACTGAACATGTCACCCCAACACCAGTCCAATGGCCAACACTTGGCTTTGCAGCGGCCCAGTGTGAGCGACAGCCCATTATTATCCAGCAATGGCGAGGAGAGCGTGTGGACCATCGTGACCATCACGACGTGTGTGCTTTCATACGCGAGACCCGTTGGGTGAGCGCAGAGATATAAGTGCCTTAAAAAAAAACCTTTGAAAATTGGGAAAAAAATTTTAGCTCTTTTATTACCCAGAAGGAAAAAAATCTGCTAAATTTTTAGACTGCGTTTCCTATATAGTTCAGTGTATATAGGTCACACAGTATACACAGTAAACAGTATATACCGTATTTACTCGAATTTAGGCCGGCCTCAATTCTAGGCCGACCCCCGAAATTGCCAAACTCATAAAATGAAAAAAGTTTGCTCGAATGTAAGCCGAATGAAAAAAGGCATTGACTAGGACTAGAACATGCATTTCATTAAGCTTGCAACGCTCATTGTAGCATGTCGAATTCTCACTCTTCGTCTTCGTCAACATCGCTGGCTTCTTTGTCGCTGGCTTCCTCCCACAGCGCACTGTCTTCACTTCCGTCCAGTGCGTTCGAGACGCTGCACTTGCGGAAGACCCGCACAATCAGTTCGGCTGGAATTTCCTCCCATGCCACGGCAACCCACTTCGCCACTTGGCTAAGCGAAGCACGCTTGATGTGCCCGGTCAGTGTGAGCTGGTGGTCTTGAAGCATTAGCCAGTCGTTGTAGTGCTCCCGCAGCCTATCCTTAAAGGGCTTGTTGATTGCAACGTCGAGCGGCTTGTCATTCCTGCAGGTATCACCACAATGTCCGTACCGCCTTTCGAAACCACTGACTTTACGGCATCTGTCAAGTGGCCCGTAGGTGTCGAAAACTAAGAGTGACTCTTTGAACAACAGGGCCCCAGCACGACAATGCCAAACGGTCTTCACCCAGTCTTCGACTAGGGCACCACTCATCCATCCATTCTCTTGTGCGCGCACAACGACGATTTTGAGGAAAACCTTTCCGGATGGAAGCGTTTCCTGCTTAAAAATGGGGTAGGGTGGCAGTTTTCGCCCATCGGCCATGCAACATAACATCACAGTGAGACGTTGGTTCTTATACCCAGCAGTTCTTACTTTCACCTGTTTTTCCCCTTCTCATTGACTGTGTACACCACAGGAATGTTGAAATACACTGGGGTCTGATCGGCGTTACCGATTTGGCCCAGACTGTACTGCTTCTCCAGCCGGTTCTTGATCACAAAGCGCAGCAATGCCACAGCTTCTCCTCAAAATCAGGTGGTAGGTTTTTTGCATACGGAAGTCCGCCGTCATAGGCTGAACACGAAACTCTTCATGAAACGCGTGACCCAGCCCCTGCTGGCTTTAAATTGGGTCCGTAGGACGCCTCTAACGTTAGCGACCTCCCTCGCCTTTGCCTGTATTATTGACGGGCATCGCACCTTCCCTTTGCTTCCTGATAAAGTTGGCGACATCGTTTTCCACCTCGTGGGGTCGTCCGCACCTGGGTCCAGTGAAGGCCATTCGCTTTGCAGCGCAATTGAAGAGCTCATTTCGCTGCTTCCGCCACCGGCGCACATTCTCCTCGTCCACGCGGAAGTCGCGCTGGGTTTGAAGGTTTGAAGTGCTCCCCGCCGCCAGAATTACTTTCCACTTAAAAGCCGCGGTGTAATGGCATCGCTTGGTGGGCCCCTTTGCGCCGCGAAAACGGGTGTTTCTCGAAGTCACGTGGCAACGAACACAAGCAAGTACGGGACGGCGAGACCTTTGTTCACAATGTTCGAACAAGCCAGTGGCAACAAGCAAAATGGAGCCTGCAAACCTGCAAGCTGCAAGGACCTGCAAGCTGTAGCTGTGAGATGGCGTTATGTGTCTAGCGGTTGTGGGCAAACCGCATCCTCGAATCTAAGCCGACCCCCGACTTTTGTAAATGATTTTTTTAAAGAAGTACGGCCTAGATTCGAGTAAATACGGTAGTTGACATTGCCTCATCCTGTGTCCCTAGCTCTCCTATAGCTTTTCAGAAGACCAAATCAGATGCTCTGTTGGTGTCTTCGGGTTTTCCTGCTGGAACCTTTCAGTGTAGAACATACCGATGCAATGCAATGTTTGAACGGCTTGTTCAGCACCACATCCAGTGGTTGAAGAATAGGTGTCAGTCCGCCCGGGATGGTAACCAAATCTCATCCAGTGTCCACTACCGCTTTTTTTTACATGGTCAATGATGAGTGGCCACAGCAGGAGTCCAGGAGAAGCATGCTGTTGGGCTTTAGCAATGCACACAAACTCATGCACCACAAGAGACACATACGATGACTGTTTTGTCATTAAAAAAGTCCTTTTCATTCACCACCATGATAAGGAATGGCATGCAGTAGTGCACGCAAAGATCTTGCTTCTTTGTTGTCTACATCTCCTTACACGCTTTTCTGACACATCAAACATCTGCCTTGCTGCGACGTTGTTTTCCGATTTGGTGTAGAGAACGACTTGCCACTTGAAAGCTGTGCTGTATTGTTGCCGAGGGTGCGGTGGCATCTTGGCTTCCATTAGGTAGCAACACAAACCATGCACACCAACGTTAGCAGTCGTCACCTCAGCAAAGTGAAGCAGAAATGACGAAAAGGCAAGCGGAAATGTGCGGAAATGCATCTGGGCACATGTGACTGGTCACGGGATTTAACTCCCTGCAGTGTTGCCAGCGATGTCACTTTTTCTTTTTTCTGTGGAAAGCTTATGGTTCGTCAATGAGGCGCTTGTGTCGTATGATTTTCTTCTTCTATTCTGATTTCTATCGTAACTGTTTCTATCTGCAGAACGTATCTCAATATGCATTCTTCTTTCTTTAAACAGACCTACTTTCACACCACGTCTGACAACTGTTACTGGATTATGCTTGCACAGGCTGTGGTACTACCTGCGGCTCAGGAGAAACTCCTTTGACCCCACACATAGGTCGACTCTGATTATATGTTGACCCCCCCAATTTTGGAAGGTCATTTTTCAGAAAATATGTCTATAACTTGCACATAGTATAGTAAAACCTCGTTGGTACGTTTTTTTAATTGCGGGGGAAAAATATTTTCCGGGAATACGTATGATCCAAACCGCCTGATTTTGAGAAGTATAACTGTTGAATTAGGTAAAAAGACAGTTATTGACAATTTCACTTTATAAAAATGTCGATTGGCATTTCTTGACACAAGAGCTGAACATGTCCTATTCCACTGCTCGCTGAATTCAGTCCGTGTTCGCACTGTCTTTAGTGCGGAAGGAAATTCGTAACGCATCCGGTCCGCCGACGGCGGTGACGAAAGTAACCAAAATCTCTTCGTTGTCATTTTCGGATGCTTCGCCCCTTTGCACCCACATACTATGGGAAAGCCACCGTGGCGGCTGATTGTTGCAGTGTTTCTGCTTTTTAAGTTGTGTTTCCCAGACCCAGCCTATTCGTATATAAGCACATAGCTGTAGTTCTTAGAAGCTTCACCTCCGTTTCCTTATGTACCGCGAAGAAATCTCAGCGTTTTTCTTCTTTATATCGCGTCCCCACAGAAACGGTCGTCGTGAATGCTAGCGCGCCGTTATTTATTTTTTTTTGTTGTTGTTGGTTTTAGTGGTGGTGGTGCTTCGCCTCGTTGCATCGAGGCACTGCAGAGAAGCCACCACGGCGGGTGACTGCCGCAAAAATTATGTCGCGTGGCCTCTCGTTCGGCCCACTTATATGTTTGGACTTGTATGGTACGTTGCTCAATAAACATATTATACGACCATAATTTGTCGAGATTTTAAACGTAGTATCCGGGAAATGGTATTTTCCGGGAATGTATTAACCAGGACAAATATAGTGTAACTCTTTGGGACATTTTTAATGTCCGCGATTTTAAGCGTATGGACTGGAAAATCATATGAATCGGGAACGTATCAATGAGGTTTTACTGTATTATGAAATATGTCTCACCATTTTTTTTCCTGAAAGGCTTTGCAGCATCTTTGTTTTGGTGCAAAAATAGTATTCTTTTCTTATTTCCGCCCCGCTGCAGTGGCTCAGTGGTTAGGGTGCTCGACTACTGAACCCGAGGATGTGGGTTCAGTTCCACCCGTGGCGGCCATGTTTCGATGGAGGCAAAGCGCACCCATGTGCTGTGCAATGTCAGCACAAGTTATAAGAACCCCTAGTGGTTGAAATTAATCCGGACCAGTCTTCTATGGTGTCCATTATAGCTCATGTCGCTTTGGGATGTTAAACCTCATGTACAATACTTATGGTAGACAACTGCGTGGTGGACAGCGTGGACTTTGAAGGGAAGAAATGGGATAAAAATTCAGGAGGGCATTTTGTTGACCTAAAGTGCGGTGAGGCGAAAGCCTTTAGCGCGGTGTTGCTGCTTGTGTCACTGATGTGTGGTTAAGATGTTCATTAAGTACACAATTATTTGTGAATCTTGCATGCTGGAGACACTGGAGGGCATTTGGGAGGCGTCCGTCTCATTTGACACCTTTCCGCAAACACTCTCCAGCGTCCTAGACAAGGAGAACTACATATGCGTTGGCAGGAAGTAGCGTAGTCATTAGCATGCTCGGCTGCGGAACGGAAGGAGGTTGGTTCAAATCCCACCGTGCACAAAAACTTTTCTTCTTATCGAGTTGATGGATGTAACGGACGCCGGACAGATCCATGGCCGCAAGTATGAGCCATTAAAGACTTTCGCCTTAATACAAGCTCTGAAGTCTGTGTGCGAGATCCCTTGCATTTACCAACTTGCTCAGCTTTCTTTTGCTAACCATATATCGTACCTTTACTTATTTCTGATTTGGAAAATAAATGTGCTTGATGAAACTGCGTGTTGGGTTTCGTGTTTTTCTGAAAGAAAAAAAAAACGAGAAAAATAATTTTTCCTGAGGTTTTTGCATCTCCAGGTGGCGCTTTGATGGAGGTGAAACGCAAGGTGCCTGTGTACTGTGTGATGTCAGTGTTCGTTAAAGAAAACCAGGTGGTTGAAATTAGTCCGGAGCCATCCACTATGGTGTCCACTATAGCCCATGTCATTTTGGGACGTTAAACCTTACATACCATACGTTAACTCATTTCCTAGTTACGATATAAATGTACCTGACGAAGTTGTGCATTCTCATTTTTTTCCCCAACCTTTCAAAATTTCCTAAACTTTACTTCTCTAGGTGAGCGGCACTTGGGGTTCTCACTTATCCGCTTGTGTGATCGTTGCTGTACTGCTAGTTGCTTTTGGTTGTATTACCAGATTGAACTGCATCCAGCAAAGCTACCATTTCTGGCTTGAATTTTCTGCAGCAGGCCAGCACGGATAAGCCAAGATAAAACCTCTGGACTTTGTTGCCATTACATGCTGTAAATGCACTGGCTACAACAATCTGATTCCCATCCATAGGTTTTACCGCACAATCAAATGCCGGCAGTGGCTGCTGTTAACCATAGTCTCCAGCGGGCAGCGTGGCTAGAAGCACCCAAATTGCTTGGTTGCAGGCTTTCCACTCTTAAAATTTCTGTAACCACAGCATGTCTGTGTATATTCACGAAGAGAAACACTTCTAGAAAATGCCTGTAAAACTGTCGTCACTAGGGCATTCAGGGCGCTTAGCTGGTTTTTTCTGTAAAGGTACACAACTATTGAAATTTTCAGATATGAATCGAATGCAGATAAGAAGCAAAAATGTCTTCGAATATTTAATCAAATATCTCTACAGCATGTAAAAAAAATTTTAAGAGAAAGATAGCCTAAAATGTTTTCCTTAATTTTTTTTTAAATAGTGCATGGTCTTTGCAACCGAAAAAAGTTGGCAAACTATCGATGGGTCAATCTGGTGGTGATGCATAAGGTTCATTCGTTATCATTGCATCGGACTACTCGTTGAATTTGTTTATTTTCCTTTTAGTTTTTCTCTGTTGACATGACACACACATTCTCATTTGAGATCGACATTTATTACAAACTTTACTCTTTGCTGCTACCTGCTTCTGACACACTTGTTCCCTATATAGCGGCACTTGCCACTCATAGGAGGCGCCTCTTCAATCTTGCACTCATATCGGCATCATCCACCTTAAATCTACTCGGAAGCACTGTGCACTGTGATCCCTTTTTATCCACCACACAACCGACACATCGTGACACGCTGCCTTTCATGTGGCACCCCTCCCCGTCCCCACTTTCCTCCTCCCATCTGCATACATCTCCCCCCTTCACTTCCTCCACTTTCCCCCTTTCCACTATGGCAGCGTCAATCGACGGACGGTGTTTGCAGTGATGGGCCCTCTAATGCTCACGCATGAATAGACAAACCTACATCTGACAGCACCAAAAAAACATAACATGAACTGAAATGTATACTGCTTGATTAGACAGCATAACAGTATATGCAGCCTGTAACGTGTGATGCAGTTGACACGACTGGGAACTAAAAATTACATGATCAGTAGTAAAACCTAATCAATGCGGACTTGAGGAACAGGATGAAATCCGAATTATATCCGAAGGTTTAGTTATAAAGTGCCCCCCCCCCCCCCCCCCCACCAATGAAGAAAAAAAGCTGTAATTGCGAAAATGTGATGAAGCCTTGCTTCATCACTCAAACAGCGAAAAACCTGGGACGGGTGCTTAGTTTTGGCGTGCTGCTAGGAGCACAGAGAGGATGTGAGCAAGGGGAACGCTCATTGATGCTGGGAGAGCGAGGCTGCATGCTTCCGAGAAGAAAAAGAAATGACCTGCGCTGCGCCAGTTGCCGTTTAAGGCGGCGTGCTGCTGTATTCAGACGGCTGGCGAATGTGTGGCCGATATCCGCTGTTGCCACGCAGGCTGGCGGCGAAGCACAGAAACCGAAACTACGCAGGCAGGTTATCTTTTGGCCTAGCGACAAGGGCCCTCCTGTCGTCGTCATCACTGCCGATACACACACTTAAGAGGTGCACGGGTTACAATGTACCATGCAGTAGGTGGCATTTTTACACAGTCGCTTGTGCTGCCAGTAACACTGGACCAATGAGCCAGTGGCAGCATAATGGACGTAGTGTTTAACCCCCACCCCTCCTTTTTTTTTATGTTTGCTTTTTCTGAAACGTGAGGATTGTGGAGTCAGCAGTGATCAGGCTGCTGATGTGAATGCCACTGCTTCCTTTTATACATATATTTGAATCCAGGGCCCTGAGCCTGCATGTGATGTGTTTTGGCAGTGCTCTCTGTACAGCTGTCATCGCAGTAGTCAACCATGTGATTGTGTGTGTTTTTGAGATTTGTACAGGCGCACCTTGCTGACTGACCAAATGAGTGGTTACGGTTTGTTTTTGTTGCTTTTATGGAGCAGTTTGTCGCCGCTGTTGATTTGTAAATTTCTGGTTATGTGTAATCTGTGTGTTGTTGTGTACCAAATAAAACAATTTTTTCTACAAATATCTGTTTCTACGTTTCCTGTGAATATTTTGATTGATACTTCCACCAAAAATGCATGGCTGATTGCCGGCTAGGATGGATCTTGGTGTGTGGACATTGCAGCTTTACTTTAGCTTTCTTCAACTGCATACATATGACAATGAGCTGCATAGCTACTGCTGGCAAGTCTTTTTAGCAGCAAAGCTCACGTTCTTCACTCACCTCCTGCAATCATTCTGCAGTAAATTCCCTTTAAGACAAGCTTGAAGGGACCAGAAAATTTGTCTATAATCGGAAGTTCGTCCTAACAGAAGTGCTCCTGAAAAAATTGTGGACATATGCCAGGTGTGTCGATATATGTGTTACACGAAAACATTGAATAAAATGGTCTTTCATAGGATAATTGCGAATAGAGCATGTATTGCACGTATATGAAGTGAGCTGAAGGCTACGGGCATAAAACAATCTCGCCATCCTGCTAAAAAATGGCATTTGTCTAGTTATCTTTTTATACCATCTTTTTTTTTTCTCGCTGTCTCACAGCGGCTGCTAGTTTTGTGTGCTTTTCTGATTTTTGCTTTCCATCCCGTTTTGAGCGCTTCGAAGGTGCACAGCACAGTAGTCTTGCATCTCTTTGATCTCGCTGCTGCAGCAGCATATATATGTTAGCAACTCCATCAGCAGGCAGACCACATGCCTAGCTGGTCATTTCTACACCACGATAATGCAACATGCATTATGCAATGCAACATGCATTCAGTTGAAAATGTGGCCCCGGAGTTTTTCAACCTGAACTGAGCAAGCGGGTGCACTTTGTGCATTTTCAGTTTATATAATTTTTTACATGTATACATGTAGCCCTATGGCAGACCAACCAAATGGTCGCACATTGATCTTATCTGACAGTTTGTTTTAACTGAGTTTGTCTTGGTAGTGCTTCCCTGCAGTACCCATGATTCGGTCACTGGGCTATGTCTCCTAGCGTGCATCCCCTCTTTGACGAGATGGGCAATTGAATAAAGTCTCCAACAATTCTTTTTCTCACATTGCTTTTGTGTAACAGAAAGACAAGCTCATAAGTTGAACTGCGCTGCATTTTAGTTGGTGTTGTGGTCGTTTTTTACTTACTGGCTCTCTGTGTGCAATTTAAACTGGCACCAGCAGGGAAATTGTGTGCACATGCTTCAGTTGCATTTCTGCAGTGAAACAATACAACAGCATTTCTTCCAGTTGCATATATTACGAATGGTGCTGACACATTTCGAACCTGTAGCTTGTAGTTCTGTGAGAAAACACTGCATCGATCGAGCGATGCATGGTGTAGAATTCAACACCTCAACTCAACTGATGCGTGGTTTGTCTTATATGTGAGGGGGCGAGATATATATCTACAGTCAATGCGCTTATAAACTTGTGATATTTAATGTAGTAATCACTCTTGAGCAGCCACCCAAGTATAGCCATAGGGTTACAAAGGGGAGCTATGCAGCTTTCGCAGAAATTTTGTTCTGGTATATGTGGTTCGAATCTGGCACTGCCTGGCCGGGGCAGATGCTCAACTAAGCTAATAACTTGAAGTGGGAATTGGTGTTAGTTCGATGTTTATAGGGTAATCCCTCAAGGGGCAAAGATTTGTAAGAAGAGAATATTATATAAGTTATAACTTATATAATATTCTCTTGTCATTTCCAGCCAGAAAAGTTTCCAACTGGAATTTGATGTTTTCCAGCTAGAGAAGTTTCCAGCTGGAATTTGATGTTTTCCAGCTGGAAAATGGCATTTCCAGCTGGAATTTTTCCAGCTGGAAAAGTTCTAGCTGGAAATTCTTGTTTTCCAGCTGGAAAATTCTATTTCCAGCTGGAATTTTTGCAGCTGGAACTTTTCCAGCTAGAAATTCTGGTTTTCCAGCTGGAAAATGGTATTTCCAGCTGGAAAAGTGCATTTCCAGCTGGAAATGGAAATTATATTTTCATCTGGGTATATACTCGTTAGCATCCACCTAAGTGCCACAAGAGCTTAGTTGGAAGAGTGGCGGCCCAGGCCGGCGGTAAATGGTCCTGGGTTCAATTGGACCAGATGGGATTTTTCTCAACTACAAAGTTTTTATGCGAGATGCATAGCTTTCCTTTAAAGTGACTGCTCTTGGCTGGATGCTAATGAGTAACCAAACTTGTATTGCAAATATCTTGAGGAATTCCCCTAAACATTATGGACTTGGAAACTAAAACTTATTTTTGGAGCCGCGCTAGCAACGTAACGTTGCGTGATCACGTGTTATATTTTCTGTTCAGCTGTCACCTCTTCTAAAAACAAAATTGCGACGCGTGCAGCGCAGCAATAAAATCATGGAATAGGTCTGAAATTAAAAAAAAAATAAACGCGTGTGTCACAGGTAGCAGAATTGAGGGTTTTTCACGGTATCTAATTACATTCGTCATTTTAATAAGAGAAGGAACAAACTTTATTGGCGCCTTTCGATTACGGTCGTCGCGCGTCTTGCCAGACGAGAACTGATATTCTCCCGATATTTTCCTCGGAAGAAAGGCACAAGAAAGTGGCCAGCGTAATAATATATTTCGTGCTAGAAAAGGTTTAGGTGCCGGACACCAAACGTAGTACAAAATATTTGAACCTCGAACGTTCGGAACAGTCCCGCTGGCTCCTGTTATGAAACCGAAACCAGATGCTGCGGTCACGAGCTGAACAATAACTGAAGAATAACTGCAAGAAAAGTGCACTGTAAAGTCGGTGTGCAACGTCTCTAAACTTCAGAAGTTGCGATGGTTTTAGTGGATCTAGCTTAGCTACGCTTCGCTTCGCCACTTCGCTGGCTTTGCCGCATTCGTAAGGCAATGCGAGCCAACGAAAGCCAGTTCCCGTTCACTGTTGTGGTCGTTAATTGTTCCGTTCGCGGCAGCCGGGCAGTTAGTTCGCAGCTTCAAGCTCGTGGAAGTTGGCAACTGGTGGCTCTGCCGGTTAGCGCGATTGCTGCTTCAGTTGGGTCGTTCCTTGGCGTCCGTTGCCCCGTATTCACTCGCGTCCGTTTACGTTAGCGCGTCAATACTTGTCAACACTTCGCTTCGGTTCCGTTCGCAACAGTGATTCATCGTAATGCAAGATAAGCCGTCGGCAGCTGTGTCGGTGTCCTGTGGCATTGTCAAGGCATTGTTGTAGGGTCCACTGCTTTGCTTTGGCTGGCTTTCAGGTAAGTTATTTGAGCATGCTTTCGGCCTTTGTTTTCGTTTTGCGCTTAACTTGTCGAGAGGTCGTTAACGTTCTTTGTCAAACTTCGTTTTGAAACTGTCCCGCAGTTACGCGACTTTTCAAAGCAAATCGAGTCGACGCACAGGGGTTACTATTCGCGTTCTTGGTTAGCGCTGCGTCTGGGGACTTGTTTGTTAGTCCTTGCTTTGACGCTGTCATCGGACGCGATGGGCGCGTAGGCGCGCGCGGTAGCCGTTCGTATTGCAAGCAGCAGGGCCGAGTGCAAACGGAAATCGTTGCGTCAGTTCAGCGACGCGCGACCAGTATAGTTCCCGTTTCGGTGCACCCTGCGCTATAGTAGCGTGTTTTGGTTATCGGTCCCACTTTGGAACCACGTGGTAACGTCGGATGTCAAGGGTTGATTTGATGAGAAACGCTGCAAGGCGGACTGGATAGGTGTTTCGATTTTCGTTTTGAGAAATTAACAGCGGAGTGCCGTTTAGTATTCCTGAAAAAAAAAAAAAAGTTAATTCACTCGCTGTTTGCGAAATCTGCAGTATTCAACACAAACCGCGGCTTGAAGCGAATTGCGGCTTTAGATTGTAGCTCCTTATGCAACCTGTTGCCACTTTACGTAAGTGACATTGCTATGCATGGATAATATACAGTGCTACTGCCGCCGCCGTGCAGCCATTGTTTATTTCGCTTTGTGAAGCCTTCGATAAGTGGGGCATCGTTCTGCATACTGACATGGCCTGTGGCAGGCCATTCACCCGGCACCAAAGATAGCCATAATAAACTGCACAGGATGCAAAACGAATTCGTTTCGCTGGTGTTGTTAATGTGTTAAAATCGAGACTGCGCGCACGCGTCGCCTCGGTCATTGTTGTATGCATCTATTGTTTTTCCGCTGTTCTTATTCTTTTGTGTATCTTTGACAGGAATGCATTTTCTCGCATTCGTCCTATATTCAGTGTTTTAGGAGCATAGCCAAGGCACGGCTATGGAGCGCACCCCAGCAGCTGTGACCACTCGACAACTCTAGATCAGCAAGGCCACAAGCATGAGTTGGGGTAAGTGCTTGAATTTTTTAAAGGCGCGAGAATACCTTTTTGATCTGAATGCTGTCAAGCAAATTCTCCTTTTGTGATAGAGAAGGAAGGTGTTTGCCGCTTGTTGTGAGGTCTATTTTGGTCATTCAGTGACGGTGGACTTGTTTGATAAATATCTTTGTCAGTATGTATTCTACTGGGAGAGTTTCTGGGCTGAAATTCTCCTGACTCTACTCTGACCGGCTACCTAGGGCGGCATTAGAATTTTTCTGTGCTTTTCGTGGTCCTGATTCTGCAGGGAGAAGTTCTAGACTAACCCGGCTCTCGCCAGTGTTCGGCTACAGCTTGGGAATAGTCTCTTATTTCTTGCGACCCTTACCTCGAGTACTGAAAGCGGGAGAAATGAATGATAGCTTGTGCCAAATGTGACAAAAAAAAAAAATCAGCTAAACTCCGTAGTGGTGCACATGTCGCGTGAGAGTTGAAGTCTCGAGCTCGCTAACCGAACCTGCTAATGGTGTGCGTTGTGTGTTGTACTTGTTTAGTCTTTTTACGCTTTGCTATTTTTTTTCAGTAAGCTTCTCGTAAGCTGCACATTTATGTTCATGGCACTGAAATTCCACACCACGATTGTTGGGTGCTATTTGGCTTGCATGAAGACGGTCTCAAAAGATTGGTTAAACGTCCCCGTTTGCAGGTGCTTGCAACCCGGGCAGCAGTCAAATTTCTGTTGGTAAAAATTTGTAGCTGCAGTGAGGCACAAAAATGTAGATCAGGAGTGCTCTCTTTTCTGAAAGACAGTTGCGAGAGTACCCGAGTCAGCTTTCATGGCAAATTGTCGTGTGGTTTTGTGTAGGCAACCAGAGACGAGTGCCAGGAGGGTTTCAGCATGGAAATTCACCTGTCTGCCAACACAGTAGGCAGTGCCTTCTTATCATGTGGGGCAGTGTCCCAAAAAATTTACGTGTAACGTCGTTTAGCCTGTACTTGGTCTTTTGAATCTTTCCTGTTGTGCTGCTTTCACAGCGTGCCTATTGCTTGAGCATCATCATTCACTTTTTTTTTTATGCTATTGAGTTACCACATCTGCTATATACCATATTTTCACGCTTATAACCCTCCCCTGCATATAACCTGCACCCCTAATTTCAACATTTGAGTGTATGAAGTACAACTAGGTACCTTCTTAACAGTTTTAATAATGATAATTTTGTTGTCGAAGGAAGCTAATTTCGAGAAGCTTCGTGCAACGCTGATTTTATCTTATTAAATTATCATTACCTTGCAATCTTAAGATTTTTTTTCACTGCTGTTAATGAAGCCATGTTCTCTAACATCCAAGCTGTTGCTCACTATGCACTTACTGGCGCTTTTGTGTACCATATAAGCTGGCGTTTCCTTCCAAGCATCAGTGATGTGTTGGCAAAGTGATGTGATGTCTGGGCTTGGGACGCATCCAGTTGATGTGAGGACGTAAAGGTTGTCACCCTTTGGTTTAGCATACAACCCTTCGCTATCCACTCGTTGGCATGACATGCGTCGATGACAATTTAGACCCGCGACACAGTATGGGACACCTCATGTCTCCAAGAACATGACCCCCCTCCTAAAAATGTTTGGGGCAGGTTATATGAGAGAAAATACAGTATGTGGGCGCAGTTGATCAAAGTCACCCATTGAGATTACTAGGAAGCCTTCACTTCACAGGTAGATCCTTAATTTGATCTGTAAAACTTGCGAACTTGCCTCACCATGCAGAGATAAAATGTGGTTGTCCTCGGTTATCTATGACCTGTGGCTGATGGGGAAGCCTTTATCAGCGAGCAGTCCACATGCTTTCTGGTTATCTAGTTCTATCTGAGCTTTGATAGACTAGGAGAGGCAGTGGACAGTCCATGCATTTCTTGTTTGTCCTGTTGCTGTAGGTATTACTTGATATCATTGCATGCCATTCCAATCTGCACCAGTGAAGCAGTATTACAAAAGATAGGAGTTCATCTGCATTTTGGTTTCTGTAAGATAAGCAGCATAAAGCTTCATGATTAGGAATGTACACAGAATTGTGGCTAGAATTGTGGAACTCTTCTGCACCAATGAACAGTGCCAGCGCTGACACAAAACTAGTATAAAATAGCAATGGGAGAGGTGGTGATTGCAGATGTGGACAATCAAGAAGGCAGATGTTTGCTTCCAAAGTAAACAGTTTATTGGGTGGACTTATGCTGTGAAAGATAGAAACGTGGTAGTAGCAATAGCATTATGCAGACTTTGCAGTCAACTGGATTAAAATGACCATGGACGGCTCCTAGCCACTCTGTATTTAAACATGGTGCAGAACTTCCCAGATTACCGGTCTAGTACTGCCTTGAGTATTATAGGGCAATGTTCGCATGCTCAGAATCATGCACAAACAAACTAGTTTCTTAAGAGAACTTAAGATCAGATAGCTTGTTCCCTGTAAGAGGGCTGAAGACCATGACACTGCGCACCTGTTCGAAGCTGATGCTGGGCACCTATCTTCAGATACTTGACCCTTGACTGGTCACACTTCCAAGCTGTTATACTTCGACTTCATGCAAAATTCCTCCAAGTCGGCTTTTTCAAGCAATGAGAACAACATGGTTGACCACCCACTTAAAACAATCATAATGAGAAAGTGTGCTGTTTTTTATTTTGATCTTTCAATTATGTGTTACATACTTAATGCCCATGCCCATGGAATTTTTCTGTATCCTTCATAACAGAACATCTGATGGCTTGTTGAATGTGCTACGGGTTGGATTTCTTAGTGTTCAGTTTTGTTTTCATTGAGGTTTTGTGCGCTTTGTGGTGGTGCAGTTATCCAGCTATTCACGCAGTTCATTTGAGATCCGGAGCATCCGAAGGTGCTCAAAATGAGCTGAGCACAGTGTCTGGTGCCTGCTAGGGGCCATCTATGCAGCAGGCGTGAACCTGTGTTACCTGTGCATTGAAAAGTGAAACAAGGGAGGCAACTCAAGTTTCTCATAGAAAAGTGAGGGTTCAAGCAAGTTTCTCATGGCACGGACCATAGCCTATGCACAGTTATGGGGATGGCTGTCCGAACCAGCTGCGCGTTGCTATCAGACGCTGACCTGCATGTCTCTGGTAATTTCTTTTTCGCTGTCTCTTCGTTTCGAAGCCAGTGTGTGGTCTCCTCATATGTGTGCACATTGTTCTGTCAGCGTGCCGATATCGCACGCTCGTCATGGCCTGTTCACCGTGCGATACTTCCTCACGAGGCTTGACGCCATTTTCACTTTTTTTTCGGCAGTTTCTATTCTTAATAAGTTTATCTTTGGGGGTACATTTGATAACTTGGCCTTCGGTTAATTAGGTCATATCTTGCGGTTTCTTGAAGTGTGAATTAATGCGCCTTTACTTCCAATCGTACTTCCTTCTGTTGCCATTATGTGTCAGTTCATGGGTTTGTTTTGTCGCTCATTTTGCATGACCATATTGCGAAAATTGCATACTGTAGTGCTATCAATTCAAGCAGCATGTATTTCTGTGCATGTAGCTTTTTTTGCATGGTGACGGGTCACAGTTTTGTTTTTGTTTTTCGATTGGAAAGGCTGTTTGCTATTCTTAAAAAAAAAAAAACAGCATTTGCTTATCTTTTTCTGAATTTTTTTTTCATGTTTAACATATATTCATTCAGTTCGATATTTGAAGTTCTTTTTTTTTTTTCATATTCGAAAACTTTAGCATTTTCACACCCCTACTAATATGTTATTACTTGCATTTAAGTGACAGTTGCGAGTCGATACTGTGTGTGCTTATCGTCTTGCATCTCATCCCCAGTGTTTTCCAGTCTGCAGTTTAGCCTGACATTTTGTTCCCGTTGACCTTTTCTCTTGTTGAATTGTTTCCTTATCTAATCGGCGACGTTGGTCTGATGTATTGCTTTCTGCTGCGTGAAGGCACCAGCTGCACATCATCTGCGTGCACAAAATGAGGCAGTTCTGACATCTCTTGGTGCAGCTGCGCATGTTGCTGGCTTCAGAATCAATCCAAGGTCTTTACACTTTATGTATTTATTTATTTTTCTTCTGATGGATGAATTTTCGGGGATGTATGACATTTGCTGGTCCTTCTTCAGATACAAGCACTGAGTAGCTACTGATCTCATGTTCATTGCTTTGGAAGCATTTTTGTATGTGTTTCTCTTTCCTAAATTTTTCTCAGCAAAGTTCCCACTCATTACATAAGAACTCCATAGCTAAGCAGGGCTTGTTGGTAGTATTGGCCCATAATTGAAAGTTACATTATACTACTTTCACACATACTTGACAAGAACAGAGTTGGAGTATCGAAGTGGTTTGTGTGTGTGTGTTCCTTGAGGTTGCCTTTGTTGTGTGTGTGTGCCTCCAAGGTTGCA
This sequence comes from Amblyomma americanum, assembly GCF_052857255.1. Lineage (NCBI taxonomy): Eukaryota > Metazoa > Arthropoda > Arachnida > Ixodida > Ixodidae > Amblyomma > Amblyomma americanum. The sequence goes on from NC_135504.1 coordinate 66,115,315, forward strand.
TTTGTTTATTCTATTCTTGGAGTATTTTTGATGAGATGTCAACATTTCATATCAGCGTTTGTAGTTTCCATGGTTGGCAGAAACATGCTTTCTCAGAAAGAAAAAAAAGAGAGGGAGATAGAGAGGAAAGTACTTAAAAGCAGTCTTTGAGTGCTTATTGTTGCTGAAGTTTTTGAGTGGATTAAAAAGCATGGATCCCTGATGTGTAGGCTCAGCGAAAGTTACACATTATGGTTTTGCTTACTTTGAAATTTTGAAGTTTCCAGAAATATTATCCTCAGCAGGTTAGTACTTGTAATTTCTTCTGATTACATGCAAAAAATATTGGAACTGAAATAGAGTAGGAGCAAGAAATGCAGTATTTCCAAGTTTAGATGGAAATTCCAGGAAATATTTTTATTCATTCAAGTTATGAAATGCGCCATTGTTTATATTTTTACATAGACTGCACCACCGTGGAATAATCTAAATGTGCATTATTTCTTACTTCTTTTTTTTTTTCCCCTGCAAATGCCTAATTTTTGAGTAGTGGTCTGTTTGGTTGATTTATTTAGTTTCCACTTGAGGACATGAAGTTCTAGAAATTAGCCTTCTCTCTCTCTTTTTTTTTGTGAATACTATGGACCTTTCAAATTTGTCTTCTCTCTTCCAGCCGACACGGAGTCGTCGGACTTCTCCTGCGAGTTCTGCGGGAAGAACTTTGACCAGGAGAAGGAATTCCGCGAGCACTGCAACTCGGCCGAACACCGTGCGGTGCTGGTGTCAGATGGCGGTCGCACATGGAAGCACCGCCCGCCACCACGTGGTGTGCCATGCAGAGAGCTCTCAATCTGTCAAAAGTGAGTTATGCAACAACCTTTAGCCTAGGAGGTCTACTTTTTGTTTTTCTACTCCTTTGTCATCTGTGCCTGTGAAGTGAATAGGCTTGGGCGTGTCGGTAGTGCATTGTAACTAAAGAAGCGTCGTCGTCTTTTTATTCCTGGGCTATGTTTCTTTATTTCAGTGCCTGCAAGAAGTGATCTGTTTATCATAATACCCACGGCGTCATTATATGGTATTACAGTGATGGAGGTAGAAAATGAGAAACATACAACTGCACGTGACAAAAAAAAAAAAGAAATAATGTTGCGGTAGTGACAGAACATGCCATGGTACGCAAAAGACGTAGTGTGGAAGAAAATTTGTGGCATAATGTGGATACCATTTCCTCAGACAGCCTGTTCCATTCAAAATAGTTTTTTTGTTTTGAAAGGAAGACATTTAAAAAAGTTTTGTTTTGGATCTGAATTGCTCAGCCTCAAATGTACAGTCCCTCTGCAGTGACACATAAGCTGGCGGCAGTATAAATTAAGTTCGGTTAATTCTAGTTTTTGGATATGGAATATATATCATGAAATTCTTGACAGAGGACTCTCCTTCATCTTTGGAGTGTGTCCCAGCCCAAGCTGTTCTTTACAGCTGATACACTAAGTACATGTCATAAATATTAAAAACAAAGTGGGCATTCTGATTTGAATTTTGAGCATAGATCTCACAAACTATGTAAGCATACTGAAGTATGGTTCCTTTGCGTTAAAAGGAAAACGGTTTGCGTTAACGCTCAAGGAAGCCCGAAACATGACAAGCTTTCTTTGGCCCATCATTTCCTCATGGCAAACTTGAGGTGATGATGGGCCTTAGTATAGTAATGCAGTAGAAATCTCCCGCTGCATTTCTCATGGGACTGCAGAAAAAAAAAGAAAAGAAAACATAGTTGCTTGGAAAAAATGTTTGCTGTTTGTCTCCCTCCCTCCGCCTGTGAAAGGAAGGAAGCAGGGGCAGAGGGGGAGAAGTGTGGGCATGTGCACGTGCTCGTACGCTGTTTTCGGGGCAGGCACTTTAATCCTACACACTCGCCATCTGTTGAACCTAGAAATTGTGCAAACAAGGACGACACAAGCATGCCCCAGAGCCAACCAGCAGCCAACGCAGCACCCGGGGACGTCATAGGAAGGTTCTACTGTAAGTGGGATTCGGGCCATAATGCACCAAACATGAGGCGATGATGTTAAACCCTGCGTACTGACCAGCATGAAACAGGGCTCGCATGGGAAGAACGCAGTTGCACCGATTGCATTGGATGCCAAAGGATTGTGTGTAGTTTCATCAGATTCCCAAATGATGCTCAGTTCAGAACATGTGTAAATTTTTGCTGGCCTGGTGCGAACAGCAGAGAGCTTTTTCCCATATCTAGGGAAACATATAGACTCACGATAATTCAAACACGTATAATTTTTATTTTTGCTTAATTCAAACAAATTTCAACATTTCGTTTGGCCGGGTATGTTTTCAGTATAGTTTAAAGCCGCTAAATTCGTGTCGTGATTGCTCTTAACTTTCTTAATTTCAAATTTTTTGTCTTACTTTGCTGCTCCCGGCACATGGAAAAGTGGCGGCCAAGGTTACATACGTCAGGGTTACGGTGCCATGTGAGGAGTGAATTCAGCCCGTCCTGCCAGTTAACTCGTACTCGGCCGTGTCAAAGTCTAGCTGGCACCCCATGCGATCGGAGGTGCCTCGTTGGCGCATAGTTTCGTTTTCTGAGGTTCGTGCCAGCTCACGATAGTGGCCTGGTATGCAGCGACGAGCCAAGACCAGCTGCACGCCATTTTGGTCTCTGGCTCATTGCTGGTCTTAATTCATTTTGAAAGGGGTCTCGCCATTCAGGCTCAAAGGTGCGTTTCGCTCACTTCTGTCTGCGTGGCTCTTACTGTGTGCCGAAAATGAGCGGTCATCACAAGCTGCTCATTTTTTTCTGTGGTGAAGCCATCCGTACATGGTCACCGCCGCTTGTGAGGAGGCTACACCGTTACTGTGTCACACCTGTGAAGGAGGCCGTGGAAGGCCTTACTGTATTGGGAGTAGTTCTGCTTTGATGATCCCGATAGTTGACATTCAGTACTTCATGACGGAATTGCAAAAAATCGTCATTCCCACTCGGTTTTCACTCAAAACTAGATGACCATTACTTATTTTTTCATCAATTAAATTTGCTTTGGTGCGAAACGGATGTGTTTTAAAAAGTTTGTTTTGCAGTGTTCCGACAATTTCACCTTTGGGTAATTTGGCCGTTATTTCCACTCCCTTGAGGTCCCAATTAGTATTGTGATTTTAATCGGTTGGAAAACAGCGTTAGCGTAGATAAATTTTTTCAACTGCGCGGGCAGTTGGAGATTTCTGGTGGAGTTAACTTATCATTGCCTTCCACCGATATTTTATGTTTTAGTTTGTAGCAATGTTTGCACAGAGAATAAAGGTTCAGAACATCTTTTTGCATTCATAGACATTTCCATAAAGCAAACAACATTTAGTCTTGGATCATATTAAAGGGATAATTCAGACAGAAAAACCTCTGGCCCCTTTAAGTTTGAATTAGTGATGGTCTACTGTATGTGAATGAATTATATAAAGGTTTCGTTTCTTTGTTGTAGAAATTGTACATTTTGCTGCCTCAAAAAGCCACAGGTGGCATGACAGCAAGCCTGCTTTTGATCTGACTCAGTCACCAGGTGTATGGCCAGTGCCGGCTGGGCGACCAGTGCTGCGAGGCCCACAGTGAGGACGAGCTTGCCGAATGGCGGGAGCGCCTTGAGTACCGCCAGGCCAGGGTCAAGAAAGCCCAGAAGGAGCACCTCGAGGTTTGTTGGCCCCCTTTCCGGCCTCATTCTTCTTCTTTCAGTGCATTCCCATCCTGGGAAAACGTTCTGATTTGTGATGTGAGTGGTATAGTGGATTGGTGGAAAGGGAGAAGGAAAAGGATGGAGGACTCGTGGCAGGCTGTCCACTAGTTTACGCACGCTAGTACAGTGCCTGCTGGGTCACTGGTTAAGACTTGATAGGAGTGTAGGCTCAATTGTGACTCTGTGCATTCGGTGCACCCCATTAATGTGGTGCTGATGTCACGTGATTGGCATTTCCTTGGTCTCTTCCCCTCCGCTTTGCCTCACTCGCCTTCCTGCCACCGTGTGCACCTTTTTTTTCCTCTTGCCGCCCTCCACACAGACAGGATTAGGTTGCCACGCCATCTGTCGACATTGCAGCTAAGTGAAATGCAGTGATGAATTGTGGCGGACACGCAGATGCGTTCTGTCCTGGCCTTATTTTTCCTCCGAGAAGTATTGTCTTGTTGATACAATTCTTAACACGGTTTAACTCTTTCGCTACCACGGAAATATGGACGATTTGACTTGTACTGAAAGAAATGTTTTTTTTTCATAAGAAGTAGCAAACCCAGCACATATTGCAACACGTGAAATCGTAGCTTATTAGTTGCACTTCTGAATGAAACAGTGAGCGGAGTCGTGTGTGCAAAAGTACTTAAGCATTTATTAGTCAAATGTGGCAAAAACACTGAAAAAGTATATAAAAAAAAACAAAAATTACAAGCTGCACTAAGCGCGAACTTGATTAGAGGAAAACTGGAATATACAAACTCTTTCTCAAGTTTATAGCTGTCATTCCTCCAAGTTTTTGAGCTCTAAGGACAAATTATTGCACTTTCTACGGCCGGTCAAGTCAGCGGTATTGACTGTCGTGCCACTGTGAAAGGGAATCTGTGAAGATGTGAATCGGAGGTAGACTTGACAGGTGCTGCACATAACGTTTGATCTTTGTTCATGTGTGGGTCTCTTATAGCAGAGCTTGCAACCCCTTTTCTTTTTTTTTATTCGGTTGGTGGCTAATGGATTGTATGGGAGGATTGGGGGCATGGACTTCTACCTCATCCATACTCTAACATTTGTTGAGTGAGCTGCTTCCTGAAAGCCAGCTGACCAAGAACGTCAAGAAGTAGAGAGGTCGAGCAAATCTCCGAACGCCGCTCCGCAGCAATACGCCGACATGTACACCCCGGCTGTCGTCTCGGTTGAAAAAACGTGATGCAACCTTGAGCATTTGGCTAACTGTCTTGGCCATATGTTGTGAAGGTCGTGAAGCACAAAAATAAACCACTGTCATCAGTTACAAACTGCATGCTCCGCAGAAAACACAGAACGAATGAAAACAAAACTTAGTGTGAATACACACCGACGTTCCAGGCCCCTGAGACGAAGTATTGCTGTTAGAACTGAAATCCGACGTTTGTACATTGTTGTGTGACTTATCACGGCTGCTTTCATGGCAAAAACCGGAACTGAAAGCGGCCGAAGCGCTCAGCGTTGGATTTCGATCTCGAGGAGCGCGCGGCGACGCAGACGCCATGTTCACCGGCCTACGCTGCTGGGGCCGTTCAAAGTTTCATTTTTCATGGCGCCCCCTCATGTCGAAACACTGAAACCAAAACCACAATCAAAAGACCAGTTGTTGAGCACACAATCTAGATGGCGCAGCATGTTCGCAAGCGCAAAATGAATTTTTCGGTGGCTTTTTCAAAACGTTGGTCATATGCGCCCGGTGACCTATGGCACGGTAGCGAAAAAGTTGACCTGTTACCCCCAAAATTTAGTGTCGGCATTGTGAGTGAAAAATCACGGGCATGGCTCTGGCAGGCGGTCCCCAAAGAGCAACCTAGGAGGCTAAAGGGCCACCTAGGTTACGTAACCTTGCAGCATCCTCACAACCTGCCCACCGGATAGTGAGCAAACTTCCCAACGTGGCAGGTGACACCTGCCATTGCAGGGCGGTGGTGCATCGCTTAACAGCTGCACCACTGCACCAGGAGAGGTATCAGGACTCCCAGGGATGTGTGAATGTAGAGTAGATAGTGACCTTCCGCATATATGGGAATTAACTCGCTACGCTATCGTGTCATACCCTTAAGGCAGAGCTTATGTGTCCCCTCCAATTTTTTCTTAATTTTCAACTTTTTGTGTTCGTTGATATTTCTGCAATATTCACACCAAGTACTTGTGTTGAAATAGGTGTCTTCAGAAAGCACATCATTTTCATGCGTTTTGCATTTTTTACACCTCGCATATTGCTGGGAAATATTCTGCCTCATACCAATTATGAACAGTAATTTTTTTTCATAGTAATGAAGGAGTTAACCAGCGGAGATAGCTATAACACTCAACTGCATCGAAAATTGTGGTGGTGTGCTTGCACCATATGTGCTAGTTTCCACTGGCTGCAGGTGTCTTGAAAAAGGTGGCCGTGGCTCAACTCAGCTGAGCCAGCATATACAAAGCGAAATCTCTGTTAAGCATAGAGTTGGACACGGTTGAGCTTTGGTTCATCTTTATTGTTTCAAGACTTCAGCGAGAGCAAATCACGCGCCACAAAAGCGAGCCTCCAGAGCGGTGGTCGGCTCAGTGGCGGACGTGACAGCCAAGCGCAAGAGCGTGTCACGTGACACATCACGTGCCACATCCGGCGAGGAGGAGCGGCCGAGCAGCAGCCAGTGCAGCGGCGGATGTGATTGCCCAGCGCGCAGCTGTGGCAATGAAGGAAGATGAAAATTGAGGCACCTGCCATTTGTGATTTTGCACATGCGGCGCACCTCCCGTTAGAGGTCAAATCCAAGAGCCAGATGACCTTCAGCTCATTATGGGAGAAGTAGAGCTTTTCACTTTAAAACTGCTGTCTCATCTTGCAGGGATACCAGGAGTATGCAGAGGAACTCCTGCGGTATTTCACGGAGGCCAAGGATCCCGAGGCGAGGCAGAAGGTGATGACGGAGAACCTGCCTGGCCTCAAGCTGACGTGCAAGCAACAGCTGAAGCGCACGGTCACGGCAAAGGACACTAGACTTAATTGGGAATTTGAGCTGCACACGATTGTGAGTACCGATGAGGCTATGTTGAGTTGCGTCCACCTGTCCTGGTTTTCGACCTCATGTTTGGACGTTAGTAGTCGCAGCTTTGAAGCTGTGACTTTGCATCACATGCTGGCACTGTTTAGTGGCAGTGTTTAGTGACAGTGTTTAGGAGAACCACAGTTTAGTGTTTGGAGTTGTGGGGATTGCCTTTGATCACAAGCTCTCTGACAGGTGGGGATAGGTGAACTGCAGCAATGCCGCTCATTCTTTTTGCCACGCTTTCTGTGGATACCATTGAGAGGTGTACACTAGTGCCTCTGTAATATTTCACCTGGTGCCCGGTGTGATGAGTAAAGGATTGGAGAATCTTCCTGCGTGTAAGCTAGCACCGCGAAACTGCTATTAAAAAGCACAAGATTTATGGCAGCCTCTTTCTGGGTGCTTTTAACTCTGGTCAGAGTTGTGAGGGAGGTTTCGTCACGATGTGTTCTGTCCTCTTGGGCGCAGACCCCGTTGGAGCGCCTGGTGTTGCTCCACGATGCCTTCCGGGCCCACTTTGAGCTGAAGCGGGTGGTGAGGTCCCACTTCAAGTTCGTGCTGCAGGAGGGCTGCCAGGAGTGGGTGAACAGCCTCCAGCCTCCAGGCAAGAAGGAGGTCCTAACCTATGTCATAGAGGTGAGTGAGCGGCGGCTGGGATGGGTGAAGAGAAGATGGGGGAGCGCAGGTTTGTGAAGAACTGCAAACCTGGTGCAGACATCGTTCCTTTACCTACTAGGAGGAGGAGTGGTGACTCAAGCTTAGAATTGGTTCTTTTCTTTCCTTTTTTCTAGGAAAGTGAGGGCTGCTGGTTTCGTGCTAATACGCTAACAATTGAATGGCAAGTACCGTCACAGCTGGAGTTGCTGTACTTTGTTGAGGTACATTAGGCGGGGTAGAAGTGCACTGTAATGAAGTGTGAACCAGGTCATCAGCCTGCTAATTTGGTCCATTCTATGCAAATGTATGTTGCAGCCGAATCTGTAGCAGAGGTGTGTGAATATTGCCGCGAATATTTGCAGTGTTTCTTCGTTTTTCAAATCTGCCACCACACCACCTTATCGCTTTCTTTGCATCTCGGCGACTGCATCCCAGCGACGCCGCGTACGACCAGAAGTTGTCCATGTAGTCCGTCTGAATCCGTATTATGCGCGCTAAAAGCCGCTGCATTTCCATGCTCTATTTTCGCAAGATCCGTTTTTTTCTGTTACTAGTCGCATTATTTGTTTTAATGCATCGCGTCGATGCTTCTTTGAGAGGGGAGTAATGCCGCGAATATTTGCAGTGTTTGTTCTTTTTTCAAATCTGTCGCCACACGAATTTATAGCTTTGTTTGCGACGCAAGACGCGACTAGATTTATCTCGATTGATTGCAGCCAGGCAGAGCTGATTCTACGTTGTTCCGGAATGTTCTAGTAACTTTGCACGCTTTATCTTGAAAGTTCGCTATCACCTTTAAATTGAGCAGCGGCGGGCATTCTGTTCGACGACTGCCGAGCACGCTTGTCGTTTCGCCGCCGCCGAGTGATTCAGTCTATTTTGGGTGCAAGTCAGCCCAATAAACAGTTTTCTTTTAGAAGACCCTTTCGTCCGTCTTCATCGCTGCTTCGACTGTCGTCACCACTACGTGACAATATCAACTTTTCGTTTCCGAATCGCATACAAATACAATAAAACTCAGTCAGTTCGGACTTCAAGGGACCGGGAAAAATGTCCCGAAGTATTCGAAGGTCTGAATTAACGAATGGTCCCTCAAACTTTCCAGAAAACCGTTCGCATCGTAGGAAATTTATTTGGTGAAAACTACGGCAGCGGTCATCTGCTTTTGAGGTGAAAACTACGTGGCAATAACGATTTTTTTGAGCGTTAGTTGGATTGCTGCATGCACACTATCGGGATTGTTAACGCTCTACTACTGCTCAAGGGTAAAGGCTTCTGCGGTCTCCTTCATGGTGCGTCGCATGTTAAAGAGACGTCACGGCACAAACTGCGAGCATCGCGTGACGTGCACGCAGCTCCGCCTTTCTAGAAAGACAATCTCTTCCTCTTCGTGCGCTGATCCAGTGTCGGCATCGTCTACATTCTTCTTGCTCATGCACTTGATTCACGATGTCTTCGGTGGTGAGCTCCGCGGATGTAGCCGCCACGCTGTCGCTGTCCACATAATTCGAAAGTCGCTGTCCACGGTAGTTGCCCAGCTGCAGACGTTTTCTTGAGGGAGCGACTCTCGATGTAGTTTTATGATCTTGTCCCGATCTTTGAGCATCGTTGTATTTGTTGACTGTGTGATGTCAAGCTCCCTGCACAAGTCCACTTGCTTTTTTCCAGCATTCAGCTGCAACTGAATGTCCGCTTTTTCTTTAAGCGAAAACTGGCATCGCTTCTTTTTAACGCGGGAGCCAGGAGAACTCATTGTCAGCAAAGCTAATGCACAACACAATCACAGCGCCGATAACTTTGCAGATCCTACCGTTCGCTGTCGACGTGGTGACACTGCGCTGAATGGACTTAAGACTACGGCGCAGTATGCGACCACACGCTGGATGGATGATAATGGCCTTACCCTTTGTATCGGGCGGCAGCTTGCGCCGCCTAGCATATATTCATTCAACGCGACACTAGCGTTGATGCCGATGCCGCTGGGGCTGTGTCCGTTGCAACGGGTTCCCCAGCGCATAGCTGCTGCTTCGGATGATCATGATAGGTGTCAGCTTCAGGGATTTGGTACGAAACTTTGACGGAACTTCACAATAACGAAGCGTCTTGAGATGATTGCAAGATTAAATTACATACGTTATTCTGAAATATTCGGTAACTTGAAATTCGTAGTAGTGAAAGTTTTTACATTTAAAATATAGGCATTTTGGCGGGGATTTTAAAAAAATTCGTAAATCTGAAAATTTCGTTAATCTGATGTTCGTAGTAACGAGGCTTTACTGTAAACCATAAACTATCAAGTTGGTAGCCAGTTGTCAACTGCATTGTGGCACGACGCAGTGACACGCTGCATGGCGCTACTCTGTTTTCTGACCTTCAGACGCCCGTGCCGCGGTGGCTAGGGATGGCTGCCAGCGCATAAATTTTATGCAAGGCCTAGCATTCCTGCAAGCTTGCAGTAGGCTATGAAGAAAGAGCAAGTTAACGCATGTGACAGGTGTAAGGTTCTGGCATTTGGAAAGGCCACCATGTTTCGCCGTGAGGTTGGATAACAATAATCTTGTGTAATTTCTGTATGTTGAGGAGGTTCGAATAGTGAAAGTGCAGTGCGATTCGAATAATAAATACTATTCGCAAGCTCTTCGAAGTTACATATCTGCAGATACCTAATTTGCAGTAAAATAAGTTGTCAGGGGCAAAGATGGGAAGGTTAGCCAAAAAAGTCAGATTATATGTTATATCCGAATATCTGTTGAAACCTGATAAACTGTAACGAGACCACACTGTAGACCCAACAGTGAACAAATTTAGTTGGCAGGTGGCGTTGTTGTGTCAAACTTGATGTCCTTGTTGCACTGCAGCCTTGGTGTCACATACATCCTCATCATCATCATCATCATCATCATCATCATCATCATCATCATCCTTACTACACCCACCGCAGGGCAAAGGCCTCTCCCATGTCTCTCCAATTAACCCTATCCTTTGCTAGCTGCATCCACCCTTTGCCTGCAAACTTCTTAATCTCATTCGCCCACCTAACCTTCTGCCGCCCCCTGCTCCGCTTACTTCTTTCTCTTGGAATCCACTCCGCTACCCTTAAGGACCAGCGGTTATCTTGCCTTCGCAGTACATGCCCTGCCCAAGCACACTTCTTTCTCTTGATTTCTACTAGGATGTCATTAAACCGTGTTTGTTCCCTCACCCACTCTGCCCGCTTCCGATCACTTAACGTAACACCTATCATTTTTCTTTCCATGGCTGGCTGCGTTGTCCTTAACTTAAGCTGAACTCTTTTCGTTAGTTTCCACGTTTCTGCCCCGTAGGTGAGTACCGGTAAGATTATGCTGTTGTACACTTTCCTCTTGAGGGAAATTGGTAAACTGCCACTCATGATCTGCGAGAGTTTGCCGTATGCGCTCCACCCCATTCTTATCCTTCTAGTTACCTCCCTCTCATGATCTGGATCAGCTGTCACTACCTGCCCTAAGTAGACGTATTCCGTCACAATTTCTAGGCTCTCGCTGCCAATTGTGAACTGTTGTTCCCTTGCTAGGCTGTTGAACATTACCTTGGTTTTCTGCATGTTAATTTTTAGGCCCATCGATCTGCTCTGCCTGTCTAACTCATTGATCATGATTTGCAGTTCACCTCCTGAGTGACTCAGCAAGGCAATGTCATCAGCAAATCGCAGATTATTTAGGTATTCTCCATTTATTCTTATTCCCAACTGTTCCCAATTCAGGCCTCGAAATACCTCCTGTAAACATGCGGTGAACAGCATTGGCGAGATCGTGTCTCCTTGCCTGACGCCCTTCCTTATTGGAATTTTATTGCTGACTTTATGGAGGACTATAGTAGCTGTGCAGTTGCTATATATATCTTCCAGTATTTTGACATAAGGCTATTCTACCCCCTGATTACGCAATGGCTGTATGACTGCTGAGGTTTCCACTGAGTCGAATGCTTTCTCGTAATCAATGAAAGCTATATATAGAGGTTGGTTATTTTCTGCGCATTTCTCTATCACCTGATTGATAGTGTGAATATGATCTATTGTGGAATATCCTTTACGAAAGCCTGCCTGATCATTTGGTTGATTAAAGTCTAACGTTGCCCTGACTCTATTAGCGATTACCTTAGTAAATACTTTGTAGGCAACGGATAGTAAGCTGATCGGCCTGTAAGTTTTCAAGTCCTTGGCGTCTCCCTTCTTATGAATTAAGATAATATTTGCATTCTTCCAAGCTTCTGGTACAGTCGAGGTCATAAGGCATTGCGTATACAGGGTGGCTAGTTTTTCTAGCACGATGTCCCCTCCATCCTTCAACAGATCTGCTGTTACCTGATCCTCCCCAGCTGCTTTTCCCCTTTTCATTGCTTCTAAGGCTTTCTTTACTTCATCTTTCGTTACTGGCGGGATGACGCATAGCTGTGCACTGCTGTCTTTCTCATTAACGCTCTGATTACATTGGCTACTGTACAGGTCTCTGTAGAACTCTTCGGCTACGTTAACTATCTTATCCATATTGCTAATGACATTACCCTGCTTGTCTCTTAATGCATACATCTGGTTTTTACCTATGCCTAGTTTCCTCTTCACTGCTTTTAAGCTACCTCCGTTCTTTAGAGCATGCTCGATTCTCTCCATATTAAACTTTCTTATGTCGGCTGCCTTGCGCTTATTTATTAACTTTGATAGCTCAGTTAGTTCTATTCTATCGGTAGGGTTAGATGCCCTCATGCTTTGACGCTTCTCAATCAGATCTTTCGTTACCTGAGATAGCTTCCCGGTATCCTTTCGAACTGTCCTACCGCCTACTTCTACTGCGCACTCCGTAATTATTGATGTCAGATTATCGTGCATTGAATGAACATCAAGATCATCTTCCTCAGTTAAAGCCGAATATCTGTTTTGCAGCGCTATCCTAAACTCCTGTGCTTTCCCTCTTACGGCTAACTCGTTAATGGTCTTCTTCTTCACTAGCTTCTTCCGTACCCTCTTCAAGTCTAAGCTAATTCTAGACCTTACCATTCTGTGGTCGCTGCAACGCACCTTCCCGAGGACGGCCACATCCTGAATGATGCCAGGTTTAGCGCATAGTATGAAGTCGATTTCATTTTTAATCTCACCATTGGGGTTCTTCCGGGTCCACTTCCTGTTTTCTCGTTTGCGGAAGAAGGTATTCATGATCCGTAAATTATTTCTATCTGCGAATTCGACTAATAACTCTCCCCTGCTATTTCTAGAGCCTATCCCATAGTCACCTACCGCGTGGTCGTCAGCCTGCTTCTTGCCCACCTTCGCATTGAAGTCGCCCATCAGTACAGTGTACTGCGATTTTAATTTATTCATTGCCGATTCTACGTCCTCATAGAAACTTTCAACGGTCTGGTCATCATGGCTGGATGTGGGTGCGTAGGCCTGCACCACTTTCAGCTTGTACCTCCTATTCAGGCTAATTACTATAGCTGCTACCCTCTCGTTAATACTGTAGAACTCCTCTACGTTGCCAGCTATATCCTTATTAATGAGGAATCCCACACCTAGTTCTCGTCTATCCCCTAATCCGCGATAGCACAGTATGTGTCCGTTCTTTAGTACTGTATATGCCTCATCTGTCCTCCTAACTTCGCTAAGCCCTATCACATCCCATTTAATTCCCGTTAGTTCCTCAAACAGCTCCTTTGGTGTTGCACATCATGGGATGTTTTGGTGTCTCGTGATATTTGCGTTGTCCCAGATGTTTGCCTTTGTTGTCTATGCTGCAGGTGGGCTTCCAGGCGTCCATGTACGCCACGTTTGTCCAAACGTTGGTCTTTGATTTCGGTGGCCATCCCGTCCTGATCCGCAACTTCAGCGTCGACATGGTGCCGCCGGACATGCTAAGCAGCATTGAGCGCACTCGTCACCTAGTCCTGACGGGGAAGGCCCGCTGGAGTCCTGCCACGGTCGACCTGGTGCCCTACACGGAGCGCAGGAGGTGTGTGCTTCCTCCTCGTCAAGTCCATCTTCTCCCATTGTAAATGGTTTGGGTTAGCGAGGAAAACACAGAAGTCCTTTTATTCTTATCTCTGTGTACTGAAACTTACCCTCATAAGATATGGAGGAAGCTTTGTGCGCAGTTAGCAGCATTGTATCTCCAAACTTTTGTCTCCACCTCTTGGCAAAAGGCTTTTCTAGGATGTGAATACTCGCACAGGTAAGGAGAGATACAGAAGAGACTCCATGAATGCTAACAGCTTTTTTGTCAGCATTGTGCTACGTGTTTTTTCATTCTTCATGGCATTACCAATGAAGGAGTATAGACACCTAACTTTTGGATGCGTGTTTTCTTCTTTATATTCAGGTGTAAGGCATTATATACATGGATTACCACCTGGTATTCTCCTACGACCGCTAAATAATTTATAATCGCATTTCTTTCTCAAGCCATTTTGGTTTCTGTTTCAGCAGCCAAATGAGGACTGTGACGTCATCGTGTGCTTACAGGTCACGTGAGACATGAAAAAACTGCAATATAATCGCTGCTTTCACATTCGTTGTCATTGCAGCTCTTGCGGAAGGCTGGCTTCAGCACTGTAATGAATTAAAACGATGTAGCAGAGATTAATTGGACGTTTTTCCATGCCTCACGTAATACAAAAGCACTCTTTGACATCTGTCACATATAATAGGGAGTCTAAAATAAAATTATGAAGGCAAGTGGTGTGAAGAAGACGAAGAGGTTGGCGATAAGGATGATGTGGATTAACCGAAGACTAAAGAAGATGAAGAAGCATTCGGTGAGGTGGAGAGAGATGATTGGTGGAGAGAAGGAGAAGACAACGACAAGGCTTACGTGGACTAAGGCCAAGGCAAAGGGCGAGGGAGAGCGAGGCACGGGGGGCAAAGAACAGAGAAGCAGAGGCTCCGGCGGGTCAGGGACACATCGGCTGGAAGAGAGCGACGCCGGCCACTGCTCCGGTGATCTCGCGTTCTACGGCTTCGCATCATGTACTTCCTGCCGTTCCTGAATCCGTTCCGAGGAGTTAACTGAGGACGTTACCACCTGCTACGGCCAGGGGTGTCTCCAGCGCTGTTGCCACCCATCCGGGTGGTGCCCCCAACGCCAACAACACCAGCATCACCTCCACGGGCGCTTGGACCGGGAGCTTATACGACGCCAGCCCAAGCACGTTGAACGGCGCCTCGACGCCGGCTGCTGGATCCATACAACGTCGCAGCCGCACCAAACCAACCGTGAGCATGAACGCCGGCAACTAACAGTAGAACGCTAATAGTAGATGCTGGTAGCAGTGTTCCCGGGTTGTGTGTATATTTATTCTTTGTGTTTTGTGTTAGTTTGTTAGTTTTATTGCTGGTGTGTGTGTCATGTAGGGTGTATTAAATGTGCGTCTGTGTGGGTACACCTGTCGCCTAGTCCATTCTTTCGGTCCGAGTGTTCTCCGGGGAGATCTGTGACAATGTCACAGCCATCGTTCAGCTGTTGAAACTGAAACGGCTCGAGAAAGAAATGCGATTATAAATTATTTAGCGGTCATAGGCTGATACTACATGGTGATTCATGCATAGTAGTGTCTTCTACATCATTATAGAGAAGAAAAAATGCCTCCAAAATTGGGTGTCTATACTCCTTTAAGCGAGGGGTCCGAGGTACCATTCTTTGGCCAGCATTGGCCATTTTTTGCATTGTTTGCGCAATCGCTATAGTCCTCCCATTTATGATATAAAGGCAAGTTTTAGCTCATTAGAAAGATAAATGGATTTTTGTTTCATCAGTATGCATTTAATAACTGTTGGTACGAGTAGAGCGAGCAAAAGAAGTAGTACGTAAAGCAATATTTTTGTTAAACTTGGCTGCTTGCGTGTAGTGTTTAGGAAAAATTGCTGCACCAATAAGATGGTTGCTTCTGCAGCTTTTAAATGAAATGTTAATCTTGATACAGACTTAGTAGTTGTTGGCTCCAATGGATAGTTATTTAGAACCAGTGTTCTAAAATTTAAAAGACCAAAAGTGACAAAAATCAGCCATGTTAGAGGCTTAATAGCTTCCTGTCTAATCGGCAAAACATATCCATATATGGCATATTCGTGGCAGGGGCATATTTCGTTAAGTACGCAAAATTTCTGAGCTGCACTTAGTAGTAGTTCTTTAGTTTTCATCGTTCAGAGTTAACCATGGTTGTGAAACCGCGACCCACAGAGGTCTGATACTGTGTGGCCGCATAAACAATGCGATTGTTCACCTAGGCTTGCGTGCCCTCTAATTTGTTGGTTCTTTATTGGCCACCTTTCTGGGAATTAAACTCGGTGCCTTAACTCGTGTGGCAACGAGGCACAAAAGCTGCAAAGCCTAGATGTGCCGATCCATTCATTGGTTGTGTTTTAACTCAAGACGACACATTCCACAACTGTGGAGAGTCGGATGTTTGTGGCAGCTATGCTCACTTGCGTGTATGTTAGGCCTTGAGGTGGAATTATCGAACTCCACAGAGTGTTGCTGGCATCCATTTTAGGTCGAAAAATCTAACTCTTGAACTGCACCAAGTCTGAAATATCGGTTGTGAATGCGTACACGTTCCAGTGGGGTGCGTGACGGTGTCTCAATACAGTCTGAAATATTGTGCAAGGCCGAATTACTGCAGTCTGAGAAATCGGTCGGCTACTGTATTTGCCTCAGATAGCGCAATCAAGTGGGGTTCTTTCTTTCGTGTCTGTGTGTGCATGCTAAATAACACTGTTTGTAAATAAAAGAACCTTGCTGCTGGACGAGCCATTTCTGCGGAAGACATGCGGTGGAAGTGCTGGCAGGGGCAGCTCTTTATTCTACATGAAGTTATTTTTCTTTGTTGAAGCTACCGTTTAACTGAGGAGGTTGTCCCTGCCTGTCTCTTGAAGTGCAGCTGCGTGGTTGCTTTTGTCGCAGTGCCAAGGCTCAGAGCCTGTTGCAGCTGTACCCTGTTCCAGAGCTGGAGACGTTCCAGCTCACACAGGCTGTCATTGGCGACACGTTGACCCGCGACAACTATCGAGCACGGATGCACGAACTTCTCTACATAGAAGAGATGGCACGCACAGACATTATTGCCCAGTAAGTTGGTCCGGCTGTGCCTTCTGCGAGCTTTTATTACAATGACTGCTTGTGGGACTCCTTGTCTGTCATTATTGTAGTAGGTCAGAACTGGAAACCCGTGTGTTCACCTAGTGTGTGTTCACTTAGCGTGTGTTCATCTATAGAGAGGCAGGTTGAAGGGGTGACTTTTTCTATCACTTTGGCATGGTGAGACAAACTAGAGTTGACTTCAGACATTCTTTTTACAATGATGGCTTCTTTACTGGGCCCCTATTTGCTTGCCTTTTTGCTTCGATAATACAACTGAGCAAACTTATTGTTTGCTGCACTGTCTGTCCTTGTCTTAGCCCATGCGAATGTCTAAGTGTTAGCTGTGGTGCGAGGAGGGGTTACGTATTTTTTAGGGGTGTGCGAATATTCGAAATTTCGAATACGAATCAAATATGTTTGACATTCGATTCGTATTCGTATTGGACAATTTGATACAGTCGAAACCCACAGTAATGAAATCTCCGGGGACAGCACAAAAATTCGCTTTCGCGAGAATTTCGTTGCCGCGAAAATGAGACAGAAAAGATAGAAAACAGCCCGCAAAAAGAAAATTTATTGCCAAAAGTCGGTTAGCTTGGTTTGCCAAGCCTTGCCTTTCAGCAACTTCATGGTTCTACTTTCACATCGTCGGCGTCGTGTGCGCCTAAAAACGATCGGATTGTGTCGAAGGCATCCAACACATTCCTCAGGCTTACCTGCTCTTCATGTTTTGGACCTTGGTCCTCGGTGTCGTCGGTTTCGCACACGCTGCTGCTGATAGCATCATCGGTCATTTCTTCATGAACAACTACGTCGTCATCAGTGCGAATGAAATGATCGACACTGAGGCCATCTGGAACAACGTAATTGTCGATGGCACAAATCGCACCCCATGCGTTGGCCAACGATTGCGGCCCTGCGCTGACAGCACAGTCATTGTGAAGTGAATCTTCATGCATGCCTTCATTTGGTCACTCTGAATCCGAGTCGCGCGCGTGATGTCTGCTGGGTGGGGGTGAAGTCCGCATGCTTGAAGCAGTGCTCAATCACAGCCGGAGGCGTCGCAACTCATGCAGCAGCCAACATCTCAAGAGCCATGAACAAGGCCACGTCAGTGGGACGCTTGAGATGGAGATTAAGTATGAGACGCTGAATTAGCCTCTCTTTGTAGGCGCACTTCACGCTTCGTATGACGCCTTGGTCGAGCGGCTGCACAACAGAAGGGCACCCAGGCGGGAAGAAAAACAAGCGCGCGTTTGTGAGCTCCATATCAACGTGATGGGTGGTACAGCTGTCTAAATAAAGGCTCACCGACCTGCCTGCCTTCCTCATGTCGGCATTGAAGGCCTCAAGCCAGCTGGAAAATATTGAACGGGTCATCCAAGACTTCCAGGTTGAGGTGTACTGGGCAGGCAGCGTCCCCTTGAAGCGGCGGGGCCTTTTTTTCCGGCCAATGACAAGAAGCGGCTGTTTGTCAGTGCCGTCCATATTAGAGCACAACAATACTGTCACGCGCTGCTTGCTGTGCTTCCCACCGTGTCATTTTTGACCTTTCAGGTCCAGGGTCTTCGAAGGCAGCATTTGATAAAATAAACTCGTTTCGTCTGCATTGTAGACGTCTGTGGGTTCGTATTGCTCCAGGATTTCTTAGGCAGTCAGCTGCCACGTCGACGTTACCACTGGGTCCACTCCTTCTGCTTCGACCGAAATCGCTTTGGCCACAGTATCGTGATGGGCTTTAAAGCGGCTCAGCCAGCCAGCGCTTGCTCTGAATTTTTCATACCCGAGCATGCAGGCAAAGCCCAGAGGCAGTTTGTGCGCTGTTCACAAAACCAGGCAAAGACCGCCTTGTCGACGTCCGGGAACGCTATAGCCGTCACTGTTTTGTGCTGTGCTCAAGCAGCATTCTCAAGCGCACTGAGAATCGCTGCCTTACTTTTCAAAATTGTAGACAGGGCTGCACGCAGTCCCGTACTCGTCGGCGATATCCATTTTTCCCTGCCTTTTTCTACTTGGGCATGATGGCGGCCTTCTCTTGCAGCGACAAAAATCTTCATTTTTTGGCTGGCGGAGACATCTTTTGAAACACAAACGTGCCGACTGCAGCTCACACACACACGCACACACCACTGCACACAACAAACGCGCATGCACCGCTTGGCAGGCCTTAAAGTGCAGCACCGATGATCAGTCTAGTGTTGCCCCCTGATGGTGTTGCTGCGAGGCTGTCTCCCCTGAACATAGCCTCCAAGATCACTCTCCCGCGTTTTGGAGGCTATGCCCTGAGCGTGTCTAGGCGTGGCCTCCACAAGCACTGCCCCGCAGAATCGATCACAGAGGGCACGTGCTGCGCTAGTATGGTGGCTAGCGCCGGCTAGAGGTGGCTAAAGTCGCCCCGGCTTCAAAGTTGCCAGGCGCCAACACCATCGCTGCAGCCACGCAAGCGCGCTGTGGCAGTTTACTCAATTTGAGCGCTTTTTTGACGC
Source organism: Amblyomma americanum (assembly GCF_052857255.1). Taxonomy (NCBI): domain Eukaryota; kingdom Metazoa; phylum Arthropoda; class Arachnida; order Ixodida; family Ixodidae; genus Amblyomma; species Amblyomma americanum. The sequence goes on from NC_135504.1 coordinate 66,134,334, forward strand.
TGTTATTCATAAAATAGGAGACAGTATGCGGACCGGCGTTGCAGCAAATTTCGTTGTCGTGGGATCGCGGTACGAAATGTTTTGTTACCGAGAGGTGCGAAATACATTGGCCCCTATGCGCATTTGCCGTGGATCCGGAAATATTTCGTTGCAGCGAGAATTTCGTATTCACGAGATTTCGTTATTGCGGGTTTCGACTGTATTCGAGAATTTCCGAATATTTGAAAATTCCCGAATACTCGCCAGCTTTCGTATACTGTGCTGACTTTCATAAATTCGACCGTGGAAAAACCACAATATCTGGGCAAATTAGCCGATGATTCCAGGAAATATTCCAGGAAAGCAATACAGACGTCCTATTCCCTTCCTTCTCCATCATTTATCACGCGGACCGATTGCATTCTGACGCCACTAGGCTTGACCTCGTGAGAATTTCCGCAAATGGGCTTTCCCACATATCACAAGTGCTGCGAACAAGATGGCCGACGGCCCGTATCGAACAATCATAACGCGAAATCGCGCTTTTTTTTTTTATCCTACCGTAATACCTTACATATTTAATGCCCACATCCGAAGAATACGTCCTGTCGCCTTCATAACTGTCCGAGCGTGACCTCTGCCTCCCGTTTTGTAAACTACGCTATGCGGCAAAGCCTACTTGCGGAATGTCGCGGGAGCCTCCTGAAGGGGCGCGTCTAGTTGCCACAATAGGGCAAACGATCCTGGAAAAACCTCGCCTATTGCATGGTGCATTGTAACTCGTGCACGTCTCTAGTGGGCAAAACGGCAGGCGTGACAACGATCGGAAGGCCCCTGTCGCTAAGTAAAAAAAAATAGACTGGCCGCGTAGTTCCGGTTTCTGACCTTCGCCGCTGCCCCGCGGCAACACCAACTGTCGGCCAGCGCATTGACCGGTAGTCCAATCCCAGCTCCGCGTGACTTTCGGGCGCCGACTGGCGCGTTGCAGGTGATTTCTTTTTCCTTTTTAGAAACCGTCTCGCTGTTCCGACGCCAGTGTGTGTTACCCGGCCTCTTGCTTCATTTGTGTTGTTCTTCCAGCACATTAGAGCGGGCGGCTCGTCACGGGCTTGCAGGTGTTACCGCGATGAAGCTGCCTCATAAGGCCTTATTGCATCTTCGCATTTGGCAGGGTTAACTTAACAAACAGAGGCCTCCGCATGAACCGAGCATTTCTTCCTGTTCTTTGAACTCCATATGGATGAGGTTTTACTAGTCATCATGTTAATTTTTGTTGCCAGTTTTGTCAGTTTATGGATTTTGTTTTGCATGATCTCCTTATAGTTTTGATACTGTTATGCTGTCTAATTAAGTAGTATACATTTCTGTGCACATCATGTTCTTTTATACGGTACTGAGGCAGTATAGTTTTGTTTATTTTAGTTGCAAAGACCATACACTATTTTGAAAAAAAATAAGGGCAACAACGTTTGCTTGTTTATCATTTTCTGAAATTCTTTTTTTGTACTGTTCGATATTCGATTCGATATTCGAAGCCATTTTTTCCTCATATTCGTATTCGGTTTGTATTAGAAAATTTCAGTATTCGCACACCCCTAGTATTTTCGCTGCCGATTTGTAGCTCGTTGAATCACTTTGGGGTCTGAAGGTCCTGCTTGCCCTATAGCATTTCAGTGTAGAGGATGTTTTATAGCATTCTGGTTTAAACTGCTGCGCTTTTCTTTACCGCTCGGGCGATGGGCTGATGGTGGAAGCACATTGCCACTGATGGCGGCTACACAGAAAAACAACATGCTCCAGAAAAGAGAGCACTGAAATGAGGTTTACTTGAGTTTAGCATCTTTAAAGGGTCGAAATAAAAGCTGACAAAAGGTGACAGGGTTGAAATAAATCTGACACTGATCTGCGAGTGTTGTTTCGTGAGTGTTGTGTGCCCAGTCATGTATCTGCCTGTCTTTAACCCGTAGAAATGCGGAATGGCGTCATTGCCCAGGTACAACATCCGGGTGTCGCTTGAAGTGACGGACAGCCTGTCGAAAATGACGGCCAATGCCACGGAGGCCCACTACGCCCAGGGGGGCGAACTGTTTGCACGCCTGCGCCTCGAGGCGGAGATCACCGAGGACACACCCGCGGGCCGACTGGTGCTGCAGAACTGCCAGCTGGTCTGGCTCGCACCTCTGGTGGCAGATCTGGGAACCAAAGAGAACAAGAAACCTAGGGTCAGTAGTAAGCTGTGCGAGGACCCATTTTCGGTTTCGGGCACATGTGAGTGGACTAGTTTCACTTCATGTGCAGCATGCCACAATAGATGTGGCTCACTATAGGTAGCAGTACGCCGTGATGATGATGCAATGCAGTAGACGCTCGATCATACGAATCTCATGGGGTCACTAAAAATATTCACATCATCCAAAACAAACAGAATTGATGCGGAGAATTTTATGGAAATCTGTTTTCAGCTCATAACATTTACCCTACGGCCATGCGCCACCGCTAACTCGCAACGTTGCTGCTGTGTCTGGTCACATGTTGCCGCTCACTGCTTGTAGTGCACACTGTGTGACCGGCGACCATGGCATCAGCGATGAACGGGCGGCAAGTACTTGGCGCTTGAGGGTGTGGCCGTGGCTCATGCATTCATATCATCCACATTGGGAGGGAGGTCATAACAACTGAATTTCTGTCCTTTGCACACAGTGCACTCTGTCCAGGCCATTTTACGAATTCGTATCATCCTGAAATTGATATCAACCAGGATCGTACCAATGAGATTCTACTGTAGTGACATTCTAAGGAGCTGGTGTTGTCTGTCGCACAGCCTGCCTGTCGGGCGTCATTAACTCGCCAGGCTTCAAAGCTGGAGGGAACAGGGGAGTAGGGAGACATTCAGGATGTCTCGGACAGTTGCAGGCAGTTCTCTGCAGGGCTGTCCTCTCGAATTTTACAGTCATGTGTCCTCCTGTAAGTGGTGAGAGAAGGATGTGAAGCCATCATGCTGTAACTTGACATGATACTTGATGGGTGCTAAGGTTACGTGTTTGCATAGACGGAAGCTGCTGAGTGGAACACTGCTTCTGATGCCCACGGAGCGCGTGAAAAGTGGGACTCGGGCAGGCAGCCCTACCTTTTTTGTTGTGCTCTGTCTGGCAGGTGTTTGAGCTGCCCATCCAGCTGGCGAAAAAGAACTGCGTCTACATCCGGCTGACCAAGGAGTGTGTCGAAGAATTCCAGCTGCAGCCACGAAGTTCGTTTGAGGCAGAGGCGAGTTTTATTGTACTTGTCTCAAACACTCTGCTTGGAACATTGCCACCTGTGTGCCCAAGCATGCTGTCAGCTCCTGCTTTTTTATTTTATTCATTTAAGTTTTAGCTGTTCATGTTAGCTTTGAAGCTGTCAAGCAGTCGTGATCAGTGGATGTTCTAGTGACTGCATTGGCGCAAAAGCATGTCTGGAACATCACAAGTTGGTGCCAAACCAAAGAAAATTACGGCATGCTTTTGTTCCAGCAGCCAGTCGGCAGTTTTCTTTGGTTGAATGTTTGCCGTTTTTTTTTTGCTTTGCCCGCTTGATGTGGGGCTTTTTGTGGGAGTCTTGGACTGCCTTTGAATTGTATTAGAAAGTGCCTGAATGTTCTCAGTGAGCCGAAACATTGTTAACAGGGTGCTTTCACAGCCCTCGCAACAGTCAGGATGCATGAAACATTGATGACCTTAGCCTCCCCGCTAGCTCGTGCTCTTTTGCCATGCAGGTCCAGTTCCTACTAGACCGGCTACCAATGTGCGAGATGCACTATGCTGTCGACAAGTTGCCTATGGCGAGTCTCGTGTTTCCTGACTTGAGCATCCTTCCTCCACAGTGTCCGCCGTGAGTAAGATCACAGGGGAAGGTGGTCTTTTTTTTTAATGCAATAGCAAAAAAATTCTCATCAGGAAGAAACTGGTGTCAAACCTCCTTGAAATGTTCATGGGTCATTTGATTTCCCAGTTCGTACGCTCAAAATCTCGGGCATTAAATATGTTCCAGAGAGTTGCACTATATATTTCCCGGTTAATACATTCCCGGAAAACACGATTTCTCGGCTACTACGTTTAAAATTTCGACAAATTGTGGTCGTATAGTACGTTTATTGACCAATCGCACATGTGCAAACATACAAGTGGGCCGAACGAGAGGGCACGCGACGTTTTTTTTTTTTTTTTTTGTGGCAGTCACCCTTCGTGGTGGGTTCTCTGCAGTGCCTCGATGCAACGAGGCGAAGCACTATTACCATCACCACCAAGAACAAAAAAAAAATAAAAACGACGCGCTAGCATTTGCAACGGGTGTTTCTGCCAAGACGCGATAGGAAGAGAAATAACGCTGTTTCTTCGCGGTGCATAAGGGAAAGGCTGCTACAATCGGCCGCTGCGGTGGCTTTCCCACAGTACTTGGGAGCAAAGGGGGCAAAGCATCCGAAAATGACGAGGAAGAGATTTGTTAATTTAGTCACTGCCGTCGACGGACTGGATGCGTTACGAATTTCCTGCCGCGCTAAAGATATTGCGAAACGCGGACTGAATTCAGCGAACTCTGGAATAAGATCTGTTCAGCTCCTGTGCCAAGAAATGCCAATCGACATTTTCTAAAGTGAAATTGTCAAGAAATGTGTTTTTACGCACAACAGTTACATTTCTCAAAATCAGGCGCTTTGGATCGTACGTTTTCCCCAATAATGCGTTTTTTTTCCGCAATTGAAAAAAGCGTGTCAATGAGGTTTTACTCATGTCCTCGGTCATAAAATTTGCCATTGGCTGGAGGGAAATATCATCACCAGACCAGATAATTTTTATTGGCTGGAAGGAAGTGACGCCACTCCTGGCAAGTGCATCAACAGTTTCCTCTGCTGTTGCATTGCCAACACATTAGGTAACATATTCACTGTAATCTGAGAAATTTTAAGGAAAAATTTTACGGAAAAATGCCGGTCCCGTGCAAGGGCAGCACCCCGTAAAAAAAAAACTGTGACCCTTATGCGAATATATGTGGCGTTAGCTTCAAGGAATCTCGGAATCTAACTGTTGCGACAATCGGAGAAAATCGAAAAAAATTCTCTAGGCCTAATTGCCGACTTCTGCGGGCTCAAATTTCGCAAAGAGGTGTCATTTGGTGGTCGGTCTAGTTTTATATGAAGTTTGGGGGGCATACTTGCCTGATTCGGTCTAAATTAATCAGAAATCTTCATCCTCTGCGACGACGGCGAACCAAAACTGCAAGCTTTCGCAGAAATGGTGCCAATAGCGCCATCACGCACCCTCCAGGCGAATGACGGTGCGGAAAAATGCATGAGAAAAATGCAAGGTTCAAGGAGCAGGCAGCTGTGTGCAAACATCGTTTTCTGCATTTAGTTTTGTTAAAATATTTGAGAAAGCACTTTTAAGACCAGCCACGCAACCGCTTTCTCCCCGTTGCGTTTCGCTGCAGCCTCAACGGTAAAACGCTCGTTCCTGCAGCTAACTAAAGGTCCTAAATTGCATGTGACAGCTGCAGTTCAGGATCATCTCTAACCGTGGTTAAACTGCTTAACCGTAGTCAAGTGTAGACGCTGTTTGGTGCATTTGTGACAAGGGTATTGAGAGCTCGCTACAGAAACTTGCGTAACATAATACACAAGTGCACAAAGACTTGCTTTGCATGAAATAAATTTTATGTTTGAAATCAGTGCACTAAAATACGTACAGTGGAACCTCGTTCATACGTTTTTCACCGGACCGGGGAAAAAAAACGCAACAGCCGGGAAAACGCAACAGTGAGGAAAGCTCCGAAAATGAATCAAAATGTGCAGTTTCAACTGTAGACAGTTTATTTCCACAGAGTGCGCTTAGGACTTAAAAAAGTCCAGAATGGTGGCTTGCCGTTTTTGCCACGAGCCTGCTTTGCTTTCGGGCCGAAGAGCGCGGCATTCCCCTCTATCTCAGCGCGCTTCGAGATGATGCTGTTAAGCGTCGAGGGTGGGAGACCAAGGCCCTTGGCAATGTCGACTCTCTTCCGCGCTGGCTGCCTGTCGACTGCATTTAATGCGTCCAGCTTTTCCTCAAAGGAAAGTGCCTTCCGCTCGCGCGACGCCGTCTAAGCACAAGTTTGACGTTCAGGAGGCTTAATGCACAATGACGATAGCATGATAGAAGAGGAGTCGACCCGTTCAACAACCATGCGGCGGCCGTAAAAGTGAGAGCATTTTTCACGAATGGCCACCTAGTGGCGGCCTCTCGAACTGGCGTGCGGCTTCTTGCAGCCAGTTCCATAGCCAAGCCCGGCCAAAACTCTCCAAAAGTCAGAATGGCGGTTGCAGCGCGTTGCCTACTTCAGCCCAGGCGTGTTCGGGGTGCTAAGTTGCAACGTATCATGCGGGAACGTTTTCACAGCTACTACGTAACAACGGGGTTCCTTATACATTGGATCCTATGGAAGCTATGCCGGGACCGGATGAAAACGACGTAGCAGCCGGCAAAATGCAGCAGTGAGGAACGTAACAGCGGGGTTCTACTGTATTCCCCGTAGATTTCAAAGTTGTGGCCTCATTAACAAAAATTTCACATCTAAGACGCCTTTCCCCACTTAATCTTTGAACGGTACTTCCCTGGTAAGAAGAAAAGACAGTTGCAGGAAATTTTTCTCCTCTCACCCCTTTCCCCCCGTGCAGGGTAGCCAACCGGCTAGCTATTTGGCTGGTTAACCTCCCTGCCTTTCCTCCTCCTCCTCCTCCTCTGGTACATTAAGGAATGGAGTTCCTTCTGGATTGCGTGATACATTGGTTGCTCTGAAGCACTGATGCTAGGTAGTGGCACTTTGTAGCCCCACTGGAGGTTTTAATTATTCGGTTGACAAGCAGTTAGTATAGACAAGCGTCATGTTTGTAAACAAAGGTGGTGCCGCGGTCGGCAGCGACGCGGGTTGTAGGCGAAACGCAGTATGCCTACTTTGCGCCAAGCAACGCTGCCTTCAAAACCAACTAGTGTATGCGAATATTTCAAAAGCGTGTGTGTCGCTTGCGGCTATGAACATTTTTGTTGATGCTCGGAGAGTAGTTCTGCACTTTTTCAGCCCGTTTGCCAGAAGGAATTGGCAGGCGGAGCGCTGCATCAGGTGATTCTCCGCTCCTGGTTGGCGACAACTAAAAGCGCAGCGCTACGGCGGGTGAAAGCGTGAGGTATTGGGAGGAACTAATCGTCCACAGTTCTCAACTTATGGTCCGATAAAGCATATCCGATTCCTAGTGCAAGATAGGACGACGTGATGCACGACGCGAATCAGCTTTCTCACACGACGAACCGTGTGATGTGCTTCCTAGCTACTTTCACCAAGCTGCTTCACTCCGCAGACCTTGGAAATTAATGAACACTATAGTTGCTTTGAATAAGGGAAATGCGATCCGAGAGCTCCATGAGCGCATGCGTAGACATTTTCCTCGAGCTCCAAACGAAATTTACGTTCACTCTGCTAAGCTGTAAAATTTTGCTTCTTATTTTAGAATTTATTAATGTGTGCACATTCTGCTTGATCGGAGTGGCATTTTTGGCGTGGAATTTTCTGTGTTCGCCAGGTTCTGATCGACCTACATTGTGAAAATTCAAATAATTTGGGAAATAACACTGCGCGACTTTGTCGAGATACTAGTGTCATTGGACCGGTGTTGAAACAACGCACTGTTGAAATTTGTGAAAATGAAATCAGAGAAAAAAACCGTCGTGCGTGCTACTACCCGAGTCTGCATCTGAAAATGGCCCCACGCGTTCAACTTACGATCCCAAGCACACGGAATATCGCGCCTAAACTTATGCTGAGAGCACGACAGAATGAGAACCAGTTGCAGGCGTTACTTGATTTCTGCCCTGTTCACCACGCGATTGAGCAGCAACGATGCGAAGTAAGAGACACAAACCAAGTTATTAGATTTGAATGCAGAAACGAAATACAGTAGCCCAAGCAGCGAAACGATCTCGGCGTAATAACCCATGAGCTCGGCGGTAATGATTAGCCGTGAAGCCGATCTGTCGTGCCGAACTTGTCTTGCTCCTCGGCCCCTGCCCGTCGCTTTCGCACCTATCTGACTGCAATAAACTTGTGGAAACTTGTGCCATTTCCTTTCTTCTGCATTGTGGCTCAGCCAACCGGACCACAATTTCTCGGCACGCCATAAATTGTGCGCACAAACACGAAAGCTTGGCACACCCAATGCGGAAGGTCCCGCTTTTTGCCTACACAGCGAAAGTCACTGCTGACGCCAGCGCCGCCGCATCTCTTTGATGTCACGGCCTGACGATTATCTATATGTAGTGTGGCCATTGAAAATATTAGTTTTGCAAGAGCTGCGAGTTCTTTCACTGCCTGGCAGAAAGTTTAAAGAAACATACTGTTGGTCAGACGTGGTGCCAGACCCTGTCAGGTTGTAGCTGGTCAAGGGTGCTGTGTTTGTACACAAAATCTCCTTCTCCTTTGCTGCCCTCGTTGTTGTATTTGCATATGACCAAGACAGTGGTGCTTGGCGACCGCTGCAGGGATTGGTTCATGGGCTGGGACCCGCGGCTCAATGAGCAGCAGAAGCGAGCGGTGGCAGCCATCGTGGCTCCGCGCACGGTGCCCAACGTGCCACCTGTGCTGGTGGTGGGGCCCTTTGGCACGGGCAAGACCTTCACACTCGCACAGGCACTGCTCGAGGTCATCAAGCGGCAGCCAGACTCCCGCGTGCTGGTCTGCACTCACTCCAACAGGTGAGGGGGAGGGAAAAAACACCCTTCATTCAACCAGCCAGGCATTGAGAATCCAAGACAGCTTCCTGGTTGTGCCGGGAAAGCTGTGATGGTGGAATGAGCGAGCTCTCCCACTAAATTGGACGGTTTTAAGATGGGGGTTTCTAACTGGATGCGGGCACAGAGATGTTGACATGGCAGTGGTGTAACGTTGTTGTCTTTATGGGTGCGAAAAGGGATGACAAAAATTTCACCATGTTGCTTGCTGGCAGTTTTTGTCCTGGCGAGTAGCTGCCTGGTTGACACGGTTGCTTTGCACGTACCATCGTGGGCAACACGAGGGGGAACGAAGCTTGAGCATTCATTTGTTGCTTACTGCTCTGTTATGTGTGACAAGCACAGTTTTTCCTCCTTTCTAATTAGTCTTACTCTTGTTTGTTCTCAAATTTGGAAGAGAAATGGCCAGAAATTTCGCAGTTTCGTGCAAAAAGCTTCCCTCTTGTATTGCTCATGACTGTACATTCATAATTTCACGAAATTTTGGTCACGTGGTAAATTTAATGTGGTGACGTGTGACAGGAGCAGCTGTAGCGCGGCAGCGATAACTGTTGCAATGGTTTCTTTGCAGTTCATGTGTGCAAGGGTTAACATACGAGTGGGCCGATCTTTGGCGCATGTGACATTTAGCAGGTGTTCAATGGCAGTTGGCAAGCATGGGAGCTTACTGTGGCGCGCAGTGGCAGAGCATTGGAAAGAAGAGACCCCGGCTACTTTTGCTCTTGCCGTCACCTTCTTGCCATTTTTGAGGTGCCTGTTCAAGTTTAGAGTGATGGGATTTGATGGCACAGGCTCCTTTCTCTGGATAGCCGAGCACCAAGCCTGGGGGATAACCTTGTACCCATCTGAAGAAACCGGTGGATAGCCAGCTAGCAGTGCGAGTCAAACCCACTCCATCCTGAAGGCAAGGTGTGGGCTCTAATTTGAGGCCGTGGCTGCAGTAAAAAAAAGGGTCTCAATGGACTTTACCGCACAAAACGGATTTTGGTCATTTGCCACGGATAAATTTTTCATCGAGGGAGGGTGAGGCGACCAAAGGCGTTTTTTCAAACATTTCACCTCATAAGTTTCTTCTGTGCTAAGGATGGCGCAGATACAGGTAGATATCTATTGCCACTAGAAAAGTCACTGTTCAGCACTGCTGCTGACCCGTCATTGCTGGTTGGATGCTGACTGATCTCTTGCCATGACCTGTGTGAAAACTGCACCAGTGGACAGTCTTAACTGTTGTCTTTGGCATGCAGTGCAGCTGACCTGTACGTCCTGGAGCATCTGGACAAGGAGGTAGCAAACCAGCCCGCCCTGCGCCCGCTGCGCATCCTTTACGAGTACCGGATGCCCAACCGGGTGGACCGCCGCCTCCTGCAGTACTGCCTAGAGGTAGGCCTGAAAAGGGAAACCTGAATTTGGAACGAGAGAAGTCAGACTTTCGATCGCTTCATCTGTCTTCTAATGTTGTGTGGTTAATCGCTGGGTGTGGATAATGATACAGAATCTGTCAGCAGGCAGTACATCTGTGAACAAGCAGACCAGCTGCCCTCGTTAGGGGTCAGGAAGAGGGCAGAGGACAAGCACGGGTTAACGACGTCCTATTCTAAATCAGGACAGAAGAAATGGGCTTGGGCAGGGCACGTAATGCGAAGTCAAGATAACCGCTGGTCCTTAAGGGTAACGTAGTGGATTCCAAGAGAAGGCAAGCATAGCCGGGGGCGGCAGAAAGTTAAAGTGCCCGGATTAGATAAAGAAATTTGTGGGGATAGGGTGGCCCCAGCTGGCAAAGGAAAGGGTTAACTGGAGAGACTTGGGAGGGGCTTCGCCCTGCAGTGGGCATAATAAGGCTGATGAGGATGATAACAAAGTATCGTGTTCTATTCACAGAGACAACTCGCACCAAAAACCGAACTTTTGTTAGCTAGAAAACCTCAGTGGCTGATTTTGCATGTAAAATGCGTACATTGGCACCGATTTTTAGGCACTGATCTTGGAGGTTACGGTACATCGCCATTCTCCACAATCAATGGCAAACAGTCTTCATTGGCAAGGACATTACGAGTACGGTTTGACTGCCGGGAAGATTTTTAAATCGACTTTTTTCTCTGGTAAATGCATCCCTTGCTGCTGGACAGGTGTCAACACAGCCGGAAAGAGCCAGGGAATAGATTTTTACTGAGAACAGTAATTGCGTGGAGACTTCCTCAGTGGCTTTTTCAAACGGATTTCGGCGCAGACCAGGCTTTGATTTCAGCTCAACTAACGCAGTCCAAGACGACGGTGGCATGTGCCATTTCTTGTATCAGGAGACTGTGCTGAGCATATGCGACGCATATCTCTGGACATGCCCACTTGGTAGGTGCTTCCAGAACACTGACACCCGATGTTTTCTGTGTGATTGCGGCGGGCACCTAGGGTCCTCCTGCCTCTGCATCAGAGAAAAACCTAAGCTGCTATGTATGGCTTGAGGAAATGGCTTCGCCTCTCTTGATTCAGTGTCTTGGGTTCAGTGTGGTGGGCAGAGGGGTGATGGTGATGAGGTACCCCTTGAAACGGAGAAGCCCTGACGGTGACATTTGTGTCTGCAGGTGCCCCGGGACCAGCTGTCCGAGCAGGGCCCCTGGTTTCGGCAGCCAACTGCCGAGGAAATTGAAGGTCACCGGGTGGTCGTTACCACACTCTCGTCCTCCCAGATGCTGCTCGCCAGCGGTGTGAAGCGAGGTGCGTGGGACCTGTAGAATGGCATGCGACTGGTTACACAGCAGAATCTTGGTGATACGAATCTCATGGGGTTGTGAAAAAAATTCGTATCGCCCAAAATTTTATGTCATCCAAAAGAACAAAATTCATATATAGAAGCATAGAAAATGCATGCACTCAGATCTGTTTAAGGCTGAGGAGATTTATTCACGGCCGTGTGGCCACACTAGCGATTGCGATTTTGGCAATGTGAGGGCCACGCACCGCCACTCATTGCTCACGGTGTGTACTGCACGATTAGCGATGGTGATTTCGGCGATGTGAGGGCCGGGTACTGCCGCTCACTGCTTGGGGTGCGTACCGCATGATTTGCGATCGCGAATTGCGGCGATGTGAGGGCCGCGCACCACCGTTCACTGCTTGCAGTGCACATCGTACGACTAGTGATCGCAACGTTGGCGATATGCGGGTATGACAGCGAGGTCTGTGTTCTCTTGGGCGAGCGCAGCCTTCACGTTGTCGGCAGGGGTGTGCGAATACAGTAGCCGACGGGTAATTCGGACTTGTAGGATATTTCGGATCTCGATGAGGCACCGTCAGTCTCCCCATAGAACCAGATACATATTCACGACGGATATTTCGTACTTAAAAAGTTCGAAAGTTCGATTTTTTGGTCTAATTTCAGTTGCCTGCGGGCCAAAGTCGGCCATCTTATCGGCTTTTCGGCGGCACCATCTTGGATTGAGGTGGATTTATGCTGCAGTTGGCTTGGCTTGACACACTTTCGGTACCTCATTGTTGCCAGTAGAGGTCCCTGCGATCTCTGACACTTCGAGGTGGCAGCCGGATTGTCATCGCCGCCAACTTGCTTTTATCGCCGACATTGTCGCGGGCAGTTATCACTTGTCCCATATGTTGAAAATTGGTTGTTGGGAAGGAAATTGTGCTGGAGCTATCTGACATCTCGGTAGGAAAGGATATAGGAGGGACTGAGAGAAGAAAGGAAAAAAAGAGGTCCCGTAGTGGAGGGCTCCGGAATAATTTCGACTGCCTGAGGATCTTTAAGGTGCACTGACATCACAAAGCACATGGGCGCCTTCGCGTTTCGCCTCCATCGAAACGCGCCCACCGCGGTCGGGTTCCAACCCGGGTACTCCGGATCAGTAGCCGAGCACCCTAACCACTGAGTCACCGCGGCGGGTCTCATACGTTCGCCATTCGCCGTTTCATCATTTGGGTTTCTCTGACTGCGTTGACCGAGTGGCGCTCAGTCTTCACGAAGTTAGATCTGTTCGCCGTTTTGTGATTGCGTCCGACGGTACTGCCGCTTGGAAAGAAAAGTGCCTTATCTTTGCGTGTGTTTAACGAGCGGTGTGGTGCACACTCGGGTTGTGGACAACATGGCCCCGCCGGGTCCGTCAAAGAGGCGCGGGAAGTATTCCAACTAAATGTCGTGACCTTGCTGTCTAGCGTGTACAGTGAAAGCATAACCTTGGCGCAAATACAAGGGCAAATTGTCGCCAGAGAAATTTTCCGCAAGGTAAAACCAGTGACATCTCTAAGGGGGGACACGGCTCTTTTGCACCGAAAATCGGCCCAAGAATCAGATTTTCAATCTTTTAATTTTCGTGTTCCTCGCGCCATTCGGCATCTGTATGCAAATTTTCATCATTATACCCCACGTGGACAAACGACACCCTTTAAACTGTGGACAAACGACACCCAATTTCGATCGCCCAGCGCATCAAAACTACGCGCTCTACCGCGGCTATTTTGGTCTCGTTCGAAAGCGCGGGCTTTCGGCTTATTTTTTCTTTCGAGCAGCAACCCTGTACATGCCGCCTTTGCCAAGAAAACGAAAGAAAAATAAATAGTGCTGCACGCTGCTATTGGCCGGTTTAGGCACGTGATCAAAATGGCGTCGTCCGGTTGGTTCCGGGAAGCTAGCCATGGGAAGCGGACGCCCGTCGACGCCATTTTGTCTTTCTGCCGACCACGCTAGTGCAATGCGAGAACCATGCCAGGAGGCACGAAGAAGTACCGCTCTGTGCACAAGTTCGGCCGAAAGCGTGCAAAAGGAAAGAAACGTGTTAATGACGCGACATTGTTGCATACTGCGCAACAAGCAAGCGCCAGTGCTACGGGATTGCGCGACGATCACGTTGCGGGCAGCGACACTTCTCCGTGTCCGCTGGATAACGGCGGTGTTCTTCTTGCCGATTGTAGTCGTGTATGAATTGACACCACGCCTGTCACTAACAGTGACATAACTCAAGTGAGTGCTCGTGAGCAGTCTACACTTGATCGACTGGAATCGACGCCGGCGACGGCAAGAAAGACCGCGCTGTTCGCCGATGCAAGTGGTGCGTCCGCAGGATCAGATGCAGACGGAACAGCCTCCTATGCAATAATTGACCGCAGCATTGCGAACGTCCTCTTGGATGCCGTGCGGTGCAAAATGTGTCGCGGATGCATGAGGTTGATTACCGGCGACCAGAGCTATGGTCTCGCCGTGAAACTGATCGTGCTATGTGACAACTGTGGTGGGATTGCGGCCGAGTGGAACTCGCGGAGGGTTGACGGTGAGAAAAAGTGCAATCCTTTCGAGCTCAATATTCTTGCTAGTCGAGCAATGCTGTCGACCGGTAACGCCCAGACAGCAATGAACGATATCTTTTCGGCGATGGGATTGTCGCGGCATGGCATGCACAACAAGACGTTTCAACGGCACTTGAAAAACACACTGCAGCCTGGTGCTACTCGAGCAGCCGCGGCAGCTATGGCACAGGCCACGCAGGCAGTGGCGAAGGTATATGACGACTTGTGTTTTGGGCACAGGGGGAACATTGCCGTGTGTTACGACGGCACATGGATGATGCGTGGGCACTCGTCACATATAGGCGTCGGTGCCGTAGTGGAACTCTTCACTGGTTATGTGTTCGATTATGTGGTGCTGTCAAACTTTTGTCTGGGCTGCGAAACTGGCCCAAATCCGAACACTGACGGCTATGAACTCTGGAGATCGCGCCACGAGTGCCAAAAGAACACCAACTGCAAGGCTGGCCAAATGGAGGTAGAGGCAGGCAAAATTCTATTTGAGAGGTCTCTACAGCGCCACAACATGTGCTGATGGCCGACATATTACCACATCACGTCTACTGATGACTGCCCCAGTCACACTTTGTGTCCCACTGGTGAGCAGTCTTGGTGCCGCCACAACGCTGCAAAAGCAAAAGAGGAGCCCAAACCGAAGCATAAGTATAGTCTGCCAAGCGATGTGGCTGAAGCTCTTTTGCCCGTGTACAGTCGCATATCAGAGAAGAGCCTGCTGCAGAGGTGCATTCGGGAGAAGACCCAGAATTCAAACGAGAGCTTCCACTCGATCATCTGGACCTTGATCCACAAAGAGTGGCATTCGTCACTGTTTGCTGTAAAAGCAGCCACAGCAGAAGCTGTGCTGCGCTTCAATGCCGGCTGCAAGCATACAGCAACAGCAATTCTGCAAGAATGCAACGCGAACATGCCAGCAACTGTCTCCAGGAGAGCTGAAGAAAAGGACTTGCGCCGTAACACGCGTTCTGCGAAGAAGCGGGCAGCTTCGCTTGGCTTTGCTAAAGCAGAAAAAAAGAAGCACCGCGACAGCATGCAGCCTGACTATGCTCCTGGTGCATTTTGAAAGCATGCGAAGGTCTTTGGGGTTTTCTTTCCTGATTAAATATGCTGTGAGGCTTGAGTGCTTCTCACAATCCCCCAATTTTGGTGGTGGTGCATTTTCGAAAGATTAATATCTCCGGTCCTGTTCTTGCTATTGTTATAATTTTTTTTTTTGCTAGAAAGGGAACCTAGTGAGTCACATGACACCAAGGTAAATGCAAAGACCACAAGAAAAAATTTACTGAGGTTATCTGTCTTGGGTACCCAAATGGACCTTTCCTTTCAAAAGTTTCCTATTGCATAACTTAGGCTGAAATTGGCATAAGCCATTAATTTTTGCTTTAGTTCACTTTCCACTAGTTTCTGATCATGTTGACATATCAATCATTGATGTAATTTACAAGTAGATACTGTGAGATGTTTTTTCTCGTTTTCTCAAAACTGCAATTTTCAGGGTTCTGCAATTTTGGAGGAACGATATCTCTTAAACTATTTGTGCTATAGCTTTCATTCTTGTTCTGTTAGAAAGAAAAACTCTTGGACAGTGCATTAAGACTAAAGTATGTTTAGTTATTATGCAGCAACATTTACAAAATTAATTATCAATCTTGGGTGCCAAGTTGGGCTTTTTGTCACAAAAGTTTGACTAGGTGTAACTTTGGTTGAAATTCTTCTAGCACATTAATTCTTCTCTTGTTGCACTCTATGATCCTTTTAGATAGGTCGCTCTGGCAGGTCTATTCTCATCATGCCATAGAGTGTTTAGTAATTAGCTCACCTCCAAATGAGCAACATGAATTAGGTGAAATTTTGAAAACTATTTCATCTCCAAGAAAACTGATCAGATATTTG
This sequence comes from Amblyomma americanum, assembly GCF_052857255.1. Classification (NCBI taxonomy): domain Eukaryota; kingdom Metazoa; phylum Arthropoda; class Arachnida; order Ixodida; family Ixodidae; genus Amblyomma; species Amblyomma americanum. The sequence goes on from NC_135504.1 coordinate 66,150,296, forward strand.
AAATCAGCATGCAAAAATATGCAGATGGTGCAAGTTTCAACCATATCCACCCATAAATAAGGAAAAGTTTTAAGAGGGGATTCCCCCCTTAAGCCGATTTCATCTCAATAAAGTGATTTTTTTGTACTTCACAGATTTTTCGGACTGTTCGATAATTTGGACCATTTTTCGGGTTCCTTCGAGTCCGAAAAATCGGTCGGCTACTGTATTGAAATCTTCAAATACGAATCGAATATGAATATGAAGAAAAAATGACTTCGAATATCGAATCGAATATCTGTTCAGTACAAAAAAAATTTCAGAAAATGTTGAGCAAGCAAACACTGTGACCCTTGTTTTTTTTTCAAAATAGTGTGTGGTCTTTGCAACTAAAGTAAACAAAACTAGACTGCCTCAGTACAGTATAAAAGAACATGATGTGCACAGAAATGTATACTACTTGATTAGACAGCATAACAGTATCAAAACTATAAGGAGATCATGCAAAACAAAATCCATAAACTGACAAGACTGGCAACAAAAAATAACATGATGACTAGTAAAACCTCATCCATTTGTAGTTCAAAGAACATTAAGAAATGCTCGGTTCATCTGAAGGCCTCTGTTTATAAAATTGCCCCCCCCCCCCCGAAAAAAAAAATGCTGCCGAAAATGCTGAAGATGCAGTAAGGCCTCATGAGGCGGCTCCATTGCGCTAACACCAGTAAGCCCGTGACGAGCCACCCGTTTAGGAGTGCTGCAAGAACACCAGAAATGCAAGGAAGGGGCCAGGGAACTCACGCTGGCGTCGAAGCGGCGAGGGGGTTTCTAAAAATGAAAAAGAAATAAGCCGCACTGAGCTGGGATTGGACTATCGGCGAATGCGCGGGCCGACATTTGAAGTTGCCGCGGGGCAGCGGTGAAGCTCAGGAACCGAAACTACGCAGCCAGGCTATTTTTTTTTGCCCTAGTGACAAAGGCCTTCGGATTGTTGCCATGCCTGCCGTTACGCCCGCTAAAGAGGTGTGCAGGTTACAATGCACCATGCAATGGGCGGGATTTTAACAGTATCACTTGCCCTATTGTGACTACTCGACGCGCCCCTTCAGGAGGCTCCCGCGACATTCCGCAAGTAGGCTTTCCCGCATAGCGTAGTTTACAAAACGGAATGCCTGAAGTCACGCTCGGAGAGTTCTGAAGGCGACAGGATGCATTATTCGGATGTGGGCATTAAATATGTAACGTATTACCGAGGGATTTTAAAAAAGCTCCATTTCACGTTGCGAGTACTCGAAGCGGGCCGTCGGCCATCTTGTTCGCTGCACGGGGGATATGTGGGAAAGCCCACTTGGGGAAGTTCTCACGAGGTGAAGCCTTGCGGCGCCGGGGTGCGGTCGGTCCGCGTGATAAACGGCGGAGAAGGAAACAGATAGGATTTCTGTATTGTTTTCCTGGAATTTTTAACCCGATCATGGGCTAAATTGCCCAGATATTGTGGTTCTGCCACGGTTGAATTTATGAAAGTATGTGCAGTATACGATCGCTGGCGAGTATTTGGGAATTTTTGAATATTCGGGAATTCATGAATATCAATTTTCGAATACGAATACGAATCGAATATCAAACATATTCGATTTGTGTACGAAATTTCGAATATTTGCACACGCCTAGTTGTCAGTCAAGTGCCCACGGTAAGAGTCGACGACAAGGAGCGAGTTCTTTGTCAAAAGCACTCCTGGACGCTGTCGCCACACAATCTTAACCCACTTTTCCACCATCGCACCCCTCATCCACCTGTTCTCATTTGCCCGCACAATGACATTTCTTGGGAAAGTTTGTCGAGCAGGCAGTGTCTTCCTTATCATATCATATAATATCATATAAGGAGGGAGTTTATGTCCATCAGCTGCACAGCACAGCATCACAGTTGTGCACTGCTTCTCGTAGCCCGCACAGCGCACCTTCACCTCCTTGGCACCCTTTTCATTCACGGTGTACACCACTGGCATATCAAAATACACAGCTGTCTGGTCGGTGTTGCCGATTTGCCCAAGGTTGTAGCCTGCCGCTTCTCTCTTTTGCAGCATATAGCGCTGAAAAGCTATCAGCTTTTCTTTGAAATCACTTGCCAGCTTCTGGGTGATTGAAGTGCGACGTCGGAGGCTGAAGCCGAAGCGCTTCATGAATTTCTGAAGCCAGCCCCGGCCGGCTTTGAAATCCTTTGGCGTTAGGCCTCGCTCCCTTGAAAGTTCCCTAGCTTTTGCTTGGAGCACTTTGTTGTCACTGGAAAGGCAGCTGCTCTATGTGTCCGAACAAAGTCGGCCAAAACTGTCTCCACTTCGTGGTGACAAACTTTCTTTGGTCCGCTAAATGCCATCCTCGTTGCGGCGCACGCAAAAAGCTGCTGTCGCCCCCTCCAACGACGGACGTTTTTCTTGTCAACGCCGAAGTCCCGTCTGGCTTGAAGGTTCGACGATGCCTCTGTGGCTATCACAACTTTTTGCTTGAAAGCGGCACTGTAGTGGCATCTCCCGTTTGGTGCCATCGCGATAACATCACGCCGCACACCGATACAGCCGACACGACACATGTCAAAATGGCAACCTCGCTTGTGTAAAGGTTGGCTACTGGCATCACTAGTAGTGGCTGCGATACTGACTAGATTGCGCTAGCTATGCATCATATTTAGCAGTTTCAATGAAAAACTGGTGCGTTATTTAAAATCCTCGAATCTAAGCCGACCCTAGAGTTTGGAATGTGATTATTTGAAAAAATCTATCGGCCATGGATTCTAATAAATATGGTAAGTGCCGCACCCAAACATTCTATGACCCATGTGAGAATAGCCTTTGAAATGCACGCACCGTGGTCTCGACGATCACCTCCTGCTGCGAGAAATGGTGCGCTTGATCGCGGTAGCCACATACGCGCCCAGGAGCTTCCAGGTTCCGCCCACGGATGGTGCCTTAGGCTGGGGGTTATCATCATCATCATTGTCAACTTTTCCCTCCGCCATGAGCTCCTGCTATCAATACCAGCATCAGTATCACCAGCTCCAGGTTTTTGGGGTTGTCAAAGGCACGGGAGTTATGGTAGCGTTAGTTCACCGTAGTTGTGGCTTTTGTGTGCTGCTGCCGAGCATTGCAATTTTAGCACGATGGGCAAGCACCTCAATAGCTGCACGGCTGGGAGTTTGCTCTCGAACACAGGAAGCGTGCTGCAGGCAGGAAATTCGACGTAGCCGAGAAGTGCGGCCCGTGATGGTGCAACCAGGATGCATTGACGAACACAAGCTGCAAAAAGTGCGCTTTCCAAGCCAAGCCGTGCTAGTTTCTCAAACTGGAAGAAGAGCTGCTCTGCTCTGGTGGAAGTGTAGAACAAAGGCCACGCGTTGACAACGGACGTGCTGCATGATTTCTCGTGGGATGAGCGTGCACCAGAGCGCAGCACCAGCTCGGAGTCTGAAGACTCCGCGATGGACGACTGAACGCAGACTAAATGCCACTCATTCCCTGATTGGTGTGTTTTCACTTAATTTTTTTTTTCGCACATTATGTTTATGGGCCGCACCCCGAAAATTAGTCCTCGAATCTAGAAAAAAAATGTGTGGCCCTTACACGCGTTTATACAGTACTTTGGCCAGGAAATTTCACAACTTTATATCATCACAAAATTTGCATCAGCCGTGATTGCACCATTGAGATTCTACTCTAATGCCTTGGAATTTCAGGTCTCTACACTGACTAATTAAAAATCAAACTCCCTGAGAAGATCCATTCTTAATGCATCACAGCGTACCCTTCCATGGGCCCTTGTAAAAGACATGATGACAAGAAATCGGGCGACCTTCACCACCACGCTGCCAGTCTCCTGGTGTTGAGTGTAAAGTGAATTCTAACTTCCGGTTTATTGAACTGATGCCTTGGTCTCGTCAGCATCATTTGAAAAAGGCTCCCCTTGATGTGAGTGCCAGTCTATGTGTACCCATTTTCTCTCCTCTGAGTTTGCTTTACCGAATTGACTGTGTGGTGCACTCATAGATGATCTCCTCTCTTCTTGGAAAAGGACGATGGTCAACTTTAGTGATGCAGAGTGCTCTAGATCTTCAGGGTCGGGCAGTATGGGTACTTACGAGCAGGCAGTGTTGGGTCCTGAGCTTTCTTCTCATAAAAAAAATGATGTACTTGTAAGGCCTGTGTTGGTACTGTTAGTACTGTTGGAGACCCTCACTGCTGCCCTGCCTCAACCGCTTTGTTTTTTTGTGTGCCCAGGCTCCTTCACACACATATTCATCGATGAGGCGGCACAGGCGATGGAGACCGAGTGCATCTTGCCACTGGCCCTGGCCGATGAGAACACCCGCATTGTGCTTGCTGGCGACTACATGCAGGTAACTGTTGGGGCCACTTGGTCATTCATGGGAGCAGTTGTTTACGTTTCGTTTTGTCCTGAGTGCACTGGGACTCTCAGACAAGCAGTGACATTTTCTGTGTTCTTGGTTGATAAAGATCATTGGGTGAAGTTTGGAACAAACAGAAAGCACCTGTGCTTTCTGGCATCATTGTCCATGGTGGTGATGAAACCACAGTTCTCCACCAAGACCTGGAGATGTCGAGGATTTTCTGCACATTTCTGTGGATCCTGTTGCAAGTGTGTTAACAGGCAGATAGACAGCAACACTGTGTTAGCCGTGGAGTGCAGCGCATGCAGTCAACCCTTCTTTGTTTCTGCAGCTGAACCCGGAGGTGTTCTCGGTGTACACGCGGGAGCGCCGCCTTCACGTGTCACTGCTGGAGCGGCTGCACGGTGCGTTCTCACGTGCCCACGGGGACAAGGTGGGCTGGCACCCCTGCCAGGTGGTGCTCGAGGACAACTACCGCTCTCACGAGGCACTGGTGCGCTTCACCTCGGAGTGCTTCTATGGGGGCCACCTGCGCGCTGTAGGCAGCCCTGGCCCACATCACCTATTGGAACCGCTGAGCTTCTTTGCAGCCCGCGGTGAGGACGAGCTGTGCGATGGGAGCACCTCGTACATCAACGAGATGGAGGTGGGCATCAGTGGTTTCCAGATCGGGGTTGAGGTCTGGCCTTTTTGTTGCTGTGGTCCCAGCACCAGCTCTTGCCTTCATCTGTCATTGCTACGTGTCGTACAGCACCGGCTACGACTCCGATTTGTGGGGTTTGCACCATGAGCTAATAGCTTGGGTGTTCTTTTCACGCTGCGAATTGCACTATTTTCCCCAAAAAGTGGTTTTCACTAGCTTCCCAAGCACTCGCATGAATCCAGGCTCTTCCACCCGTTACTACCGGTGTCTTTCTTTTCTTACGCAGTGCTTTGTTTGACTTGAACCAGAGTAAACCAACCTGGCATGCTGACTCATGTGTACATTTTGTGTGGTCTTGCGCTGTAAGCATGTCACAGATTTTGGTTGAATTGGGCTTTTTTTTTCGTGCACTGTTGGTGCAGGCATGCAGTGTTATGAGCCAGCAGCAGCTATGAAGTGACATACGCCTTCCAGCTCAAATGTATATTTCTCTCGTTTCTGTCCACTTGGTCCTTTCAGCCGCAAATGTCCACTCACCCCGGGCTGCTTGCTGCTCGTGTGATGAGCCCTCCTTACATGGACGCCATCGCTTTTGAGGCGGTTCCACTGCTACAGCGTCACACCTGTCATGGAGGCTGTGGAAAGTCTTGCTGTTTTGCAATAGTTCTGCTTTGATATACACGACAGTTGACATGCAGTACAGTAATATGGAATTGTGAAAAATTGTTATTGCCGTGCAGTTTTCACTCGAAAAAAGACAACCACTGTCGTTTTTTGTTGTTTTTTCGGAGCGAAACGTTCGAAAAAATTTTTTTGTAGCCATTTACTGATTCAACCTTCGGATAATTCGGGCGTTTTTTTCTAGTCCCTTGAGGTTCCAAGTTAACAAATTACCAGATACAGTAGAACCCCGCTGATATGTTTTCCTGGCTGTTACGTCGTTTTTGTCCGGTCCCGGCATAGTTCCCATGGGATCCAATTTATCGGGAACCCCGCTGTTGCGTTGTAGCTGTGAAAACGTTCCCGCATGATGCGTCGCAGCTGGGCAACGTGCGCCAACCGCCATTTTGAAAGGTCTTGGCCAGGCTTGGCTATGGAACTGGCTGCAAGACCATGGCCTCTGAAATCACCCCTGCATGCACGCGGGGGTAATCTCGGAGGCCATGAGAAACCGCACGCGAGTTGGAGAGACCGCCACTAGACGGCCACTGCCTCGTGAACGTCGTAAGGAGAACGTCTTGTAACTGCAACACCTCCAACACCGCGAGCGACTTGCCATGCTTTGATGGCATTGTGCAAGCGGAAGGCGCTTTCCCTTGAGGAAAGGCTGGATGTACTAAACGCAGTTGACAGGCAGCCAGCACGAAAAAGAGTCGACATTGCCAAGGACCTTGGTCTGCCACCCTCGACGCTTAACAGCATCGTCTCGAAGCGTGCCGGGATAGAAGGGAATGCTGCGCTCTTCGGCTCGAAAGCTAAGCAGGAAAGTGCAAACTGCCACGGAAGCTGAAGAGTCAGAAGCAGCCTCTCGTGATCAAGAGCTAACTGAGGCTTTGAATGTGCTGGGTGCCACGGGAGTCACATATGATGACTACGTCGCCGTGGATGCTGCTGTTGTGATGTCGGAGTGCCAAAGTATCGCCGAGATAGTTGCGAACTCTGTCACGAGAGAAGTCGCTGACTGTGATGATGACGAGGAGCACGAGCCACATGATTCCGGGGAGTTTTGCAGATCCGAGCTTTGGAGAAGCCGTTGCGGCTCTGGACCTCCTCTGCAGGTATGTCGCACGTCAAATCGACGCTGACAGCAATGCGGCTTTCCAGGCTATCGAAAAATGCTTAGTGCTTTCCAGTGAACGAAAGAAACGGCACTCCACCATTCTCGATTTTTTAAAGTCTTAAGCTTACTTTGTGGAAATAAATTTTTTCAAGTCAGGGCTGCACTGTTTTCAATAATTTTTGGAGCTTCCTCACTGTGGCGTTTTCCCGGCTGTTACATTTTTTTTGTTTCTGGCCCGGTGAAAAACGTATGAAGGGGGTTCCACTGTAAACACATGAAAGGACCGTGCGCCCATGTACGTGCCGCACCCTGTTTTCCCAAACGAAATATTAAAAAAGATGGCTGTGGTTTAGCTCTGGTTAAATCTGGAGTCACGCGATAGCTACATCTGGATTCACCCCCCCCCCCCCCCCCCACCCCCCCCACTTGCTTTCGCCGGCACAGCTGCTCTGCACCATACAACCGACCACGTGACCAGCCAAGGCGCCGCCACAGAGCTCAAGAGCAGCCACGCAGCTCAAGGGCTGCCACGCAGCTCAGGGGGTGCCACGCTGAAGACTCGAAAATGCTAGCGTAATGTAGCTATCGCTATAAAAAAAGATCTGTGCAAGGGCCGCACCCAAACTTTCCAGGACCCATGCAGGAATAGCCTTCGAAATGCGCACCCCATTTCCTCAGTGATCGGCTCCGGCTGGGAGCAGTGGTGCACTTGATCACGGTGGCCAATCACGCGCACAGGAGAGCTTCCAGGTGCTGCCCATGGATGGTGCCCAAGGCCAGGGTCATCATCATCGTCAACTTTTTTCCTCCGCTCCCATATCGCTATCATATCGGCATCCGCTATCCATATCGGCATCAATATCACTAGCTCCAGATTTTTTTGTGGCTGCCAAAGGCACGTTAGTTGCAGTAACATGTTGGCGGTGTTCACCGTAGTTGTGGCCGCCAAGCGTTGCAGTTTTAGCACGATGGCAAACACCTTAATAGCTGCACAGCTGGGAGTTTGCTCTCGAACGCAGCAAGAGTGTGGCGGGCAGGAAATTCGCATGGCCGAGGAGTGCGTCCAGCAATGGTGCAACCAAAAGGATGCATTGAGGAACACAAGCTGCAAAAAGCGCGCTTTCCGAGGCAAGCCATGCAAGTTTCCCAAACTGGAAGAATAGCTGCTTTGCTATGTGATGGAAGTGCGGAACAACGGCTGTGTGTTGATAACGGACATGCTGTGCAAGTTCTTGTGGGATGAACCAGAGCCTAGCACCAGCTGACTCTGCAAGTGACGATTGAAAGGGGAATAAATTCCACTCATTCCCTGATCGGTGTGTTTTCACCAATCACGGAATTTTGTACATCTGTGTAAAAATTTACCCGCTGGTCTTCGCTTTGCAAAACTAACATTCCCTTTCATCACGCGTCCTGTTCGTCTTTCATGCGTCCTGTTCGTCCTGGCTGTTTCGTTGGTATTAAATTTAACGCTGTTCTTATCTTTCTTTTAGAGAATGTGCCCTTTCTTGAGTCCTGAATATACTGTTTTCGCAGAAAATGATTGTTTTTGATGAAAGCAAAAAATTGCGCTCCTGAAAGGGTTAACTAGAACTTATTCACTGCATGTTTCTAGTGGGGTTGGGCAGTTAGATTTTCGCCCTGTAGTATGTGTATTTGTCTCAGTGACTTTGCCATTGAGTTATTGTATGAAAAAACTGAATGAATACCGTATTTACACGACTGCAAGTTGATCTATTTTTCGAAATTTTAAAATGCGAAGTGGGGAGGGGGGGGGGGGGGTCGACTTACAATTGAAATGAAAACATGGCACTATAAGTAAAGGCGAGACGGACAAGATATCGGGCATGCTACAGCGTGGTTGCATTGTTGCTGCGCGGCTCCGTTGCATCACTCCTGGTGCTTGCCTCGGGCAGCTGCTATGTCAACGTGCAGAACTTGCATCCCCTCTCCGTGCGGGCGTTGGCCGATGGCGGCTATCGATAAGCACCAAACTGGCACCCCACACGTGGCTGCTGATTGAAGTTTCTGATAAGCGCGGCGGCCCAATAACGCAATCGCTTTCTGCGGGAAGCTCAAGCTAAAAACAAATTTTCTTCAAATGTGCACTCTGCACTCAAGGGAGCGTTGATAGTTGATGGAAGGGCCGCTGTTCCAATCAAGGTGGCACCCCCACTCGGAACAGCTGCGGTGTCAGGGAGTGCCGGTAGCCGACAGAAGAACCGATGCCATTCACGAGTAGCATGGAGGACGCATAGTTTCTCTTTGGCTCTGACGCATTTGTCTACTGCCGGCCGGATAAGCACCAAACTGGCACCCCACACGTGGCTGCTGATTGAAGTTTCTGATAAGCGCGGCGGCCCAATAACGCAATCGCTTTCTGCGGGAAGCTCAAGCTAAAAACAAGTTTTCTTCAAATGCGCACTCGGCACTCAAGGGAGCGTTGATAGTTGATGGAAGGGCCGCTGTTCCAATCAAGGTGGCACCCCCACTCGGAACAGCTGCGGTGTCAGGGAGTGTCGGTAGCCGACAGAAGAACCGATGCCATTCACGAGTAGCATGGAGGACGCATAGTTTCTCTTTGGCTCTGACGCATTTGTCTACTGCCGGCCGTGTTTCACAAGTTTTTAATGTAGTGCTTCGTCAATCATCATTTGTGCTCCAGGTCTGGCAAGCGGCCGGCGCTCGTTCAAGGCTAGATTCAAGATGCCTGCCATTCTTTACGCCGAAAAAACGAACAGCTGCATGCCGGGCCGCAAGTTCGACGTTCGCAACGTGTGATGCAGGTGTGGCAGCTGCAGCGGGGAAAATTTTCACCTGTTCCACGCGATGTCGTGATGTGGCTGTTTGTAAAGTGTGGGATTTCGCTGCATGACGACGTTAGAATGACGTGCTGTGGGACCACAGCAACGATCACGACGGCAGTGCTAGTGAGGACGATGGCTCAAGTGTGGACGAGTAGTCCAGTGACTGATACATTTTCGTTTTGGAATGTGGCCACGGGCACACCCGCGCGCGGCATTGAATAGTTGAACGCGATAGCATTATCCAACGGCCGCTGTTTATCGCCAGCCGCTGGATAATGCTATCGCGTTCAACTATTCAAGGCCAAGCTTAAACAACCTCGAAGTTTTTTTCGTAAATATGATTTGGGGGGGTCGACTTACAATCGTGTAAATACAGTAATTAATCCATAGGCAGGGACAAAGGTGATAATAAACAAGTCAGTCCAAATTAACCAAACCATCATCTCATGTCCTGAAAACAGACCAAAAAGGTCTTCTTGGGCAAGTTTGAGGTTGTGCTGAGACCGGACAACCGGTCTAGGTGAGGACTTGTTAAGGATCAGTAGAGGACATCCTCAGGATGATGCAATGTCCTGAAAATGAAAACTGGTTTTTGAGGAAAGGAAATGGAGGAGTATCTGTCTGGGGATACCTGAAGGAACTGCCATAAGGGAAGGGGTAAAAGAGGGAGTGAAAGAAGAAAGGAAGAAAGGGGTGCCATAGTGGAGGGCTCCAGAATAATTTCGACCACGTGGAGATTTTTAATGTGCACTGACATTGCACAGCACACGGACGCCTTAGGGTTTTGCCTCCATTTAAACGCAGCTGCCGCGGTCGGGTTCGAACCCGGGGTTCCGAATCAGTAGGCGAGCACCCTAACCACTGAGCTCGCCGCGGTGGCAACGTCCTCAGAAATTCGTTATCAGGCTGTTTCAAGAGTGTAGTTTGTCCGGGTTGTGAAACCAGTGTGTAAACTTTTTTTCAACCCGTAACCAGTTGGAGGCTGCTGGTCGAGTAGATATTAGTGCCTTTCACCCATGTTTTATGTTATGCTCATCCTTTTAGCTACGTTTGCAATGAGAAATAGTTGCAAAATACTATTTGTATGCATAGATATCCATAAAGCAAATCAATCACATGTAGTCTGAGATGATTTAAGCCACATTCCTGGTAATTCAGATTTATGGTATTTCAAACAAAAAGAAATCCATGAGTCTGCTGTATTTAGTGATCATGTGATGACGTACTGGTCCTCTCCTGTGTGTTCTGCTCTTGTCCTCGTTCGTCGTGCCGTTTTCATTACATCTTACAGCTTTAAAGGCAGTGCTGTAAATGTGCAGTTTAACAGCGCACTTCTTGCTTTCTGGGCTGTTGCTGTTAATGGGCAACTGGTAAAATTTTTCTTAGCACAAACGTGGCTGAGTACTGATGCATGGTTCTTTAAGGGGGGGGCTCTATGTGAACTTCCTTGAGAGTAGATGGCAGTGCCATCTGTGTTGCATATCACGACTGGAAACACTTGTCTCCACTTGCTCGCTGAACCGTTCCTCGATTCCATGATTCTATAGCCTCTGATTCCATTGCATGGGCAGCCACCTGCATGTGGTTCTGCGGTCATTTTGTATGTAAACAAGCTGTGGTGTTAGTGCAGTGGATGTGCTTGCCGATCTTGTGACTATGTTGGTGGGTTCATGGTTTTTAGTTGACAAATCTTGCGAGAAATTGTTCTATCGATAAGAGCTTCAACCTGAGCTAGCTGTTCCAGTGTGCATAGTATCTCATTATAGTGCCTTTATTAGACTGTGTGTGGCCTGTGTAAAGTTCATCAGTGTTCATGTTGGTACTAGACCTACCGCCAGTTGAACCACTTGCGGGTTACGTCAGTGGGTCTGGAATGTTCCTGCCCTTGTTTTTTTGTTGTCGTTTATTGCCAGGTGGCGGAAGTATGTGAAGTGGTCAAGCAGCTGGTAGACAAGTGGTCTGGAACCTGGGGTGCCTGTGACCCATCCACCATTGCAGTTCTGACCCCTTACTATGACCAGGTGAGCACTGCAATGCTGTGAGGCAGCTAGCAGTGGTGTCGGTTATAGTAAGCCGTCAACTGATTGCCTTTTATCCTGGTAGTGCGAACAGGGGGATTCCAGAGCTGTCCATTTTCATTATTTCAGGTGCAATGCATTCGGATGCAGCTGAGGAAGCTCAGACTCTCTCGTGTTCGAGTTGAAAGCGTTCCCAATGTTCAAGGTATGTGTGTGCTTCCATGGCTTCATTACAAGGCGTTTTAGGAGTGTCTGTGTAGTTGAGAGAAATGTGTATTTACTTGGCCGTGTGGTGATGATGGATTCGGCCTGTTTACCAGTAGTGCAATTGCACCCATGGAGCTCTGTGGTAATACCATATACACTCCTGTCAGGACCATTCCTTGGAAAGGGTGGCTCAGTGGTTGTGGCGCTCGGCTGCTGACTCGATAGACGTGGGTGCGTTCCCGGCCACAGTGGTCACATTTCGATGGAAGGAAAATGCTAGAAGACCATGTACTGTGCTACATCAGTGCACGTTAAAAAAACCCCAGATGGTCGAAATTATCCGGAGCCCTCCACTGCGCCATCCCTCATAGCCCAAGTCACTTTGGAACATTGAACCTCATAAACCATAAACCTACCTTTGCAGCTGGTAATTTGAAAAAGAGGGATGTTAGCCAAAACAGTTCTTTCATGTTTGTGCATTTTGCCTCCATGTTACGTTCCGCTGGGAGCTAGTAGTCTATAATTGCTTGCGACACTTGGTACGGCCACGGATGCATCATCCACCACACCGGACTGCACTAAGGAACCATGACCACAGGGTGCCTCAGCACTGCTAACTCGCCTCGTGCTCTCAGCGTTCCCACCAGAAAGTACAAAATGCTATGCTGTGCAAAAGCTAAAATGGGGCGCGCACTCCTTAGTGGTGTTTTCTTCTGGCTCCGTAGTAACGCACCGTACAGCTGGTGTCACTAGGCCTGGCGAGCTTCGCATCAATGCCGCAGAGAAGGTGATTTCATTCTAGTCGCAGTTTATCATAAAATGTCTTGCCTTGTTTCTAGCTTTTCATCACACGATAACTTGCACTAAAATCAACGTACAATTGGTTCCTGTGATACCTTCAACAGTGATGTGTGCGGAAAAATAGGCCAGGCAAGGCCACCTCACACTGATGACTACTGGTCGCTTGCATAGAATGCTGCTCCCGAACCGTCCGCCAAGCCGACATTACTGTCAATTGAGCTCTGGATCTTTGGAGGATTAGTAACTTAGGATCATGTGATGTTTGCGAGTTAAGGGATCTAGCAACCTGTTTTTCTCTCGGTGGTAATTTGCGCCGGTGTTGGGGGTCGGTCTTGTTAGCCATACTTTCAGTGCAATAGAGAGTGTCTGAGTTAGGGCAGAAGTGGAACGTGAGGGCTGAGGTGGGAGTGTTTTGCAGGCAAGCAGTTCCGAGCAGTGGTTCTGAGCACGGTCCGGACGCGTGTCACCTGCCTACCCATGGAGCAGACTGCCTTCAAGGCAGCACTCAACTTTGGGTTCCTCTCGGATGCCAAACTGCTCAACACGGCCATCACACGTGCCCAGTCACTGGTTGCCGTAGTTGGGGACCCCGTGTCGCTCTGCTCGGTCGGCGCATGCCGGTGAGTGTTGTAAAAACGTGTACTATAATGTCATGATTCCTAAACCGATTCCATTCCATTTTTTAATTTCCTGCCCTTCGCCATTATCTGAAGTGACGCCGCACCCCACGTCCGCTCTTAGTTATTGGCTGAAGCCTAGGGCGTGTCATCGCTTCAGCCAATGGAGTAGAGGGGGAAATTAAAAAATGGCATCGATTTGGGAAGGAATTGTTGTATTGTACAGACTCGTATGCGCAAGCTGAATTTTGCTGACCTGAACTTCTAGGACCACGAAGGTCTGTTTGCATAAAGTGTAGTTTGCCCTAAAAAGAGCCTTTTAAATGTTGTAGTCTTTGGGCAACCACGCTGCTGGCCACACCCTTGAACCCATGAAACACAGGAGGAGTGAGAGCGGCCCTTTAAAATTCTCTCCGTCAGCCGGCCTTGCTTTGCAGTGCTCCTTATCGGCAGCCGTCTACCATGTGTTCGAGTACGTGCGAGCCTGTCGTGCTGGCCTTGGGTGAAGTCAGCCCGGCTGGCCCGGCGCTTACGTGGGTTATGAGACGTCATCCTCCATGCTTTCTTTGTTCACGTTTGTGAGTCATGCAGTTGTTCTGCTCTCCCGACTCCGGCTGCGCTTGCGTTGCTGCGCACTTGCTTTCTGGTGCTTCATCCTGCAAGATGACGAAGCAGCGGCAAGCCCTGCTGCTTTCCGACTGACTAGAGGTCAATTGCCGTGTTGAGCGTGGCGAAAAAAGTTTGAAGTTGCAGCGCATTTCCAGATTCCATGGAGTATGCTAAATACCATCTTGAAAAAAAAAAAAAACCTCAGCTATCAGAGACAACTCACTAGAACGCCCGAATGCTGATGGCCGTCTCCTTGTGCCTGTCAAAACATGACTAAAGGCACAATTCGGAACTGCTTCCCTTATGCTTGTGGTGTTTGACGGTGCTGAGGTTGATAGTGCGGTGGAAGGCCCAGTGCGCACAGTGCAGGATGACAATGACGTTTCCATGCTGTGGGAAGAACTCGCCCATGTTCCAGACACTTTGCCAGCAGAAGTTTCCTTCGAGGATTTTTGGTGGTTGACAATGACGTAGCTGTGACAGTGAGCCCTTTGGAGTCTGAAATTGCTTCCAGTGTGCTGAATTCTGGTGCCACCGTGTAGCCGCTGCCAGAAGATGATCGCCTTCGCCTGACGCTTCACGAAGCCCTTTCTGCCACCAATGTGCTGCGACCATACTGCTCGGGAATACAGGGAAGGGGATCATACTTCGTTGATATGATGTCGCATGTCGAAAATGTGATTCTCATCGATGGAGCTAAACGCAGTGTTCAGGTTAAAATCACTGCCTACTTGAAATAGGTGTGTATTTCTCTCCAATAATTTACTTTTGGAGTAGATTATTGTTGGGGAGTAGCATACTTTCCATTTCAACAGCACATTTTCGCTGTGCTGTTCACAGCCTCATATATAATGAATTGGTTTGTGAAATTTACTGAATTTCATTGTAAGTGGGTTCGAGCATGACAAATAATTCCATGTATGGAATGAATCCCATTGAATTGCGCTGTTTGTTGTAACTGATTTTGGCTATTTAGTTACAGAGTGCAGAAGTAATGCACAACCCCCTTGAGGCATCTAGACCGTGCTGTTTCTCGTCACTTTTTGTGCACAGGTGTTTTTTTGTCTGTGTGTGTGCTGTATAGTTTGCCCCATGGTCCGCCGATCAAAACAAAGAAATATTCTTGCATCACTTTTCGAGCAGTGCGTTGATGTCAGCATCGTTGCCAGGTCAACGCTGCACATAT
Source organism: Amblyomma americanum (assembly GCF_052857255.1). Classification (NCBI taxonomy): domain Eukaryota; kingdom Metazoa; phylum Arthropoda; class Arachnida; order Ixodida; family Ixodidae; genus Amblyomma; species Amblyomma americanum. Next base: position 66,165,345 of record NC_135504.1, read on the forward strand.
CGTGGTACGTGGTTCCAGTCCAACAGTCTTCACAGGATGAAGAATTCTATATGATAGTTGCCATAAAAGAAATAGCAGAAAATGAAAAGTACGGGATGGTTACATAACAACAGAGTGTATAATAGTGCAGTTTAATGTCGTATTTAGACTGTTCATCAGTGCATTTTCTGGGGAAAATTTTCACTCGTATCGACGCTATTATGCAGTTCCAGTCATTTAGCATTTAGGAAAATAGGAATGGGGGCACATAGGGGTTTTCTGATGCATGGCACCAGTAGCATTCGCTCTTGTTAAAGAGTAAAATAAAAAAAAAAGCTGTGCAGTTGAACCTCGATGTAACAAACCTCAGTTTAACGGCGTTCGCGAAGCAACGCATTTTTTAAATTTTCCAATCTCTGCCCATTGAAAATCATGTATTTTTTTACCCATTTAACAAGGTCATTTTATGCTGCACTTCCGATTTAACGCAGTCCTCGCGCATTGCACGCACATACCAGGAGCCTCCTTGACAAGCAGACAAACATGATAACTTTAGCAGGGACAGACAATAATCGTGTACATATCTATCGTGCCATCTATCGTGTACATATGAAACCTGCAGCGGGCACATTCCTCGTGTGCTAGCTGGAGTGCTTTGGAAGCTCCGGAACGCGTCACGTCTTGACGTCACAGGCCTGTTGAAACGGGAAAGCTCCAACCGGAAGTAGGCTTATGAATAGCACTCGTCCGTTCGCCACTCACGTTCCTTCGACCAGTTCGTTTGATTGTCTCGCTGTGCACAGACGTTCTTTTCCTGTTTACGATGAGCGGTGCACTTCGGAAGAGAAAGTTTTTGAGCCTTGATGTGAAGGCCAAAATTGTCACTGAAGTGATGAGCGGCGAAAAAAAGAAGGGTGTTGCAGAAATGTATGGAATTTTATTGAGCTCGCTTTCAACGATTTTGAAGTGGAAAGATGGCATCATGAGTACTGTGTGTGCTGGTGGCTCAGGCCAACAAAGAAAAACTCCGAAGGAAGCTGCTTACGTTGACGGTTCTTGGATATGTGTGCAAAAAACATGCAGTTGAACAGGGCCATTTCTCAGCAGAAAACACTCAATCTTGCTTGTATGCTTGGGTGCAACAATTTTAAGGCCAGACAACAGGTTGCTGCAACGATTCAAGGAACGGCATGATATTGTAGGGAAGATGGCCGGTGGCGAGTGTGCTGAAGTGAACACAATTGGAGCAGGAGACTGGCTTGTCATTTTGGAATGTTACGACGGCACCAACTAATATAATGCCGACGAGACTGCATTTTTCTGCCGGCTGTTGCCAAGGAAGACGTTGGCTTTGAAAAATGAAACGTGCCATGGTAGCAAACACGGTAAGCAGCGTATGACTGTTTGTTCTGTGTAAACATAGATGGCAGTGATAAACTTGTGCCATTTGTAATGTGAACGAGTGAGAAGCAAGGTTGCTTCAATGGAAAGAGGAACATGGCAGTGAAACATATGCGTCAAACACAAAGGTGTGGATGATGTGGGATTTGTTTAGCAACTGGCTGAAGGACCTGGATGCCGAAATGTGCAAGGCGGAACAAAACCTCTGCCTCCTTTTGGATAATTGCTCGGCTCACCATGTTCGGGACTGTGCACTCTTCAACGTTGAGCTCGAGTACTTACCGGCAAAATGCACCTCCCTGATTCAACCACTTGACCAGGGAATTATAAATAGTGTCAAGTGCGCATACCGCAAGCCAGTTATTGAAAGGTTTCCGCTGAACATCGAGCAACGAAGAAAGACAAAACTGGCATGTTCGTGGTCTTGGAGATGGTTTTGCGGTCCCGGTAGTCAGCAAAGAGGGAGGTCATGGCCAACTGCTTCAGGAGAGCAGGATTCAAAGAAGGCATTTGTTTGAATGAAGAAATGGAGTGGGAAGACGAAAGCATGGGATCCACCACAGATGTCGCTGGCTCGTGGCAGTTGCTCTGCGATCGGCGCGGTGCTCCCAGTGACTTGACGCTCGAGGAATTTGTCTTCGTTGATGCTTGTGCTGTGACAGCTGAAGAGCTGGACACAAAAATCCAGAGTGTCACAGACACAGGAATGGAGGGTGACGACTCGGACCAAGAAATACAGGTGGCAAGCAGCACAGCCACACCAAAACAAGTCATGGATGCGCTGGATCCCCTACACACTTAGGCGGGTGCACACTCACATGAGCAGGCCTTGGTAGCCCTGTCAACCTACGAGCGCCTTATAACCCCGACACTTATTAAAAAGCATCAAAGTAAGCTGACGGAGTTCTTCGCTACCACATGAATCGGGTAGGATTGCTCTACACAAAGTTGAAATAAATATTTTATTGTTCATGAATCAGCATTGCAATTGCATTACTGAGCATGGTATCACCTGATGGTGGCTGCGAGCGATAAGTGCTCTAGTGGTAGGTAAGTGGCCTCGCTATTCGTGGATTCACTGAGGTAATACTGGTTCAGGTTTTCTTCAAAAGAAGGTTCAAGTTTATAGATTAGGAGTGTGCATAAATTTTTTTTATGACACAAATTGCCATGCTATTGTAAAAAGAAGTGTTGACAAACCATGAGAATGATAGTTAAGGCAACATCTAGTGGCAGCTATGAGTATTAGTTGCTCTCTACCGGGCGCACATGGGGAAAATTATGTTTACGCCAGTTTGCCGTCAGACATTGCACCTCTGATACACAAAAGGTCAGCTGGGGCTCTTAATAGTGCTATTACCGTATAAACGCATGTAAGGGCCGCTCCTTTTTTCCCAGATTCGGGGGTGCAAATTTCGGGGTGCGGCCCATACACGCAATTTTCGAAAAAAATTGTTTTTTTTTTTTTCCAAGTGAAAGCAAACCATTCTGGAATGCGCGGCACTTATTTACCGTTCAGGCATCACTCACGGAGTCTTCAAGACTCCGAGCTGGTGCTGTGTTCAGGTAAATGTTCAGCCCACAGAAAGTTGTCTTCGGTCCCGTCTAAACTGTTTGAAATTCCGGTCACTTTGAAACTCCAGGTTACAATGTCGGTCGACACGGAATTCCACGCGGACAAAATCCATCCAAGCACAGTCGCGAGCGGTGCCCTCTTAAGCCGCCCTGTCGGCGTCTCGTCGTGATTGCCATTGGCCATCCATTCCGAATACTGCCCTCGAAATTCAACCTTAAAAGGCCGATTGACGCTTACATCCAGGGGTTGCAGTATGCCGGTAAGGCCGCCCGGTATCACGGCCATGTCTGTGCGGATAGCGCGCAGGCGTTCCTTAACCCTACCCGTCAAGTGACCGCGGAAGCTGTCCAAGACAAGGAGCGATCGTCGGGCCAGCACGGCGCCTAAGCGCTTCTCCCAAACGCTTTTTACCCAGTCAAGCACAAGCTCATCGTCCATCCAGCCCTTTTCTTGGGCGCAAACTACAATTCCCTAGGGGAAAACGCGTTTAGGAATCGTTTTTCTTTTCAGGATGACATAGGGGGGCAGCTTCCGCCCGTCCGCGGTGACGCACAGCATAACGGTACACCGTTGGCGCTCCGCGCCGGTTGTCCGCACAAAAACACTCTTTTCCTTTCAGTTCAACTGTGCAGCTCTCGGGACAGTCGAACCACACGGGGGGCGTTCGCTATCTGCAAAAATATATAGTTGTGCTCACGACGCAGACCGATGACATACTTCTGAAAGCTGAGCACCTTGTCGGTGTAGTCGGGGGGGCAGCCCCTGGCACAGCGTGGTCCTTCACCGAAATGATAGGCCCTTCCTCTTCAGAAATCTTCGTACCCAGCCGGCACTAGCCTTGAAGTCCTCGTGCGGTATGCTTTTAGCACGCGCCAAGGCTTGTGCCCTTACGCGCAGCATGTCCGTTGTCAACGCATAGCCGTTGTTCCGCACTTCCATTGAATAGCATAGCAGCTCTTCTTCTAGCTCAGGAAATTTGCATGGCTTGCCTCGGAAAGTGCGCTTTTTGGAGCTGGTATTCTTCAACGCATCCCTTTGTCCGCACCACCGTCGGACACACTTCTCGTCCACGTCAACTTTTCTGCCCGCGGCACGCTTGCCGTGTTCGAGAGCGAACTCCACTACTTTCAGTTTAAAGCCCGCCGTGTAGCTGTTGAGGTGCTTGCCCATCGTGCAACAGTGACAATGCTCGGAGGCAGTCCATAAAAAAGCGAAGAACGACAGCGCACGAGAGCAACAACTATGCCGAGCGACCACGCTAACACAACCACCAAAAAACGCATGCTTTGACAGCCAGAACAGAACAAAGTTAGACCTGGCGATACCGATGCCGATACGGATAGCGGAAGTACAGTAGCAGAAGCTCGCGGCAGAAGAAAAGATGATGATGATGGCCCGCGGCCTTGGGCGCCAACCATGGGCGGCACCTCGAAGCTCCTGTGCGCATGTATTTCGAAGGCTATTCTTGCGTGTTTCCTGGAAAGTTTGGGTGCGGCCCTTACACGGATTTTTTTTTTTTTTTTCAAATATTTCCTTTGGGAACACGGGGTGCGGTCCTTACACGGGTGCGGCCCTTACATGCGTTTATATGGTAATTCCAGAGCTTATTTGCTTAATTTCCTGATTGTATTCAGAGCCTGCGTCTTTATTTGGACTGCTGAAACATAGGAACATTAGCTTAACAAAACTCCCAATTTAACGAAGTTTTGGCTGCAAGCAGGACTTTGTTATATCGAGGTTCACTTGTAGTCTCTTTGGGACTGCTCATGACTAGTGTGGAGTCCAGACATGGTATGTTTAGTGGTGAGTTTGTACTGATGACCGAACGGTATCCAGTATAATCTCATTCATACGACTATCTTGGGGGTGCAGAAAATATTCATATCACCCAAAATTTGTATCATCAAAAGTGAGCAAACTTTGTGTGCTGAAGCACAGCGAATACGTTCACAAGAATTTAGTTACAGCAGTGCACCAGTGCTCAGTGCTTCCAGCGTGTTCTGTGCAACTGGCAATCACATTGTTAGCAGTGGTGCGGGCCACTCTGTTCGAGTGTGCAGTCGCAATTTCTACGTTCGTATCATCAGTATGGGCACGGGAGAGTGCTCAAAGCACTTGTACGCAATGCATTTCGGCCAGAGATTTTTACAAATTCGTATTGTAGAAATTTATTTCAGCTATACTCGTATCATCAAGGTTCTACTGTAATGCTGTAGATATAGTGTTGGCATGTTAGTGAGGCAGCCTGTACAAAATGCTTTCTCCTGCCCAGGACCCTGTGGGAAAAGTTCATCAGGACTTGTGCTGAACGTGGCAGCCTCTACAACATGCACTGGGACGACATCAAGTACCAGCTAGACGGCTTCGAGCTGAAGAAGGAGTACGGGCTCAATCCCCATGCGCAGAGCTTCTGGCCCAAGCATTCGTTCTTGGACAGGCTGCCTGGGGCCATGACCAATCCGCAGCCACAGCCACGGCTACCTGTTCCACCTGGGTACAACAGCCTTCCGCCGACCATTCCCTTCTGGAACATGCCACCCCCACCGCCATACTACACGCCACTTGTGGACCAACGTTTCTGTGGCCCATGGCCCAGGATGCCGGGGTTCCCACCTACCCAGTTGCACCCAAACCCACATAATGTTTCCTGGGCTCAGGGCGTGCCACTGGGGCCATACCCCTTTGGTCAGAGACCCAATGGTCCAAGGTTTCAGCCGAGCGTGCAGCAGCAGCAACAGCGCTTGCTGATGCAGCCACCGCCGTTTCGGCATCCTCCGCCACAACAGCAGCACTTTCAGATGCATCAGCAGCCATATTTCCAGCAACCTCCGCAGGTGCAACAAATGCACCAGCCACAGACACATGTGTATCAGCAGCAGCAGGTGTACTCTCAGAAGTCCAAGCAGCCGCAGGCTGAGCCAGCATCGTCTGCCAAGCCAAAGACACAGCCGCGCACTCAGCAAGGCAGCAGACAGCAGAGCAATACCAGGGTGGAAGAGCTGAAGCAGAACGGGTTTTTACTTAGCGTCAACCCTGGACGGAGTCCTTCCCTGAATGATTTGAACAGAGCTCCGGGCCGCCCCGTAGGTGCACAAGGTGCAAGCAGCCTCGGTGCGATGGATGCCCAGTTTCACAACATGATGCTCAGCGACGACGACAACAATGGCTGGACACTCATTGGTGGGAAGAAACCGGCGGCGAACGGAAGTGCGCCCGTAGCCAGCTCGATGCCAAGGAAACTGACTGTGGCAGACAAGTTGTCTGCTCCTGTGCAACCTCCGAGCCGACCTGCCAGCCGGCCTTCCAGTCAGCAGGGAAGACAGCCGGCGAAAGATCACCCGCATGCCATTAGCACGATGAGCAAGGCTGCTGCACAAGCTTGGCAGGTGCCGCAGCAAGCGAGGTCCCATACCAGCAAGGCGGAAACAGGCCCCCAAGTACGCCCCGTCAAACAGCAGGTGTTTCGTAACTCTGCCATGCGGCAAGGGGCGCCAGGTCGTGCAGAACCACATTTGAGTGCCAAGGCCCAGCCAAAGCCTGAGCAAAGGCCGACGGTCGCATATGTGGCAGCGGTGTCGGAGCCGGTGGCCTGGGGGAACGAGCCTGTGGTCGGGGCACAAGACGAAGCAGGAGAATGGGGGGCCCCATCGCGCCACACGATAAGCGACGTCAAGTTTGGCACAGATCTCTACACATACCTGAGAGACGACAAGGAGTCTGAGCAGCTGACGAATGCTCTCAAGGCAGGCTTCGCGCACGCAGCACGACAAGAGGCATCGTCTGCTCCCGAGCAGACGATGACGGGTGGCTCCGTGTGGGGTCCCATTGGCACCAAGCCACCCGATAGGCGCAAGCAGTTGTACAGCGATGCTTTGCGCAATGGCCACGTTAATGGCTTTGTGAAGCATAACAAAGGCCAACACGAGGGATGAAGCGCTTGTAAATGTTTACGCCAGTGGCTGTCGACACCGTTTTAAGGCATGGCCAAACTATGGTCCAGGCTTTCAGAATGAGGAATGGAGTACTGCAAGTTCCTGTGCACTTGTATGGGTTATGCTACTTCTGTATTGTCGCCAGGTCTTGGCTATAAGCATTAAGCAGTCTTGTGGTCTCATGTCGTCCCTAATAGTTTGCTCTTTTTTTTTTGTGCTAATCATTTTTTTTTTCACATTACGAGTTTTTTAAACTGTGATTTCTTTGTCATGCGTTTTGTATGACGATAGGCGAATTTTTTATTTGTGTATTGCCAATTTTTTTGTTGGATCAACAAGCCCTTGTTTGTCCGTAGTACACGTTCACTTGTTCGTGCTGCTCTTGTATGTCTAGTTATGTTGCATGTAGACCCCCCTACCCTCTTTAGTTGCCGCTGTTTGGTAGTGTCAACCCTTTATAAGACAGAGGGTTGTGAGCAGCAAAATATTTCTTGAGGCAGAATTGACGATCCACAGTGCAATATCGCTTTGTTTCACACTACATTCACACTGCATTTGTCGTAGTGCAAATTTCAATGTTTGTGTGAGAACTAAGCCACCATGAGTTTTGAATAATAATCGAGCACAGACTGCAAACAGATGACTTCAGTACAAATGACCTGACCCCTCTCTCTCACATGTTGTGCAATGAGCTATTCACCATTTCCCCTCTCACATCCCCCAGTCTGGTGGTTCTTCAGTCCTCATTTGTGTGTGGTGAGGGCCTATTATGTTTCTTTTAGCTGCTGCCGGATGATCATGTTGAGGCTTATCTAGGAACAAGCGGCTATATGGAAGGAACTACCTTGTTCGAAATTTGTGTTCTCTCTCGAAAGTACTTGTGTGTTATCCCTTCTTCGTTGATATTATTCATAGAGCGCCTGCTAGTGTTGGCTCGATACTTGCCTTCAGGTATTGGAAACTTTGGTAAGCAAGAGAAGCCTGTGGTTATTATGAGTGCGTGGACTGGCATTATTCGACAGTCCTATTTCAGTTGAAAGTTTCTTTAAATGTGCGTTTAATATACATGTCTTTGTTTTTCTACATGCGACACGGTCATTCGTAATTGGCTCGGATGAAGGCTGCAGAGTGGAAAGCTTTATTCATCTTTTTCTGCATCTTTGCATATGCATCGGTAACAGCTCCTTGAATTGTGGCACGAAGAAACTGCCCAATTCATAGCTGTCGTGAGTGGTAAATCCTCATTTTGGCTTAGGATTCCTGCGCAGCTTGTTGTCCAGGAGTCACGAGACTGGCTATCATGGCTTTAAGCCAAAGCGGAGGACAAGTTATCTGGAGCGTGTACTATTGTCATCATATTCGCACTCGCTTTCGTGTGGTGTGGAGTGCTCTCATGTACTGCCTCTCTTGTTCTTGTGCTGCACTTGGTGCGGCTTACTGGCATTTCCACTGCGCATTGCAGCTCAGTGCTATGCTCATTATGACATCGAATGACATTGATTCATGTATTCCAGCCCTCTTTTTTTTATTTCAAGCGGTGTCATTGCCAAGTGAGACAAGTGTCATTTGGTACAGCGTACTCCATCAAGGCATGATTTGTTGGATGGAACTTTAAGTTACAGTTGGTTCATTGTCACAAAAATGGTTCTGTAAAAAAGGCGAGGGTGTTGCCTTATATGCGGAGGATCCTTGTGAGGTGAAGGCTTAATCTGATTGATGCGAGTAGTAATTGCTGTTATAAATTTCATTGGAACGGTGGGAGTTAATCACTGTTTGTATGAACCATGACATTGCATCTAATTTGAATGTTGCGTTTATGTTCTCTGTGATGTGTACCATGCCGTGTGTGGTGAGAATGATTTTGAGATTTTACTTCAAGAGATGACTGAACGCATTCCATTTTGAACTCATTGTTAAGTGTCACCGCTGGCAGATCTCTCTTATATTATGTATTGCGTTAGTCTTCTGGCATGGGATTTTGAAGTGAATGTATCCACTGTGCCCCCAGGTATCACTAAGCAGAATTGCTCTTTCTGTGGTGATTTCTGTTTTACCGGCGCAGAAAAGTGAAGTAGGCTCTAAAGTTTAGATCGAGCAAATTTGCTTTCAGTGATAAATTCCTGAATTGGTTGATGGTAAATAAAAGTCACTTTTAGGTGCTGTCTTTTAAAATCTATGCTTTGTTGTACATACTGATGTGCTGAGGTGTATGTGAATGTATTTCTGGAAGATCTCTGTTTCGTTCTTTCTTGTACCACTAGAAAGTGCGACCCATTTTTTCAAGGTGGTCTCTGCTACAGTTCGTCATGATGGGCTTCAGGACTTCGCTGCCACTGATCCAGGAAATTTATTTTGGTGTTGTTGCTTTGAAGTGTGCAGTTCATTTTTTCATTACCTAGAATGTGCTATGGATTAATGCAAACAAGATTTTTTTGTTTTTGGTGCTACAGACATCAAGGAACAAATTCTCATCTTAAAATATATAACCATATCTTCAAATTGCGCAATTGCTTGCTTTAATGTTAGAGTATATGCTTTGATGGTTTAGTATGTATTGTATAATTCTTTTTTGCTAGTTGCTTGGACAAGCAAGTGCTGTCCACCTGCAAAAAACTGCTTTCGCTCAATATTTCGTTCTTTTGCAATGCTGAACTGCCAGCAGTTCATTTTCCTCTCGAATAATCGCAACAGGTCTGTGTATTGCAACACTAAAAAGACAGATTAGCGTGTTTTTGTAGCGGGATATTTTATTCATGCAGTAGTGGACATTTTTTTTTTAAATGACGGGGCTATGTCCAGCAACTGCATACATTTGTGATTGAAAAACGCCGTTGGAGATTTACACCTTGTTCCGAAATTTATTGAAATGCACTACGGTGTGTCAGCTTTGCTTTTGTACAATGGTCCGTCCTTGGGTGTCTCTTGTAAAATATGTAATAGTATATGTGCACTCAGCACTGTAAATGTGATGTGTGGTAACTTGTATGGTATGCATTACCCCGAAACTCCACAATCGAGGCATCAGCATGCGATTAGATGTCTCAAATCCTGCTGTCGTAATACTTTGCATTTGAACTCAAACTATGCCAATCTCTTCACTAAATGTTCTGGAGGTGTTGTTTTGAATTAGCTAAGTGGTGGGTGAGAATTTTGTGTAACAGTACGAGAAGCAAACCTAAAGGAATCCAGCCCGCTGTATTGTAAAGCATGTTTGCATCTGAACGAAATGTGGTGCATGTAGCTGCCACAGCTCTGCAGGAGGATTATGGGATAGTGTGTAGTGTTTTGTCCTGAGATGGAGCGGGCCTACTCATGAATAGTCATTGTGATAACTGTAGGTTCTGACGCATGGTATGCACGCTTGTTCAAGAGACCATTAGTGGGGTTAGTACTGAATGCCTGTAAGTTGCAGTTCTGTGTAATTGGTGTGGCGACTGTACAGAGTGTACTTGTGGAAAAAGTGGTTAGGGCTGGTGATAGGTAAAAGTGCGCGAGTAACCGACACACATTTTCTACTGAAATGTCCGTATTGCTGGTTTTTGTAGTTCTGGCTATCGGCAGCACTGGCACCTGTTGCTCTGTGGGCTTAAAGCAAACAAAACTTGCAGAGTGACAGCATCTGCCTTTGTGTTGCTACCCAAAATAAGTTCTTGCTGAAAAGCTCAAATTTCGCGATTTAAAACTCTATACGTTAGTGCACCCAATGTTCTCAATATAAACTAGTCATGAGCGTTCAATGCTTTTTAAGGGTGTGCTTTGTACAGAAGGTGCTGTGTTTGAGACAATCTTCCATCTGGTTGTAACCTTTATTCAGAGGCTTAGGTGAACATCAGGAACAAGGCTTCAGGGAGCACTTAGGCTGTCACTCCACAAGTGTGCTTGTTGATGGCGCTTTGCAGTGTGACAGTGTTGTTTGGCATCTGTCAGCCATTGGTGACCGACAGAAATAACACTAAACCTTCAAAGTTGAGCACCATTTTATCCCATTCCATTGAACTTTCACAAAGTTGTCGATCCGAAGTCAGCACCTTGCTCTGGCCTGCTGTTCAGACATGAAAGCAAGTGTGTTTCATCTTTACCTTTGTGTGTGTGACACACACGGTCATACCCATCATGAGACCTGCGAGGCCAATCCCTCATGTTTTATTCTGGCAATTAACTCTGTGGCAGGGTGGTGTACTCCTCCACAATATTTCAGGAGCTCAATGAATGAATGAATAAAGATTGATGTTTATTCTCAGCCAGTGCCATTTTTTCTTCCTCTGTGCCATTCTTTTTTCTACTTTAGTAACATTACTGCCAGAACAGTATTTCGACCATCAGGGCTGTGCACCTGGCGTTCAGCATCGAATAGGACTTAAAAAGTCCAAATATTACTACAGTGAAAGTTCCTGCACAGCGTAGTTGCAGCAACTAACTTGGCTACTGTAAGCACTTGATGATAACCTGGAGTTGGTCTGGTTAGTGATAAACATGCAAAAAACCGCGGTTTTTTGCCACATTTACCTGCAAGCAGTCTCGCAGTGTGTGTTGCCTAAGCTATATAGTTCACATAAGTGTCTTTAACTGGCTGTGGTACATGTGCTAAGGTACTTAGTCGAGTCTTGTGTAAATACATAAAATTTTATTTCGTTTGCTATGAAATCAGAGATACAACAGCAGAAAATGTACTGTGGCTTGACTTTGGTTCATAACAAAATTCAGACAACTTTGTCATTTGTGGTTCATTCTTGACTACAGTGATGCAACAGTGAAATGCAAGAGACCATCCCTGAGGGCAATGCGAATTGTACAGATTACTGATGAGGTCTGAACGGCATATTGAACGTTGTACACACTGAATGAAGCCAAGCCTGTTCAACACGTGATGAAAATGGCAAAAAGCGCAGGTGGACACTCGCACATCAATGAGATAAAAAAACTACGACCCACAAAAAAAGGTACAGCGTAATGCACATACCTGAATGCATAGCACAGCCCTCGTGTTCTAGCAAGTTTAGTGCATAGCTCCAAGCAGCCAAACTACACAAATTCACTGATAAACGGGCATTGTCCAGCATGTTTTGTACTGGCTTTCAGCCAGTTGCTAAACACGGTTGAACGCATATTAAAGCAATCCGACTAAACAACCGGGCTAAGTCTGTGCCTAAATACACGTGGTTACGGGAACCTTTTATTGAGAGTTATCATGTGGACATACATTATTTCATGCATCCCAAGTTTCTGAAAAACAAATGAAATAAACGGAAAGAATACTGGCATTCGTCCAGTGCAACAAAAATTGTGGCGGCATTTATGGTGAATATGAATCTCATTTGCTCTCATCTTCACAAGGTACACCTGGACACTAAAGTTTCTGAACCACAGGTGTTGCAGGAAAACTACCGCCCACCCCCAAACTGATGTGCGTAACCTAAATTGGTGTGCGTAAACGGCAGTGAGGCCTGGCTTACAAGGAAATTGTTTTTTGCGATGCCTGTCGTCCAAACCTATTTCTCTCCAAGCGTACATATTGTGGTCCTTCTGTACTAGCTATCTCTGCTGGTTCCAGCACCATAGTGGGCATGACTAGACACAGCTTGGTAGCGTCGGTGCAAATGGCTCGCCCAAACAGTTGCACGATATGGCAGAAGGAAACCCACGAAGGCCTAGCCTGACTCAAATGTCAAATTAAACATAGCGGCATACGGCGTTGCCATGGAAGATGCATTGCTATATGCATGTAGTGACTACAGTCTGTTTATTCACCTAAAATAAGCATGGTGCTTGCATCCCTAGTAGAGGCCATGGCATGTGCCAGAATGCCACTAGAAGCTCTACAGTGTTGTGGCTTGTTTGCTGCCACTACTACCGGAATGCCTAAAAAAGGCAAGCATATCAACTAGATCGCACTGCTGCTAGCTCAGCTTAAGAATGGACTAAACTGCTCTATACTTCCATTTTAACTTAAAAAGGCGGCTGTTACACAACCAATGCTTTGCAAATTTTGGGGAAGGTGAATTGGGAATTTTACCCGACCATGCTGCTGGCATATGAATGCATGCCAATGGGAACATAAAACAATATCGCACCGTGACTGTGACGAGAATCAACAATGACTGACGGGAATGACCAACCACTTTAAAGGGTGATTCTCCTTAAATTCACTCAGGACTTAGAGTTCCAAATTGGGCCACAATGCACTTACCAACACAAGTTCCATGCTATTGTTTCAGTTGCAGTATGGTGATAACTTTGCTGATTCATTCAGTAGGCTGCACTTTACTACTGCATTTTACGTTAATCTACTTCAATTCAGAACATCCCGCTTCCTTCAGCTGTTTCGCCTATCAGTAGTAGTGCAGTTGAGTTGCAATGAGTTACAGCTTTTTCGCACCTAAGTACATATGCATTGGAGATCACAGACACTTTCTACTCTCAAATATGCATGACGACGGTTTAGACCAGTGGTCTGGCAGTCATGAACTAGATATTGGTTAATGCAAACGAGAATGTTCATCAGTGTGCAGTTCCAACAAATGCTACCGGACAGCCTAGACTGGTAATGATGCAAATGTGGCCGGGTGTACCTAGTTTAGTTCTTCCATGGAAATAGGTCCACGTGGACCCTAGTAATTTTAGGAAAGCAATACCTTGAAATGGATGGAAAAACGGTTACGCATACAAATGGTGAGCTTGAGTAATTCGGTATATGTCCTGAGGTGAAGCAATACCTCGGCATGCACAGCTGGGATAACTAAGACAGGACTGCTGCCTTTTGGTCTGTGTGGCATACAGTTAACTAGTACAGAAGGACTACATGTCCTACACGGTTACATCAGTAGTTTGTGCTGCCACATCTGGTATCTGTTAAAGGAAACTTTATGTGGGTGAAAATTCACTACACTTGGAGTAAGGAAACGTTTTGGTCTATCAGTGCCTGGTTACCAGTGCCAGTGATCTGTATTTACACTTCCACAGTATCAAAGAGAATTGATAGTTTGGAGGAACAAAGCAGAAGTGACCTACTTCGGTCACAGCTGCCTGTGCGACTACTTGTTCTGCGGTTGTTCTGTGGTTAAAAGGTAAAAAAACACTCATTCACGCCAAATGTTTGTGTATGAAAACATTAAATTAAAGATCAGGCAACAAAAAATGGACACACGCACGCGCACACACACGTACGCACACACACTCACACAAAAACTTGCAGTAGTTCAAAATAGATCTTTCAGGTTGAGTTTCACACATCGCCAAGTGCGAAAATGAGCACACATTTCGGAAGCTGTGGCGTTAGCTTCCTTGTCACAACACATCACTTTAAAACAACTAGCAAAATGTCAACAATACCTTGCCATCACAGCATGCTTAAAACTGCACCAGATACACTGTCAATGAGAAGGCTTTGTGAAGATCGGACAAGGTCACAGCACCACGGGAATAATCCTCATAGGTTAACTCTGGAAGGTGCTCGCCACTGAAGTGAAACCCACAGCTGAATTGTTTCTGCAGGCGAAATTTCCGCAGTTCAGCTACAGAGTTCACAACCGATGATGGAGCAACGAGATACTTCCAGGTGCTCTGATTTTCTCCGAGGTAATGCATCAGATGTTGCCCATCGAGACTTCTGCCCATCATGTCGACAATTTCAACCACGGCACTGTCCTGTTTCACTGCCAACAAGTGTCGGGGTGGCATGTATGTGTGGGCAAACATGACCGTTGCGTTTTCATTATCTTGTGAGTGCAAGGCGATACGATGCTGGAGACGCAGCAAACAGGGAACCAAGCCACCTTGGTGGAAGAAGCCGAAGAACAGCAAACAGGCGATGTTTGCGACAGTCCAAACAGCAGCGAGTCTCGTCGAGAAGTAACGCTGAGCCAGAAGAACCACGGGGACCAACAAGGGCACCAGAAAACGTGGTTCCTGGTGCTTGAAGAACGACAGGGTGCATATTGCCAGCAACACTGTGCAACCAACAAGAGTGTCCATTGTTTTTGAGACAGGGAGAGTTTCGGGGCCTCCCAGCCGTGAAATTGACGACATGTTACTGTACAGGATCTTGGCAGAGGCCCAGAGAGCGATGACTCCGAGGACATTGTACAGAAGTGGGACGTTGAGAACGAGATGCAGGTAGTAGGGATGGCTTCCGTGAGACTCAAGGTTTTTCACATTGAGATTGTAGCGAATGAAGTTGAGGGGTGTGACAACAAGTTGCAGTGAAGCAGGGTCCTCCAGAATCCTTCTGGAAAAAGCTTCGGGATGAAAGTAGCACGTGTCGGCAATGACAAGGGGTGCAGCAAACACGAGACACAGTGAGGCAAGCTTAGACACACGCTTCACAAGTTGTAGCGCTATCAAGGCATTACTGCGGCGTTTCTTGGTTTTAACAACGCAGGCAACTCTGCTGAACAGCCAGAAGATAACGGCTGGCAGGGCGAAGCACACGAAACTGGGCCGGTTGAATGTTCCAAGGCACAGAAGCGCGGCGATTATGGCGTAACTTCGCGACACCTTCACTTGGCTGTCCTTGAGTTTGAGTTGGTCACCTTGGACGACGTTTTTGACACACACCAACAGCAGCGCCAGCAGCCAGGATTCAACGGAGTTGCTGAATGTCCTTGTGTAAAACACTAGTGCCACGTAGGAGCTGGCGAACAACCCGAGACTCTTGATGCGCCTTGAAGGTGCTGAAAGATGGTATACTGCGTAATCACAGGCAAACGACGCGAGGCAAGCGAACAGCCTTGGAACCACTAGGAGCATGTAAGGCGAGGGAACAGTCCCAGGGGCTCCAATGAGGTACCATATGCACTTCAGAACACACAGAGGTAAACCAGCAGTCATGTAGATGACTGCTGCACTGCGGATGGGGTGCAGACTGGTAAACTCCCATGTTCGATGAACCTTGATCCCAAACAAGTCGCCTGCGAACAAAAACGACCTCTTTGAAAACTCTGACAAATACAAAAGTGTTGAGCAGCAGCCCGGATGAAGCAAGAAAAACAATGTCTTCTACGCTTACTGTCACTTTTGACGCCAACAAAACGACAATGCGGTAAAGTGTAGGGGAAGCTACCCGACTCTCTCACAGAAGAAAGCATTCGATCGAAAAAGCGATAGCTCGCAGTCTGTGTCATTATAGTGTCAGTACTTAGTCATCACTGTAGCAAGTGATCAAAGTACTGAAGCTTTAAATGCTAGGCAAATAACACAAAACTTGACACAAAAGCGTTTATTTACCTGCGACGACTTCGGTGCTCTGGAAGAACTCGTCGGGGTGTATGTAGCTAGTTTGCGGTGCAAAGACCAGCGTAATTCGTAGCAAGGCAAGAACGATCCACACAGCACCGACCTGGTGGTAAACGTGAGCTACAAGCGACGTCCCCATTTTTCCGAACAGTGATCGACTTATCGGGCATTGGGCGTCATCTTTTTGAGCGCAAAGCGTCCACCCGCGCTGCGTCGCAGAAGGGCTGAAACGCAAAACACCCGCGAGAGGCGCGTATATCAGAGCACTTCGTCCACATAATATCAAAATAATGTAGCTTGAAACGTAAAAAATAATTTAATAATTAAAACATAAACAGTCAAATAGAATCAAATTAAAAGAAAAATCTCGAACTAAAACAATCACTCTAATTTGTTAGGCACGGTGGCACTAGTGGCGCTCGCCATTATCGTGATTCAAAGTTGCTAATAAGATCTATCTGTCTATTGGATAACGGCGCCATATTTGAATTTTTTTCAAATCCAGTCAAGGCATGCGGCTGCCCCCGCCGGCTTTTTCTTACCTAATTGTAGTTGGCTGCAGACGTCAAGTAGTTATCCTCAAATGGAAAATTGCACATACCCACTTCGGTCAGCCAACTCACGTCTTTGAGAAGAGAGTCTAAAGCGGGTTTCGAGTGCCATTCGGGTGGCCTATGGATGGTATTTAGAAATTCAACCAGGCCGTTACTACTCTGTCTGCTGCGCAAAGCGGCGCATAAACTATGGCAGAAAGCCAACCCTAGCACCACGAAGACGCGGCGCTGATTCAGACCGGCAGGTGTGACAGATGGAGAATGGTTGTGAATGCTGAGAAATGTTTGTCACGCAGAGATCGCGAGGAAGAG
Source organism: Amblyomma americanum (assembly GCF_052857255.1). Lineage (NCBI taxonomy): Eukaryota > Metazoa > Arthropoda > Arachnida > Ixodida > Ixodidae > Amblyomma > Amblyomma americanum. The sequence goes on from NC_135504.1 coordinate 66,182,330, forward strand.
ACAATTCCTCCACCCAACATGACAACTATAACGCAGGTGCTTTAATCTGAACGAAGTGTCTGAAGACACGTCCGATGGACCAAGTTCATTCTCATTAATAGTGCGGTGGACGTCATTGTAGGTCCATGGCTAAATTCACGTCCAACGTATGCGCTTCATGCTGCCCGTTATAGTGAACTAGAACTATAGGTATTCTAGTTCACTATACTGCCAGTACATGCCGTGAAGCATTTTATGACGTCGTGTTCCTCCGGTTGATATCATTCAAAAGTGCGACACATTTATGGCAAAGTCTGCGTCAACTTCAGCATCGCTAGTGTATAGATGCGGATTGTTCATGGTCGTAGCGCTGCCGCGTTCAGCCTGGTAAATCTCTGGTAACCGTTTAAAGGGGCCCTGAAACACATTTTCAGTGCATTGTTTTGCCTGTTGGTTGCATAGAATGAGTAATATTGATACTATTAGCATCGGTCGTACCGCGTATAATGTGGTTTTTAATATTTTAATTAGCTCACAAAAACAAATTCATGGCGCTGACGGTGTCACCCATGGAGGAAGGAAAACTTTTTTTCTTCCTCCATGGTGTCACCATACAGTGGCGGTTTTTAGCAGCGGATATGACATCACTAAGAGCGAGCTTGATGATGGAACAATGAGTAAATATGCTGCAAATTGCGTAAATAACTACAAATACGTTTTGTCAAGTTTTTGTGTTTTATATTACATTAACAAAACCAACTTGTATGCCCTAGATAAAAGCACTGTAAATCAAGTAAAACAAAAACACGCCACCAGAAGCACTGGCTACTTTTTGCATCGAAGGACTTTGCGCCTCTCTGTACACATCCTACGACCTAGCACTAAACACTTATGGCTACTCTCTATGTATCTGAGAGCGGCTTTGCGGAATCGATTCGATCGAGCCATTGGACTCTATAAGCGGTTGTTTCGTTCCCAAGGAAGGATGCGTTCGTTTCGCATTTAGCAGGCAGTGCGCATCGTCAGCTTGTGGAGGTTCACCGGGCTGCGGCGCCAGATGGCGCCACGTTCCCGTCAACAGCGCGCGCTCCTTGCTCACCGTGACCAACCAGCGCGCTAGGAGCGACGGAGATGGTAGGCGGTAAGCAGTAGCAGTACGCGCTATGCTAAATGTGTCTGATATCTTGCGCAGGCTGTCACACCATCGCTGTATCTCGCACTCGAGTTCGGATCCATAAGTAAGAGAACGTCACTGATCAGTGTTCCCTTCTGCGCCGTCGACGTGATAATAATAATAATAATTGGTTTTTGGGGAAAGGAAATGGCGCAGTATCTGTCTCATATATCGCTGGACACCTGAACCGCGCCGTAAGGGAAGGGATAAAGGAGGGAGTGAAAGAAGAAAGGAAGAAGAGGTGCCGTAGTGGAGGGCTCTGGAATAATTTCGACCACCTGGGGATCTTTAACGTGCACTGACATCGCACAGCACACGGGCGCCTTAGCGTTTTTCCTCCATAAAAACGCAGCCGCCGCGGTCGGGTTCGAACCCGAGAACTCCGGATCAGTACGGTGAAGCATCGCTATGCCAGCTAGGCGTTCACATGATTGTAACCATGCAAACGGCGCTGCCAGCCTTGGCATGAACGAGTTACAGAGATCAGGCAACCATGGAGGGCAAACTTCTGCCACGTTCTCAGATAGGCTGTTTTGATTGGTCGCACTAAGTGTCGTCATTGGGAAAGTGAAATGGGAATGGGAATCTGCGCGAAAATCGAGTTGAGGGCAGCATTTTGTTTGCTTGTATGTTGAAATTTCTTCATTGAATAACTCCCGTTCCTATGCATCGATTCTCGTAATTCTTTTTGAGTCAGCATCTGTGTGACATAAAGAATCCATCTGACGCGTAACCGGCATCCGTTCAAGCGGTGTTTCGCAGCCCCTTTAAAATCCTCCTGGACATCACAGACCCTGCTTCTGCACTGCCCCTTCTGCCCCACTTCTGCTACAGAGGCGACGTTACCTCACTTTATGCTAACTTGTCCCGGACTTCGGAAGGTACGCCAGTGACACCTGGGCAGTCATGGTTACCACCTCAGCCGACCACCAGACACTCAAACATGCACCCATGGGCCCCAATACCGGGCCATGTTGGCATTCATAACCGACACCGGCCTGCACATGTGCGTATAATCATCTTGTGCCGAAGGGCATATTTGCGTAATAAAAAAAATGTCTAGAAGTAAAACAGCATACTTCAAATGGGCACATTTAGTCCTCCATGAGATAAAGAACTTTTGATTTGTGCTAGACGAGGACCCGCCACACTTATGGTGAATTCCAACCGCAGGCCTGGAGCGGTCTGCAGGCTCTGCGACAGAGCGCCTGAATCCGGCGCAGAGCGCGCGTCCTGAAATCGCGATTGGAGCACACTTTCTCTGGATAGAGCATGTAGGTATATAGCGCTCGCGAACTGCTGAAGTAGGGTGCCTCAATGCCAGCGCCGGGGTGGAGACAACTTCAGCAGCGCCGCCGTATATTGAATCACACGGGATAAGCGGCGCTGTTCATGCTCTCGGCGCGCTTCAAAGTGCTTTAACTTGAACGGCCTTTTGCAGTGAGAGCTACACTGGGCTACCAGTCGAGCATTTCGCGGTACATGCGAGAGGCCAGTTGTGATTCAATATGGCGGCGTCGCTTAAGTTGTCTCCACCCGGCGCTGGCATCGAGGCACCCTATGCTGAGGAAGTACCCGTCAGTCCTTGCGCTTGCTAGCGCTTTTCGCGCGATTCACTTTTGAGTCCATAGCGGCGGGCGAAGCTGATCGTCTGCTACGGAGCGCGGAGAGGAGCCGGCTCGGCGGACGAGACAAGCCGCCGGAAATGGAGGGCGCCGCTGAAAAAGAACGTCACGCAAACTTCCGGTCGACTCCGATGATTTCGGCGGAGCAGTCCCGACTGCTCCACGGAGCAATCTCGGCTCGGCAACCGTTCCCTGTCTACGATTGGAAGACGCGATCCGTGGCTCAGATCTGCGTTTGGAATACAGTTGCTCTGAAAAGAGCAGAAACGTTGCTCCCGAAGTGCTCCAACTCTGCGTTTGGAAGTCACCATTAAAGTTTCACGTTTGGTTCCAATCGTCCATGAGGGTCGTGGAGTGGTACATGGACACATCCATCGCCTACAGCAACGATGGCCTCCACTGATGCGTTTGACGCAGTCGCCAGCAGATATGCGGCAGCAATTGTCTACTACCCGCCATTAGCCGATACTCTCAGCTTCATTAGTGGCGCTTTCAAAAAACCCTCTCATATCCTCCAGCCAAACACCTCGGCATTCTTCACGCTATCCAATCTTTTCTTTCCCTTCCACTTTCGTTTGCCTACGCAGTCTATATGCTCCCTTAGGTGGCCCTCAGAGCTTTTCACTATCGAAACCTGCCCTCAGACCTCCACACAACCATAGAAGACGCACTCAAGCAAATGCAACCTGCAACCCTTCGGTGCATTCCTGGCCCTATAGGGATAACTGGTAGTGAGACATACCCAACAAATCTGGACAAAAGCATTTTTGAGCGGGAAACAGTCTATGAACGCGATTTTTTCATATAATGTAAGATTTCTGTATAACAATAAATATATCCTCCGACGACCCGACGGAAGTCGAATTTGTTGTTTTACTATTAGCTTTTTTCGTACCGTCAAAAGCGCTCGTCAGTGGTTTTTTATGGCAGTCTTAACATCCCGATTCGATCGATAGAAACATGTTCGAAGAAAGACTGTGTTACACATCACACGAATGAACCATTATCATCAATATTTCCACAACAATATTGCTTACAATTGCCCGATATTCAAAAATTCTGCCCTCTATGTTGCACATGTACCACATCAGCTTGCCCTCAGAATTTCTCACTGGACACCTGTGATGCCAACGCCAAACTCACCGACTGTAGTCGAGGGGGTGGTCATCAAGATGCCCCTGAAGCTACACTATCCACGCACGCGATCTCATTCAACTAAACTTACTCTGTCGCGCCCATCTCTCCCGATCCGAGAAAATCGGGTATACCACAGAATTACATTCCAATAGCTCCAAACATCCGATAGGATAAGCGATACTAGCTTATGAAGAAGCCCCGTTGTCCTAACCGTTTTCCTCGAACGCCGACAACATCGAACACTGTCTTCTCTATTACCCTGTCGCCCTCACCTCTCACCAATCCAGTAGTCCTCCCCCTTCCTGAAGGAATAAGAATGGATCAGTAGAAACTCGCTTATATATAGCCTTCGGAATTTGCTTTTATGCCTGAAATGCTTTTAGCATGGGGCCAGAACGCAGTCGTTGGAGCCAGAACGAAGAAAGAACACGGATGAGAACCTAAACGAACTTTGGCGAAAATTTCAATTCATCCCCTGGTGAATACGTGCTGCGTTGCTGCTGGAGCAGCCCATGCGTCAACGGCGCCTTCGGGGTCCCGTGGCGGTCGAAACCATCGCGCAGCGCGAAGCAGCAAGCAAGGCGACAGCGCCGCGTCAGTTAATTGCCGTCCTTGCATAATGTAGAACACAGGAGCCGTCGCGCCCTTCACCAAAACGGCGAGTAACCAGGTCTGATTTGGTGCTTTCTGACATGGTGGTCAGCAGAGGCGGTGCTGGCTGCGCCTGGCTGAGCTGAAATTCTTAGCGTTCTGTGTGGCACGTGCTGTCAATTCCCTCTTCTTCGACGCCTGACGAGCGCTGGTCGAACGGGTCGCCATACATGAAAACCCGCAAAGAAATCCGGGCACGCTGTTGCTCGTGAAAAAAGGTAAGGAACATTTACGGAACGAGCCGAATGCCCACCTGCCGACTCCTCGTTAGACAAAATTCAGGTAGCAACATGGCGTCTCCTGCAAACAAACTCACATCCTGGCCCGGTTGCTTCCAGTCATTACTATCCGGGGAAGTACAGTGATAGGTGTAAGTCATGCAATGACAGGGCTGATCCCAACCATATGATATGGGGGTGCCCTGACAGTCGCAGTATTAGGAAGCTAGAACGATGGAGAGCACTATACAGCTCTGACGCAGCGACTCATCTACGGATCGTCTGTGTGGCTGAAGAGGCCGCCGGAATTCAAAGCAGGAGGGCTAAAGACCTCCCTGCATTTGCTGGGCATTAAAGTTATTGCATCCATCCATCGGGCAACTTTGGATGGATACATTAATGGGATGCCTCGCCACACGTGGAAATATTCCTTCGCCACCAGCGAATGTATACACAGAGGCGAGGATAACAAACAAAAAAAAACAAAAAAAAAACGCGGGCCTCAGAAATGCAATATGTCTTTTGAAGTAACTAAAGAGCGCAGGGAGTTCTCACGGCAAGACAGCTGGCAAATATTGGCCTCGAAGAGGAACATGGCGAAGCGCGCATGAAGAATCGTTAAAATGGTATGGAGTAAAACGAGACTCTCACCTGTTGTTGCATCCGTTTTTTAAACTAACAGTAACTGGTTGAATCTAAAATAGTTCATCATGTTCACGAAAGCAATTTCATAAGATGGTTGTTCACCACCATACATTCAAGCGCAGGCGCTAACGTTAAGGACTCGTTTGCCCGTCTAGTATAAGTAAGAAAGAACTACCGTCTAATCTCCTCAAATTTTATTGCTTACGTATATAAAGCAAGAAATAACAGAACCGAAACAAAGATACCATATATGTTATCCTAATAAGTTACTAATAACTCAGTAACATCCCTTAATGTGCAGCCACACGTATACGAAGGAAAACTATACCGCATTAAAGGAAACTTTGCAGCTCAAGAAACATTCGTACAGCTACGGGAATCGAACGCAGGACCATTCCTTGTCAGGGGCAGCCGTTCTACCAAATAAGCGGACGAGGACAGCTTGCAGACGGTATACGGTAAGAACGAATTCAATAACCCGAAGTGGGAACGTTGGTAGTCTAGGGTTCAGGGGAATCCCCAAGGTTCAGTAAATTTGCTATAAGGGAGTGATAACCCATTAGTTATTTCTCTCTCATTACAAATACACGCCACATTGAGGGATTCCCGTAAGCATTGAAATGGATTAGGTTATATACACGCATATTGACTGATACATCATATAGGTCCAACTTCAAACTTCACCAACCCAGAGACGAAAAACTTGGAATGTCGTGCAGGTCGATTAATAAAAGCCGCTTGCCGCGAACGTATAATTTACGCAAGCGGCAAAGCGCTCCACAAAAGCGAGCTGCGGTGGCACCAAGGAGTTCTCAGTTCGGCAGTTGGCGCGAGAGAAGGAGGCAAAGAGTGAACGCTTCTTTTTTGTAAAGCGTTAGACAGACACCCACCCCCAGCGTCTACAGCATCGTGAATGCCGTACTTTGACGGAAATGACCCTCTCAGTGTACACACAAAGATAAGCGGTGGTACTGAACTCGGAGAGAGAGCACACTCAGGGCTTTCCACAATGTATTACGCAATTTTGTGCGCCATCGAACTCGTATGCTTTGGCACAACTTTTTTGATGAGTCGGTGAAAAAAAAGAAGCCAAATCACCTCAATGGTGCCGAGAACGGCAGCCAGAATTCTGGAGGCACAAATTGTCGCGCGGATGAGCGACAGCGAACATTTTCGCCTTTACAACAAGGCCTCTAATGCGTACTGTGAATCCGGAGATAGCAAAAATGGAGCACCATGCTCTTATTCCCATCAGCCTTATAAGCGAACATTTCGCGCTGTTTTGTTGAAAAACGGCGCGTGAAACCTTCGCGATTGTAACACGGTGGTAGCAACTTCCGAAGTTCGTGAACGCTCTAATTCGGCCAGACAGGAGTCGCGGTTCGCACTGCTTGTGTTCCGAAAATACAAGCCAGGGTTCACAAACACCTTTTATGTATCCAAGGCACATGCGTTTTTGCCCTCGGAGTGTGCTTAGGCTAAGAGTGATTTACTCTTCGGGGGGTGTTTTTTGTTCTGGATGACACGCCGAAAGATGATGATGGGTAGCCGGTTAGTACCTAAGTTGCTGAAATGTGTGTTATTGTGTTTGACGACTTCTATTTAGCTTCCTTAAGTGTCAGTTCCTTCCTTCATGCATGTTCATTGCGAGGCTGGCAGGTTGAAAAATGTCCGCATGTGTGTTTTACACTCCTTCGCCCGCTGCACACTACTTCGGTCCAGTGCATGGTTTCGCGATGTGCTCGACTCAGTTGGCTGTGTTTTTGTTTAAGCGGTACTCTAATGCGTTGTTGAGAACTAATTGATTATGACTGATAACGTAGATGCTGAAGTCGACAGTAAAGTCGATCGGATCAGATCGGATCGGATTAGTAGACTCGACTAATTTCACAACCTTTTCCGGAGAGACGTTTCTAGGCATTTCGAGACGTTTAGGGGCGGGTTGTTGCAAACGCTGTATCGTCCAACGACTACTAAGGCAACGTCAGGAACCAAGGCGCGAAAGGCGGGCTCACATTGTCGCCGGTGAGCCCGTGCCCCACCCTACAATAGGAAAGTAGCTCGAGAGCGATTGCTCTCGCACAAGGGAATCTACAATGCTCCAGTTTCGAACAAGGAAAATTTTCGCTCTTTATTTTAAGCCTTAGATTACTAACCGAAAAAACTTTGTTAATAGGTCTTGAATCCCGCGTTACCGCTTCAAAATTTCGTTTCCTTTCATAAATTTCTCCTAACCTTAAGACATCCGTATTTTTAGGCGCTGGCAATCATCAAATCTTCTCGTCATATAGCAGAGTACGATTCTTTTAACGTAATAAGAGACTGTTGCTTCAATTTGAGGATAGCCCAGAGCGACGGATTAAAGAATGCAGCTGCTTCTAGAACCCGCGTTCGAGAAACAGCCACTTTCGAAGCCGCGTTGTAGGAATGTAAATTACCTGCTCACATATTTAGAGCGAACGAGGCACGATTGCATCTGCCTCTGACAAAGGCTGCGCTCTCAATGACAAAACGTCGTTTAGATGAACCGCAGTTTGCACCTAAGCCGGATACAACTTTAAAACATATGATTTGCTTAATAGCCCCCAGATTCCCGGGTTCCTTCGGTAATCAATGACAGCAGTGAACACAGCCGACATTTTGTATCTGACTGCCACAAAGAACTTTGGGGCTTCATATTTACTGCGCCCTAAGTTTCTTTTCTTATAATTAGCTTTTAGTATATTTAACGAGGAAAGGTCTAACGATGAAGCATTTCCTAGTGACTCAAGACATCAGCGCAGAAACGAACGCAGACGGAGGTTCAGTGCCGACTTAAAATATAAACTATACTGCAGTCATCTGACACGGTGCTACCAGGAGAAACAGCGTAATATCCCGAGAATGAATGCCAGGGTGGCCTAATATTAATGGTCGTTGGTAGTTCATTGGCAATGCGGTACCAATTAAGTGCTTTCAATACTACTGAGATTTGAACGAAGACCAAGTTTATCTTGTGGCGGCATCACACCAGAAGTGGACTTTGACCGGAGGTTGGTTGGCGTATACGTTATATCAGCGATCCTCGAATACGGTTAAAGAGAAGACTTACAGGAAAAGAGAACGTAGCAGCGTACAGCAGGTTTTCTGCCGATGGTACGAGTCGAGGAAATTTCAGGGATAGTGTGGCACGACCGGTCACGAGATTGGCCTTGTTGGAGGAGAATGAGAAAGGGCTTTCTCCATTGTTGATTCGCCCATCCCAGTGATGACAGCCGATGTGATAGCTCACGATACCAGAAATTAGGCACACGTGGAAGATGAGGGGAGGATTTGAAATCGGGGTTGGGGAAGACATCCGCCGCGGTGGCTCAGTGGTTAGGGAGCTCTACTACTGATCCGGAGTTCCCGGGTTCGAACCCGACCGCGACGGCTGCGTTTTTATGGAGGAAAAACGCTAAGGCGGCCGTGTGCTGTGCGATGTCAGTGCACGTTAAAGAACCCCAGGTGGTCGAAATTGTTCCGGAGCTCTCGACTACGGCACCTCTTTCTTTCTTCATTCTTTCACTCCCTCCTTTATCCCCTCCCTTACGGCGCGGTTCAGGTGTCCAACGATATGTGAGACAGATACTGCGCCATTTCCTTTCCCCAAAAACCAATTATTGTTATTGGGAGAGAGATCACCCCTGTCCCAGGTGTAATTCATTTGACAATTAAAAACTTTGAGAAAAGTATGGTGCAAATGGTAGCCTCCACATTAGCCTCTTCCAAGAGTGAGCCATCGTCTAGAGGCATTAAAACGCGAGAAACATACTTTGTCACACAAGTAATTCAGATCAGCGCCATATGGTGTTTTTGTTTAACTTTTTTATTCACACTGCGGGCACACTGTTAAGACTGAATACATTTACCCAGACTCTTACAGCAAATGTTTCGTGCATTGCTCCGAGAAACAACGCAAACCTTTGCTTCAGGTGAACACACCTCGCAGTCGCGACATTTCACGAAGTGCACACTAAGTAGTATATCATGTCCACATTAAACCTGCAAAGCACCACAAAGCAGCAGATATTAATGCACATTAGAACACACGAGAAAAAAACCTTTAATGAGTTCAGTGTGATATTACCGTGGGCAGTGCACAACCTGATTTTGTGATAATGCTTCTTTAATTTTTGGTTGCCCTGTGTGCTGCTAAACAACAATATCACTCGGAATTTGTGTCGCTTCTCACTGAATTTTTTTTTTCGCGCGAATGGTAATATACATGAAGTACGTATATCAAGAGCTAATTTGGACAGAAAAAGGATGAGAACTGATGGGCTCATTATGAAATACATATGAATAAAGGCAGCATTCAGCGAAACCAATAGCACAAGGTAAAGTTCCCATCTTTTTCCTACTTTGTCGTATAGAGCAATATCAAATTAGTTCTGTATATATCTTATCTCTGAAAAATAACTTTTTACAAGCTAGAAGAAAGAACAACCACATGCCGCTGGTGGAATCCAATTCGAACCCAAGACCTCGGACATTTTGGGTTAAGATTCAACAGGTGGCATGTGGTTGTTTAACCTGCTGCTATAGTCGAGCTGTAAACCGCGGTCCAGCACGAGTCCAAGACGAGCTAGTTATTGCAATCCTGGAGACTCCTACGAGCACCTGCACACGCCCGCGGAACGAAATGCACTGCAATGGCTATTCCATCTTCATCGTTCCGAGTAGTGGGGATGTTTAACTTTTTCATTCACAATACCAATCGAGGCGGGAAACAGCCTTGCTTCACGACGGAATGCCTACGCTGTGCGGATGTCCTGTGTTAGGCAACAAACGACAGGCGATGTGCGCACTGAGGCTGTAGCGTTCGGCACCCATCCAGGCGTGCAGACCACTGCTGCGGTAGCCTGTGACTTACAGCGCGCGTATTTGCTCTTGCTCTGCTTGCTCCTGACCGCATTTCTCCATTTTGTATTTCACTTTTACGTCCTCCCTTTTTGCGATGCAGGGTGGCGAAAGTGAACTCCCTTCGGGTTAACTACCCCACCTTTCCTTTCCATCTCTCTCTTTACGTCCATGTTTATTTCTTCTTTTAAAAAGCTTTCCTTGCTTCCAGACTAGAAATGCTCTTAAAGACTTAAGTTCAGCAGGGTTTCAGATATTGCCGGCATCACTGACTGACTCTATAAAGACATCTCTAGGAACTTGAAGAAAGCTCGTGAAGTGAGCTTCACAAACTTGCACGTGGTGCTGCAAGGGTACACAAGTTTTTTAAACAGTGGAACAACCTTCAGACTGCGCCAGCGCTACGCTTAGGTGATGTGTACTGCTCAAGCTAAGGTCCACCTAGAGCTATATTTTGTGAAATTCTTAATGCTGAGGTATAAGATACATCGTGTTTTTTTTCTTCAAATTTGACATTAATGATGATGAAGCGCATTGTTTCGTGCCCGGAAAATGATGTAGATGCTTTTCTTTCTGTTTTGAAATTTATTTTTCTGAGCAATTTGATGAGGAAACTCATTTTGTTGTTGCCACTTTAATGATCTCTTTTTTAATGAGCTGCTGTCAATAAGGCATTGAAGTCCTCTGTATATTAAATGCGATCGTGAGAATTTGGGACAGCGGCAATGTTGTTTACATAACCGAGGAAAAAAAATGATACGAATTTTGAATTCTGTAAATATGACATTTATATCGATGTTAGAATATTCATTTCCGCTACCAGATACCAGCAACTCAAACAGCTCAATAAAACCTGCTGCGAGACGCGGTGATTATCAGATCTTGATAACCTCCCCACTGATAGGCCATGACGCGAAAGATGGAATTATTTTAGGATGCCCAGAAAACGTTAGGTCTGTAGCTTTGGTTTTCTTTGATAAATTTCCTGAATTTTATTATAAATATTGTCTTATTAATTGATTTGCGCTTTTTAAAACCGGATTTACTTACCCTTAAAATCCATTGTGAATTAAAAACTCGCAGCAGTCGTTCTAAATAACGTATTCTATGCTTGTTGATATCGCTGGTAGGATTAATATAGCTATTTTTTTAAAGAAAAGTGATACCACTTCGTCTCCTGGTAGGAGTTGCTGTCCCGAAAGACGCGGGTTCGATCCTGGCCGTGCCGGTCGCATTTCGATGGAGGCGAAATTCTAGAGGCCCGTGCACTGAGCGATGTCCGTGAATGATAAAGAACCCCAGGTGATCGAAATGATCCGGAACCTTCCATAACGGCGTCCGTCATAGCGTGAGTCGCATCAGGACGCTGACTCCTTTAAAACAAAACACAACTATAGAAAGGGCATATTTCAGCTTCCTGCGAAATATACTTAAAGCGAGTAAAATGTTTACAGTAAAGCTAGTTTTACGGTTGTTAAACGTGGTATATTTTCAATTCATTATTGGTTCATTTATCCAATTCTGAAACAACAACTGCAACAACGAGATTTCAGTGTCAAATGTGGAGTACTCGCAATTATCCGTCTTCTTAACATCATAGAACTTTGGCGCCTTTTGTTGTATTCAGTTTGAAACTAGTAGCGATAACCACCTGCTACCACCAAGCAGCTCCAACAGAAACACCGCTAAAGAAACAGCCAAAAACGACCAGAAGGCCACAAAGAAAACGTTCAACTGCGCAGCTTCATTCAGAACATCGGCACTTCTTTCATCGTATTCATCGTGACCACACTTTTGAAGGTCTTGGTTTGTTGCTGTTAGCAGTGAGGTTTCAACTATTCTCCGTAGAAACTCGCTGTATCCGCGCAAAAGGGGATAATTCTTGCGAACAGGCGTCACAAGCCAACTCGTGCTTAAATGCTCCCTCGACTGCACAAGCCCACGTCCCCATCTGAGCACAAAGCGCTTCGGCCACACTTGTGCGAAGCATACATGGCCCTCCTGCCGAGCGCATGTGTAGCAGCGACGCACATCGTAGACCGGCAAATGATCATTTCCTTTTCTTTCTAGAAGCACTAAGCGAAGCTTTGCGTAAAACTTGTTTGTGGTGATTCGCTGCAGAAGCATGAGGTGTGGGAACGTGCCCCTCATGATGCATGGGGTCACCCTTCGGTTGTCTAGCGCGTCCTCCAGTTCTTGGATGGTGTCGATAACGTCAGGGCATGTCTGTAGACTGAGCCTTGAGACGAGCTCACCCCGGAAGTAACTTGAAAGAGGAAGCATCGCCATCATCCATACGCCAATAACAATTCCTCTCGCCAATACCGAGCGTCGGTTCCGTGGAATCGGGAGCGAAGTTGCGTAAAAGGAGGCAAGATGCAGCATCACAGCGTCACCGACTGTGGTCGCTAGCCCTTCATTGGTTTCCTTCAGTTGAGCGACTGCTGCAACTGCAGAGGCAGAAAGCATCGCTGCTATAAGGAGAAATAGCCCCACCTTAGATTTCACCAGGATACCGAAGAAAGAGACCGGGTGAGGAGGGCTGCTTTTGACGTAGAACGTTTCCTGCGCGGTTAGGACTGCAGCTGGAAGCGCCACCCTGAGCGCTAACCTGTGGCTCGCAACGAGCATATATGCCGAAATATCGTAATAGCTTTTTAAAAGATCGGCCGCATAAATCTCCTGGTCGTTGTGCAAGCTTCGCAGCACTGTGACATTGTATGCGCCTAGAGCATTCAACAGGAATTCCCAATTCCAAAAGTTTGAACAGGGACCTGTGGCTTCCCGCTGAAGGCATCCGACGCGGACGACACTGTCCCTGAGTTCGCTTTGCCTTTCCGACCGGGCATCGTTGACCTGCGAACGGCCGCTGCAGCCCCTCGAGAAGAGAGAGACGTAAGGATTTCCGCTTGGTGCCAGGGTTCCGTTCTTATAGGCGGCTCCTTTTTGTATCCCTAGATGGCCGCAGGTGAAATTTCTCCTTTTCGATTGCAATACGAAATGATTAAACGTCTTTCTTGTCTCGGTGCTCTCGGTGATAACTAGCCAATCAACTAAGTAGATTGACTGCGGGAAACTCAGAGTTTGTTCAAGACATGCTGAGTCATTTTGGCCGAGGCTTTGATATAGGACGTTTGTCTTGGTGCTCCTGCGCCTGTTCCGATTCACATATCGAAGGAAGTGGTCGCTGGGCAGTTTCCATAGAGTAACAGGCCATGGCAGATAGCTAAGCAACAAACGGTCTTCGGGCTCCCAGTGTCCATTGCATGTTACCAGCGCAGCGTGGTCATGCCTCGCGATGTGCGACTCAAGCGCACGTAGAATGTGCGCCCTTTTTTCGTCATGTCCAAGAAATCCTTCAACTAAAGCTTGACTTTGCATAAAGACTCGACAAAATACATAAAGAAACAAGATTTGAGCCTTTCTCTCCATTATCACACCGCCACCATGTAAGTTCGAAGAGTGTTTCTCATTAAGCAAACAAGGTTTCTTCTGAAATATGTGCAGTCGTATATCGAATTGCTAATCGGCGGTTATCAGAGGCAACATTATGCTAAGGAAATATAATGCTGCTGTTTTTTTTAGAATTTATGGTGGTCAACTTTACGACGCGTATTTAATTGGGGATTGTTATTAGCTGCTTTTGCCTCACGTTATTAATGCAGCACCGTGTTTAGGTCATCAACAATAAAAGCGTCCACTCAAAAGCTTCTGACGGACTCGTATTGTTGAGGTTAAAACGCGGGACTCACTTCGCGTTCTCAAGGCAGCAAAAGTGACGACTTGTCATTAATAATCGTAGTGGTTTTACAGTGACCCGCTGTATGTTTCAAAGCGTCAAATCTGTAGTCCTTTAAACCGCGTTGTGACGCAACACCGTTCAGTGCTTTAACACCCGGAGATCGTTCTTAATTATTTTTCTTAATCATTGTCTTGAAACCTTTACAGGCACGTTGAGTACTGTCTTGCCTTTCGTCTTCTGGCAAAAGGTGTTGCCTGAAGAGTTCCGGATCAAGGCTCAAGCGTCGACTCGTGTGACGTAGTGCCGAGTATCGTCTCGCAGACAAGTTTTCTTCGGTACGTAGCTTAAGCAGTGGATGTACACTTGCTTAGAACATGCTGCATTCCGCCAGAAGGAAAATGTTGAGATGAGGTACGCTGCTCTGAGTCGTGGACTTGTGGACGTCAGTCCTCACAACATGAGCGATATGAAATGTTATGAGGAATGAATTTTCTTCCGTGCTGGGTGTGCAAAGATTCCCCCCCCCCCCCAGGCAATCCCATTACGCGTCCAAATCGACCCAGCAGTAAGCGTGCGTTATCGACCTCTGGTCCCTCAGTACCACGTGAAGGATGGCACATTTCGAGGGGCCACGTACACAAACGTGTAATGTTCAAAGCAGCGTTTGAAACATTTGTTTGCTGCATTTGAGGCAAAGGAAAACTTAAATTGAGAAACAGGAGGCGTCTTCAGTGACGTCAGCTAAGGTGACGAAAGGCGTTGAGGAAATAACTGATCAATACGCGTTCACACAGACCACCAAAATTGCCAGAACATCCAGTATACTTCGTTCCTTTCGCCTACCCCGAACGTGGAGATTCTTGATGAACAGAATTAGTTTCGAGTCTCGTGCGTTGCAGCTGATGTTGAGGGTGATATGACAAAAAAAAGAGGAAAGACAACTTCAGTGCGCAGAACATAACCTTAAAACAGTTTTCCATTATAGAAAGTGAAATTATGCTGCTGGCCTTTTCTTTCCCTTGAGCTCCTTCACATCGTAATCGACGGAGTTAAGGAGGTCAGTACTAATGTACTTTACTTGACGAACCACGGTCGCTGGAAAATAATCAGAAGAGAGCCATTTCTGTATATATCGATTACTACATTGTCCTTGTACTCGGTATTAGTGCGGACGGGATAAAAAGAGAAATTGTCCCGTTCTTTTGTAAAAGAACTTGTAAAACATGTGCCTCGTTGCTTTTCCTACACTCTAAGAAAAAAGGGTGTGAGAAGGGGGTAAAAAAGACTTTTACACCCTTTAGAGGACCATAGGAGTAACTTTGCACCCGTCAATAGCATGCTCCTGATCACTTACCCCCTTTTAGAAAACTTACTCTCTACTTACCCTCCCTACCAGTGTTGATAACTGCGCGTCCGTTCCCGCCCCTAAAACAGCGGGAAGATTAGTTTGCTCGTATGTCACGACGGGGCGCTCGTAGAGCATTTTGTGTAGGGTGCCTGGACGCCCGCTCACCTCCGCACCATACCTCCGCTTTCAGGGTGAGGACGCGCTTTGTACCACCCCGCGCCGCCGTTCCCCCCTCGCCGCGGCATGTTTCCCACTCGCAGGTCGCGTACTGCGCGCTATGCGTATGGCGACTTCAATAATGCGACTTAACTGGAAATAGCACACAATTGTTTCACTAGTGGCAGTAGCGTTTTAGCACTTTTGAGTGTATTTTATGCATGTTGCACTCGCTCCGACTACATGACAATCGACAAGATATGACGGATTGCTGTGTTTCTTTAATGGCTGCATTGAAAATCGACGGCAGTTATTTGTTCTTCTTTGATAGTGATAAAATAGACTATATTAGGGTCACCAAATTCCATTAAATTATGCGGCTTTTGTTGTTTTGAACGTACGGACTTTTCGCAAAGCCCCGAGTTTCTCGTTTATACAAGCAACGCGGAGGATGACCTGCCAAATGTAATACTTTTGCGTAGTTAACACCCACTTTTCCAGATTTATCTGAAGTGCATTTGTCTTATTACTGCACTGTATGTGAAAAGTATTCCACGTAACAATGTCAAGTTTCTCTTCCAAGTGGTCCGTCGTAGCACTGCTCTGGAGTGAATTCAAACTGAGGACGCGTCTCAAACCAAATGACCATATCTTCTTAACTGCTTCTCTTAGCGGCTTGTACCGCAACAAAATAATTCAGATGGTTGCGTTTCCCTTTGGATGGTGTTGACTACAAGTAGACTGATGATGTGATGCGACGACGTCTTCGTAATTCGAAGCGACTAAGTCGCTTTATTCGAGGGAAATTTAACTAAACAATTTTTTTTTCATTCCAAAACACGAAGAAAAATCATTCAAATCGACTGATTCACAAAGACACTTCCCAAATCAGCTTCTGATAAGTACTTATTTTGAATACCGTTGTCCCCGCCAGGCTACACTAACAAAGAGAAGCCGACGCAACACAGGCCGCCTTACTCGCTTCCGCGGAGCCGTCTGCTCCAGTTGCTAAAAGACGCTGGCTTACTGCCGAACTCGATTAGTCGTCGGGCAGGGCTGTAGATGGGTCTGGGCTAGTAGGAAAACCACGTTTGAGGTAAAGCGCGCAGGAAGACGCTGGCTAGTGAACATGACTGACAAGCTCTCATCCCCACTGCATCGAAAGCTGAGGGGAAAAAAAGAGTAATCTATACGACGTTGTGTCCCAGAAACAAGTGTGACGAATTTTGCTGATGTGGCTGCATGGCGGAAATGAAAAGAGCCTTTTTCTCCAGTTGTAGATTCTTTTTAAGCGATACGAAAAGGAACGCAAATAAACCATTACTGGAGAAAAATCCGCCTTTTGTTGGCGTCACGCAGCCACGACTTCTTTGCTTACTGACGCACAGAAGATAGGTTTGGCGCCAGGATATTCGCAGTGAGCTGATGCAAAGAAGTAGAGAGAGGGGAGGGTTATAATGCCTTCGTGACATTAAGATAAGACATGATAGACTGAACAAAACGCTGCGACGAGAATATGCGGAAAATATTTGCTTGCTAACAAAACGTCTGGAAAAGATCCGTGTAGTGTGTATAAATAGTATTTAGAATTTTATCGTTTAACGAACGTATTTGCTCTTCAAAACTTATGCTGCCACCTATGGCGCGAAGACGCTGCGGTGGAGAGTAGTCGCGCTTGCGCCTCGAAGGCATTCCAAAATTTCGAATGTCTCCGCGGAGCTCCGTCGACTCAAATGTCATGTGAACCGAATGCCGTTAAAAGACGTCGTGTAGCAGCGCAGCTATGGCAGTCGAGTCGAATGACATTCGTTTGGAAGGCATTCGAGGCATTCGAAACGCCCGTGTAGCACAGGTATAACCCGCGCAGAAGGCTTCTACTCGAAGCGTGGCACATTCAATAGACACGAAAGAATGTTAATCGCTCCCTGGGGACACGCACCGCCAGCGCGACTGAAGCGGGGTCCTGTTTACAGCAATGGAAGGATCGCGAGGCTCTCGATGACTCTTTTCGTCACAGTTTGAAGCTCTTTCAGGTTCCACGAACTTCGCGGTTTAAGTTGTCCTTTCAATGCCCCCAAACCCTTCTCTCCCCGGCTTGAAATCCTCTCCGTCTGCTCGAGAGCCGAAGCAAGCCAGCACCAAGAACATGGAGATGCATACCCCTTTTCGACGCCTGTTCTGGCGTATGCCTTTACACTCTATTTCCAAATCTGGCGGCGAGCGTCGTGCTTCAGATTCTCTCCTCCGTTTCTCCCCTCACCTGTTGGACGAAGAATACAGTGGAGGGCGACTGGGTGACTCATCTGCCCTCGCGCTAACTCTTTCAGTCAGCAGAGTAGGAAGTGAAAACGCGGTAATTGAACAATGGTTTTTGGCTGGAAAATATCTCCTGTAAGTCAGCATTCCTGCAGTTTTGCGAGTTGTCCATTGTACTCCTGGACAGCTTTTTGTGGCTCTGCAGCCAAGGCTAGGCAGGAAAAAGAACAAAACGGGCCAAATTTCTGTTCCCAGAACTGGTCGCAATGTTCGTTGGCGCCCTCACCCCTATCTCTTTCCTACTATCCCCTCACCTCTTTCGTTTCACTTCTTCAAACTACCTGCTATCCTTTATTTCCGCTACCCCAGCTCAGGTGCCACCGATTAGTGATGGCAGATGCCGGGGTGAGCAAACATCTTTTACCTTCCTTTTGTTATCTTAAATAAATAATCACTTACATACAACTGGTCGCCACGATGAAGGACTTCTCACAATCTTTACACATTTTCCAGAGAAAACACATTTGGAACAGCAGTTTTCAGTGACACCGAAAATCTCCCAGAAAAGACGAGCGATAAAGATGGGGCGAATAAAGAACGAACGAATATTCAAAGCACTCTATCGCTAAAGAATAGCACAGGAGGGAAAGAGACGCGGACGCGCAGCTCGGGAGCCATGCTAACCCCTCTTGTTCATCAGAGCCTTTTAGTTTCACCCCCCATACCCGCTACGTGCTCTCCACTCTCCGTGCGATTACCTTGCTGTCCGTGCACTGTGCTGACTCCCTGCTCATGAGAACGTATTTCTCCTTCGCTGAGACGATCATTTTGGTCAATACAGGCATGTACAAGTCGAGCACTGTGGAATGCTAAAGTAGTCATGGTTTTCAGCTGTGAGAGATGTCCCTACTATGCGTCAAGCTACGCGAGCGTAGCGAACCACATAGGGAAGGTTCACTCTCAAGAGCCGAACTTTAAAGTAGTGTGCGGGATAGAAGGTTGTCCTAACGTCTACGGCTCCTACAAGTCATACCGTCAGCACCTCAACAGAAAGCACTCTGAATTTATCAAGACCGCCGAAGTTTACAAGCCATGCAGCGGCAGTGACAACGTAGCATCGGATACCGGCGTGGACGAAGGCCCATCACCTCACTCCATCGAGACCACGTCCGACGAGACTCGGCGAGCAAATGGAAATCCACCTACTGACGACAGCCCTGAATATGAGCTCGACGAAGTTAAGCGCCATTTGATGCTCTTTTTTTTGAAGACGACAGAGACGCGCTGTTTGCCACGGAGTGTTGCGCATGACATATTTGATGATATTAAGGTGTTTGTGCAACTTCTGTTATCTGCAGTTCTGCGGCGCACTTTGAAGGCCGGGCAGAACGGCCGCACTAGTCTGTGTGATGAAGTGGAAACTTTGGGAGTTGACATTGTCGATTTTCTGTGGGCTGACCTTCAAAGTGATCATGCCGTTCAGGCATACGTGCAGAAAAGGCTGTATTATGTTCAGCTAGAGGAAGTTAAACTTTCAGGAGAAACTGACCCGAGAGTCTGTGGTGTGTGCTTTTATGTACCCTTGGAACGTTCCCTTAAAGCTCTGCTGACGTCTCATGAAGTAGTTGAAGCAGTTTTGCATCAGGCAAGAATTGATTCCAGCCAAAAGCTTCGGGATTTTTCTGACGGCGCTTTTGTTAAAGAGCACGCTTTACTCATAGAAGGCTCAGCGAAATCAGTACTTCTGTTATTGTATACTGACGAATTCGAAATCTGCAATCCTCTCGGCTCGGCTGCCGGATTGCACAAAATATTGTCAGTGTATTTTTCGATCCTGAATCTCCACCCAAAATACAGGAGCAAATTGAGCTCTATTCACCTGCTGCTCCTTGCCAAATACACCGATGTGCGAAGATTTGGCATATGTCAAGTAATCGCTCCGCTAGTGAATGACATAAAGCGTCTTTACGAGGAGGGCTTAACATTTCTTTTCAACAGTTCCGAGATTGCACTCCGTGTTTTTGTAGTTGGTTTTACCGGAGACAACCTGTCACTGCATAAGATAGGGGGGGTTCCGCGCATCTTTTGCAAACGGCAGGGTCTGCCGATTTTGCCTTGCTCACAAAAAGAAGTTGAACACACTACTGTCGGAAGCAGATGTAACTGTGCGAACAGCAGCTGCACACAGCAGCCACCTCACGGCTGTAACGCTTGACAGAGACAATGCGGAACTGTATGGCGTTAATGAGGAGTCTTCCCTCCTGAAAATCCCTGACTTCGACGTCACACAACAGTTGCTTCCCGACTGTATGCACGATATTCTGGAGGGAGGAATAGGATTCGTGGTTAAACATGTGCTCCAGGGCTTATTGTCTTCTGGTGTGCTAAAGACCGAGCAGTTGAAGAACATTTGTAACTATAGTTTCCAACAAAATGATAAGAGAAATCGCCCAGTAGCAATGAGCATTTCTCGGAAGGGCATCGTGCTCAAAGGCACAGCAAGCCAGAAACAGTGCTTATTCCGTTTACTGCCGCAGTTTTTCGCCGACATAGTGCCAGAAGGTGACCCTGACTGGGAGATATATCTTCAGTTCCGGGAGATAGTTAATATAGTCTTAGCAGAAGAAATTCCTGAAGATTGCTGCAGTTATTTGGAGGTCCAAATTTTTTATTTTTTAAAGAATTTTGGAACCAGATATCCAAATGTGCATATCATTCCCAAGATTCACTACTTAATCCATTACCCAAGATTCATTTCATTGTTCGGTCCTCCACGCCGGTACTGGAGCATGCGGTTTGAAGCAAAGCATGCTTACTTCAAGACTATCGGCACGCGCAGCAGGAACTTCAGGAACATCTGTCGTACTTTGTGCGAAAGGCATCAGCTGCGAGCATGCTACGAACAGTCAGCTATGGTCGTCAGTGACAGTTTGAGCACTTCTCATGCGTCCTTGGTCAAGCCAGCAGATGTACCAGAGTTCGTGCGCATTGAACTTGGCATCACAGATCAGGAAGTGAAAATGTTCTCTGTGGCAAATGCCAGCGTCGACGCTTGCTCGTACAGGTGTTCAGATGTTCTACACATAGGCTGGGAAAATGAAGCTCCTGTCTTTGCTGAAGTGAAAAAGTTGCTGATTTTTCGAAATTGCCTTTTTCTTTGCTTGGAGAAATTTCATACAAAAGGATTTTCACGTCATCGTCAAAGCTATGGTGTGTCGCCGTCTGGAACAGACTTGCTTTTGCGTCCAGGACAAGAACTAGACAATCATGCGTTGGACATGTACGAGTACAGTCAGGGGTTTGAAGTTATCCCGCATTACGAACTTTTTGACTGATGTGGTAATGCTAGCGCAAGTCAGTGTGGATACTAGATCATGTGCAAACAATGCATGAAATAGACGTTGTGAAACTGTTTTATGTTTTATATCTATGTTCTTGCTAATTACATGTTGCTCCGCGAGGATGACGTCAAGTGCAGTTGCCGCTAGGATGTATTGACATAAATGTATATATGATTTGATTGAGCAAATTTCAATGCGTCCATATAAGCGCACATATCTCTGTGTGTCTCACATCCTGTGGTCCATTAGACCATCTCTTCATACATCTTTTTTCGAATATATGTATGTGTGCTTAAGTCTTCGTGTCTGAGAGTAAACAAGTACCTGCATTTTTAATACATTTGGCTTGATTCGCTGTCCTGAGATTTGCTTTCTTTTGACATCTGTCACATTCTCTTGGACGTTAATTAATCGCGCTTAGAAGACTACGTAAAGTATGGAAGAACTGATGATACGTATCAAAGTTGTACGTAACGCGTTACATGTAATTGATTACTTGTAAGCAGTTGCATTTTCGTGTTACTTTGGAATGTGCTTTCTTCGTACCGAAGCGGTGTCCTTGTGGTAGAGCATCAGCCTAACATTCGGGGGGTACTGGGTTTGATCCGCAGTGCCACCGGGTACCCGCCTGTTTTTTGATGGCTACAAGATTTTCCCCGGCCTTGTGCTCGGCTCTTATAGGGTGAGATGCTTGGGAAAAGGGTCTTGGGCCAAACCGCTGTCTTGACGGATCAGAGATAAGGCGGATCAGAGCTAAGTTCCGCCGTCCAGCAACCCTAAATCCGGCTCGTGCGGTAGAAGCCCAACTTGTGTGCATCGATTGCTTCTTTCAAACGATGTTTCAGGTAATTCAGTTACTTTTTCTGCAGTTCATCACACGTAATCAGCAATTTTTTTTTCAAAAATTAGTTGTAACCAACGGTGCAGCTTTCCTGACGGCACTGGTGCTAGGGGACGTGTTTTCTTTGTGATCGAGTGACAACGAACCGGCTGCAGAGAAGCATTGCGCACGATCATGTCCGGACCACATCCGGGTTACCACCGCCGTCGACGGGAGTTCTCCACCCGAGAATATCATGTGACCGCCCTGTACACCCCCCCCCCCCCCCTTACACCCAACACCGGCGCAAGGTGTTCATATGTTAACTTATAGTACGGCTTTTCCGTGTAGCGCATGAATTGAGGGCGTGTTCAGTGCAGCAGCTGACCGCTTCACAAGGAAACATCGGAAGGTTATCGACCGCAGCTTCGACAAACAACTCCTCTCGGAAATTAACAGCGTAGGACAAATTATCAAGCAGGCCGCTGTAGTTCACTCCAGTCTCAGTAAATTTGTGTTACGTGCAAACTACAAGGGCCCTTCCTGGAAGTACGCGCCCAGCGTCGGCGCTCTTGGGGTACGCCGAACGGGCGTCGAAAAGAGGCATGCATCTCCATTTTCGTGGCGCAGGCTCTCTTCCCCTCTCGAGCCGACGGAGAAAATTTCAAGCCGTGAAGAGAAGGGGTTGGGGGGCGATGAAAGGACAGCTTAAACCGCGAAGAAAAGTGTGTGTGTGTGGGGGGGGGGGGGGGGGGGGGGGGCTGGGCCTGAAAAGCTTAAAGCCATGAAGAAAAGAGCCACCGAGAGCCCCGAGAGCTCCTATTGTTGTAAACCAGACCCCGCTTTCGACGCGTACGCGAGCGCCCGTGCGCTGGCGCCGATATCTAGCATGGTCAGATGAGGTTTGCTGGCGTCTCCTGCAGTGCGCATGCAGAGACCGATTCTGGCGTACGCCAAGAGCGCCAATGCTGAGCGCGTACGCCCAGGAAGGGCCCTTTGAGTTGGCCCTTTATGGTAATATAAATGTCGGGAAGAAAGTGACGCAACAGTAGTCGATTACCTTTCTGTAATTGCCAAGTTACTTTCCTGGGACTGTACTTCACCACGATAATCAGTTTCATTTCAGATGGAGTCATTTTAAATGTAATCGGTTGCTTATTTTCTATAACGTGTGCAAATCTAATATTTAATGGAGCTATGTCACCTTTTAGTTTTCTTTCTAGCAGTAGTAAAAGCAATTGAGGTACACGTAAGAAGCGGCAGAAACACAATCCGAGAACATGCCTTGTCCCTACAGGTGCGTGACTAGCTCATTTTCTAATTTATGTGCAATATCTCCGAAAACTTATGTTAAAGCACTCTTGAACCACCTTCATGGTGGTGCAAGCGTGCAAGGTGGTGCCATGTTAGGGACGACAAGCGCAGAGCATGTGTACATTTCTAATATTGCCTACTTCTCACTATTTTTAGCACTCAGCAAGTAAAAAAAAACAGGCGATTTTTACAAATTCATCTGTCTTTCCTCATTTTGTCTGTTTTAAGGGTACGTAAAACGTTAGAGGTGAGTAAATACCAAGAAAGCATACACGGGCAATGTTACTAGAACCAGCAACATCGGTTCGGAGAAGGAAACGGAGAGAATAAAGAATCGGCTTGCACAAGGTCCGAAGGGTGAGAGGAGGTGAAGAGAGGGTGCAGGGGACACGTGGGTTTGCTCCTTCGTCCTTCCGCCAGACAACCGCGTCGTCTGCTAGCGCGACCGCCATTTTCTTGCATACGCTGGTCGCAAGGTGCGCGTTTGCTGCGTGACGCGCCTGGAATGAGGTGCCCCCCCCCCTGCAGTGAGAGCTTGAATTGGACTTTACCGTTGATAATCATTCCTTTTCTAGTTTAGATGAAAAGTAAGAGTAAAGAGTCGGTGATGCAGTAGATATTTCGAGACGATTAGCGAGAGTATAGTGGATATCTTTCTTTGTTTTGCAATAGGCCATCACGGCGGGCAACTGCTCGCCGTCGTTGTCATGCCGGCGCCATGAACTTGCTATCATTGCGCTTACGTGTGATATAGCGGAAAGAAAGTGAAGTACGCCAAATGAACAGCTGCCTATTCAAGTTCGAACGCATGGCATGCTTACGTCCACTTACACTATTATGCAATGGCGGAAAACTGTGTCATGCATACACTATGCAATCAAAACACAGACTTAGGCGCAAGCAAGAACAATGATTTAATACCCTAATGCACAAATACAATGTCTTCAAAACGATTACGAACGACGATTCACTGCAAGCATAATGCAGCTTATGATTCTGCCGCTTAAATTGGTCTCATGCTTTTGTGCATGTAGACGAAAAGTTCGCACTGATTACAGCGTCTGATTACACAGATTACAGGAGACTAACACCAGCACAAGTTTTGCTTCCATGACCACCAGCACGTGTGGCTGGGGACTGACGCAGATGGATGCGCAGCCGCAGTTTTGTGTAGGTGGCTATCAGCATTTTGCCTATTGCTTCCTTGTGATCTGCGCATGGCCGGTCTACCTTCGAAAAGTATTCTGTAAGCAATTTCATCGGGGACTTCATCGTGTGTATATTGATTGTACACCACGCGGCAGCGCCTGTAAAGTATTCCTCCTAGTTCTTGAGAGTGCGGATCACTTCACTGCTCGGATAAATCAAGTTCCGTCCATCACTCACACACTCCTTGAGAATTGTCAAAAGAGGCATATTCATTGCTTGCTGTTCCCATGAGAGCATCCTTGAAGAATGCCGCCTTCCGTGTCTAGCGTGGGAGTCGGCGGGACGGTGGGAGCGGAATGCAAGAAAATGGCGGCGGCACCTCCCGAGAACCGGTTTTGGCATCTACGACCCCTTCCAAGAGTGGCACCACCCTCAGTGGGGAGAGGGCGCGCATCGAGGCACCTGGCAGAAGCCAAGCACATTCCCCCCATGTAGCCACAAGAGAGCACTGACTGGTACTGGCAGCTATGCTTTGCACTTCGCGTCTCTGGACGATGCGTCATACTATCTGCTGTCAGATTCTGTATCTGTGGTGCGCAGTCGCCGAGCGAATAACGCGTTTTGATAGCCTGCCACAGGCTAACATAGGTCGCAATGACGCCATCAATCTTGGTAAGTACTTTCAAACGTTTATCTGCTCGTATTTGGTAGTAGGGCGGGGTGAAAAATTACTTATGCTCACGTACACCCGTCGTCAAACTTTAATAGCACTTTTAGTAAAATGATTCAATTTTGTCATCGTCTTCCCATGCATTAGAATAGATCATCATCATCATCAGCCTGACTACGTCCACTGCAGGGCAAAGGCATCTCCCCTGTCTCTTTCCTTTGCCAGCTGTGCCCACCGTACGCAGACTAATTTTCACGGTGAAAATTGCGCAGTGCACCCTTATATCTCCAGCAGTAAGTTTTGAACGCAAAACGATTAGATGTTTAATTTCGACAGAGTTGCCTTTCATAAACTCTTTACGGCGGGTGTACGTTGCAAAATGCATGCAACCTCCAGCATGAGCGCAGCTAATATTGACTTTGTGCTTCAAATGGTGAGTCCTACTTTCTTTTCGGAACCCTGATGATTGTTCGGAATAGTTTAAATGTAAATTAATTGAACTGTAGTGCAGGCCTCTTTTTGTGAGGCCTAAATTCATTTGGTGCCTTTGTTCCAGATGAAGCTGAGATACGCGCGCAGGATTATTTTCACTTTTGATGCAAAAATACGGCGTATTTCCCCCCCCCCCCCCCCCCCCCCCGTACTCTAGCATTCCCTCCAAGCCCTAAGGGCTTGCTTCAGCTTCACCCGCAAACAATTTTCTATCGCCGTTTCACGTCACTAAGTCCTCATGACAGTTGGCAACTTGCAAAATTTGCCCCTGGCTTAGAAGATATTTTCCAACAAAGACGACATTTTTCGCAGTCTGCGTTTTCACTTACTTCCCCCTGCCCACAAAATGCAAAATGCGTCAGTCGGTCACCAGATGCAATAAGGGACTTCTCCCACCTTCATTTTCTAAAAAGAATGCGGGACTGCTGTCTGTATACGAGAGCTTTCAGTCGGAAAATATCCTGCTGCAGAAGCTAACATATACTTTTGCAAGTTGTTGCAGAAAGAAACTCACGAATCAGTGCGCATGCGATTTTGTTGCACGCAGGCGGTGAGATGTGGAGTTGAACCTTTTATATGGACAACTTGCAAAATTGCAAGAAAGCTGACTTACGGGAAGTTGTTTTCTAACCAAAAACCCTTGTTCACAGACCACGTTTTCAAAGTTGAGAGAAAACTGACGCCAACCAATATTTTTATTTTTGCCCAACGTTTCTGGACCTACTCGGTCCCTTCTTCAGGGGTGACTATATAAAAAAAAACTGTGCCAGCCGCAGCAGCGGGTTGCTGCCTTCGCTCTCCCTTTGTTAGCACGTGGCACAGTCCACTAACGTACGCGGAGGGGAGCGTTCTTGGAGTCCTATTCATCGCCTCTTTTGTGAGCCGGATGTGCCATGACTCAACATGTCGCCTCTTGAACATGTTTGGTTCCATGGTGCAAGACGCTCACCTTCTCGAAGGCTATCCGGTGGTCGGAGTGGTCGGCGAGGGGGTTGGATTCTGAATTCATTAGTCGGATGGTTGGCGTCAGTTTTCTCTTAACTATCTCAAGAACCCGACCAGGCGGACCATAGATGTTTTAGTTCAAACCGCGTTTTCACTTCCTGCTCTGCTGAATGAAAGAGTTAGCGCGAGGGGAGATGAGTCAGTCGCCCTCCATTGTATTCTTTTTCCAAAATGTGAGGGGGACTGCCCCCTAGTGTGGGAGAACCTGAAGTCGATGCTTATCACCATCTTTGTAGATATAAACGGAAGTCGTCGAAAGGTTATAGACATTTTTAGCATAATTGAGACGTATACCGGTTTACCCGACCCCTCCTGCGCACGCGCAGTGGCATTGTTGGAATTAGGGGGAACCACTGCGCGTGCGCAGGAGGGGTCGGGTAAACCGGTGTGTTCCCGGTATGCTAAAGGCGTCTAATAATACATTCCTTGACGAGTACCTGTCTAGCCCGCTCCTCAAGTTCGCAGCCCTGCTCTATTTGTCCTTCCAACAACTTCCCTCTCAAACAGATAAAGGGACATCTCCCCTCCCTATTCGAAGAAGAATGTCAGATTTCCGTCTGTGATTGAGGGTTTTCGGTTGGAAAATTGTAGAGGGTGCTTGATATTACGCAAGTTGTATTTTGCTTGTGCCAAAAGCATTACTGCTCATCAGCTGAACAATGTTTATTTCAGCTTGTTTTTGTTAGTAAAAATGTTCCAGGGTCATAGTATGCCCTTTTGAATCAAAGCCAGAAAAACACTGTAGATAAAGAACTAGGCCATTTCGAAGTGGGAGCTGCGCCCAACTTCCACTGCATTTCAGATATGTTTGGTTCTATGGAAGTTTGCCATCCCAAAGCGACTCAGGCTATGACGGATGCCGTAGTGAAGAGCTCCGGATAATTTCGACCACCTGCGGGTCTTCCACGTGCACCGACATCGCACAGTACATGGGTCTCTAGCATTTCACCTCCATGGAAAATTCGGCCGCCGCGGCCGGGATAAAACCCGCGTTTTTCGGGTCAGCAGCCGAGCACCATAACCACTGAGCCACTGCGATGATTTGGTGTCCAAAGGGGGTTCATTTTTTTTTGTTTATTACGCCTTACAGTATGCTCGATTCGAAAACGCCACACATACACCTTCACGCTTTTGGCCAAAACTGCCGAAGCTTAAATTTTGATTTCATAAATGAAACAGATCATTTGCAGAAATCTGTAAATCAGCTTCTCCGCAAGGCTTGTTTTCCAACCAAACGGTCTCGTTTCCAGACGACGCTCTCGCATTGTTTGAGGAAAAGAAAATAGTCAAGTTCCCCCTTCTGAGTAAACTCAGGAATGTCTCCAGTTTACTTCAAGGTCAACCTTCTGTAGCACTGCAGTAGAGGCTAGGCAGGAACTAGAAGAAACTGGGCCTTTGTTCCTGTGCCAGCAGTATTGAGCTACCTCATACTACACTTTCTTAAAACTTCCTGCTGAACAACACCCTCGCGCTAACTTCCCTTTACCCCACTACACCCGTGGTCAGAACAAGGAACAACCTACTCCCCACAGCACTATGACAAAATACGGTCTCCCTCCTTTTCCTTCCTAGACTGCGGCAGGCAGATTGCGACCATCCGCAGTTTTCATTCGCTCGAAGAATGAGAGTGTGTCGTTTGGGCTGGAGATCTTTTGGTTGGAAAACAAGTCTTACAGAGAGGATGACTGACAGGTTTCCGCTAATGGTGAATTCATGCGTTAAATGTGTGCACTGTCCGTCATGTTTCAACGATCTTTTTTTTTCACACAGGTTCACTTGGAGCATGGATGCCATCATGGCGTTGGCCGAAGACTGCTGTGTTATGTTGCAATTTTAAATTCATTAAAAAAATAAACCCTGTCGTGCGCACTGATGTTCTATCACTGGCGTGCAGAAGTGCACACTGAAGTGCTGCGCGGCACGCCACAGATTATCGCACTAACACTAACATAACCAGGAATGTGGGAGAGAAAAACATCTCTGAACTGCCGGCCATCGAGGTGGTTATGCCTTTTCGGCAAGCAGCTTCGTTCTACAGGTGTATGATAATGCTAAGTTTAGTTGCAATGTGAGTTATACATTGCAGTAGATGCACCATTAGCGCGCACCTACAAAGTGAAGTGGTTCCCTTAACAGGCCCAGAAACGACCTTGCTTTTAACAACAATGGGTGCCTCGCATCACAGTGAACGTGCCTGTGCGTCTCTTTCGAGAATATGTAACAATACACTGTAATAAGGGTTTAGTACATTCCTCTGGACGGTAACGTTACCCTTCTGCAAGAGTCGTAAAGATACATATAAAAGAGCAAAATATACACGCTTGCGGAGCAGCGTTATGCCCTCTCATGCGGTGCAAATTTGCACCTTAGAAGCGTTGTAATAAGCTCGTTAGATAAATTTAACTACAGTCCTTGGAAGGGTAAGTTTACGCTTAAGGTTACCCTTCCAAAAGAGACGTAAGGATGCACCTAAAAGAGCAAAACATGCACACTTGCAGAGCAATGTTATGCCCATTGACACGGTGCAAAGTTGTACCTTAGAAGCGTTGTAATAAACTCATTAGGTAGGTTTTGACTATAGCCCTTGCGAGGGTAAGTTTACGCTTAAGGTTACCCTTCCTAACACGGCGTAAAGGTGCACCTAAAAGAGCAAAACCATATGCTTTCGCCGAGCAATGTTACACCCATTGATAAGGTGCAAAGTTGTACTCTAGCAGTGTTGTAGTAAGCTCATTAGATAGGCTTAACCATAACCCTTGCAAGGATAAGTTTACGCTCTGAGATTGAGCATAAGCTTATTCCGAGTGGGTGCAAATATGCACCAGAAAATAAAACGTATGTTTGCACCTTCATGGCCTAAGCGTTACTCTTTCTGAGGAAGGGTAACGTTAGTCACCAAAGGCGTATACTTACACTTGACCAAACGGAGTAACATTACCCCGATAACAGCCTAAACATTACTCCGTACGCACTTACTCCCCCGACGAAGGAGTAACTTTGCACCCAAAGGGGGTCGCCACAGCGTCAGTGGATTTACCCCCTTAAAGGAGTAAGACCACTCCTTTTTTTCTTAGAGTGTAGGGAGCGCTTACTGACACCGGCTAAAGCAGTCGTTTGCACGCAACTTCATGGCTTATAATCATAGCGCTTATTCCGCAATACAAAAACCACAAGCATAAAATTTCTGGCTTTCTTTCTCAGTTTCTTGGAAAAATACTTCGCTTAAGATTTGTTTTTAAAAAATCTACATTCTGACGAGAAAACTCGCTTTGCTTCACAGGAAGTTTTGTTCATTTAAAAGAAAGAGACAATCGAAGTTACTTATCCCTCGAAAGAGTTTGGAGCTAACCGTTTTTCCACATGTCAAGGAATACGTCCTCATATATCGGAGTTTTGCAAGCCAATCTGTCCATATTGTTTCACCAGGACACTATCTGTCGCCATATGTGCGTTTCAATACTCATTCATTTGGATGCGTCCAATCTAGACTCTTAAAGATGAATAAAAAAATGTTCAGCTCACATTAGCAGAGGTTGTTGCGCAATTATATATATATATATATATATATATATATATATATATATATATATATATATATATATATATATATATATATGCACATATATATATACATGAAGGAAGCCAACAGTCACCGAAACCAAGGTGCACTGGGGAATTACTTTTTTTAAATTTATAGTGCGGATTAGTGGGAGAAAAATACTTCAATTAAGCTTTGATTTAAAGAATATTTATAAAGCAGCAGAAAAAACAACCATTTTGCCGGTGGGATCCGAACCCACGACCTCCGAATATCGCGTCCGGTGCTCTTACCAACTGAGCTACGGCGACGGCTGTCCAATCTGCTGCTCTCGTGGGCATTTATGTTTATTGGATGTAAGCGAACCTTTAGAGTGTTCACCAGCGCCACCCTCATCCATAGCGGCGGACGTAGCACGTCCTGTATTACCGCGAGTGTGACGTGGAACGTCATCTAACGGCGAGGGCGGACACTGTGCTAGAGCCCTCTTATGCTACCTATGGCATCAAGACTGCCAGAACCGAGACCCTAGTTAAGCTATTAGCAGACAAGTTAAGGGAAATGAGGGGCTCGTTTGACAAATACATGAAGGAAGCCAACAGTCACCGAAACCAAGGTGCACTGGGGAATGTCTTTTTTAAAATTTATAGTGCGGATTAGTGGGAGAAAAATACTTCAATTCAGCTTTGATTTAAAGAATATTTATAAAGCAGCAGAAAAACAACCATGCCGCCGATGGGATCCGAACCCACGACCTCCGAATATCGCGTCCGGTGCTCTTACCAACTGAGCTACGGCGACGACTGTCCAATCTGCTGCTCTCGTGGGTATTTATGTTTATTGCATGTAAGCGAACCTTGAGAGTGTTCACCAGCGCCACCCTCATCCATAGCGGCGGACGTAGCACGTCCTGTATTACCGCGAGTGTGACGTGGAACGTCATCTAACGGCGAGGGCGGACACTGTGCTAGAGCCCTCTTATGCTACCTATGGCATCAAGACTGCCAGAACCGAGACCCTCGTTAAGCTATTAGCAGACAAGTTAAGGGAAATGAGGGGCTCGTTTGACAAATACATGAAGGAAGCCAACAGTCACCGAAACCAAGGTGCACTGGGGAATGTCTTTTTTTAATTTATAGTGCGGATTAGTGGGAGAAAAATACTTCAATTAAGCTTTGATTTAAAGAATATTTATAAAGCAGCAGAAAAAAACAACCATGCCGCCGGTGGGATCCGAACCCACGACCTCCGAATATCGCGTCCGGTGCTCTTACCAACTGAGCTACGGCGACGGCTGTCCAATCTGCTGCTCTCGTGGGTATTTATGTGAACACTCTGAAGGTTCGCTTACATGCAATAAACATAAATACCCACGAGAGCAGCAGATTGGACAGCCGTCGCCGTAGCTCAGTTGGTAAGAACACCGGACGCGATATTCGGAGGTCGTGGGTGCGGATCCCACCGGCGGCATGGTTGTTTTTTCTGCTGCTTTATAAATATTCTTTAAATCAAAGCTTAATTGAAGTATTTTTCTCCCACTAATCCGCACTATAAATTAAAAAAAAGACATTCCCCAGTGCACCTTGGTTTCGGTGACTGTTGGCTTCCTTCATGTATTTGTCAAACGAGCCCCTCATTTCCCTTAACTTGTCTGCTATATATATATATATATATATATATATATATATATATATATATATATATATATATATATATATATATATATATATATATATATATATATATATATATATATACACGACTGAAACCTTTTTTAATCCAACGTTAAAACTGCAAACCGCATAGGAATCTCTTGTTGCCACCTTGAAAACTTGCATATTTACTTCTAGGCCTGATCGCCGCACGTTTACTAGTGTTGCATTGTTGTTGACAGCGCTTAAAAGCAGGGACAGAAGACAGAAAACGTGGAAGACGACGTCACAGGCGCTGAACATAACCGCCGGTGACGTCGCCTTCCATGTTTTCTGTCTTCTGTCAGTGGTTTTAAGCGCTGTCAACAGCAATGGATAAGCGCCAACAAGCCCGACAACTTGTCCTATTCACGTGTTCTAGGCTTTTTTTCGAACTATAAAGCTATTGCCCCACCTGAGACTAATTTGTTTTGGTTGGTAGATGTTCCAAGCTTCCTTTCCTGCACTCCAAAACTCACATGTCTTACCTCTTGTTGAAATTCCCATCAACACGTATTCAGTGGTGTGAAGTAGTTAACTGTGAAATTATTAGCCCGATTATGTCATTTCTTTTTCCCAGCACTTAATTCCTGTCAGGAACAAAGTAACGTCCAAAAGCAGACGTCTCTCTAGTTAACTGGCACCTCCTGCGCTACGGAGCATAGCGAGTTAAGACAGCACAGTGGAAAAATAGCGCTGACAGTGGAAAGCTGTCAATATCTATCTTCAAGAAATGCAGTTTTCATGAATCACACACACTGCTTCTACAAAATGCCAAACTAGATACTATGTACACATGAGCAATTATTTTGCAGCTTCAGTTTTTTCCTTGCACAAGAATGACAGCCCAAATATTGATAAGACATGGTATCTGCTCGGACCTAATACTCGCGTCACATGACAGAAACATGCAAAACCTCCAACGGAATACAGATTACATAGTGATACATTCAAGTTGTGTTTTTGTAGCGTGAGCTACACTGGCCGAGGTTGAGCAGTTTCGCGTGGCTCCTGGAGAGCCATGCTGCGCATGCGCGAGGAGCAGTGACGTCACACGGCGCACAGCTGGTGCGCCAGAGCCGCCTCCGCCGTGCGCGCCTCGCCGGTCTGCGCATTCCAGAGGAGTGACGACATAGCCGCGGCAGACGCACTGGCGCCAGCGCGTGCCCAGTTGTGCGCCTCCGTTGCGCAGTAGCCAAGTCTGACGCTGCGCCGGAGCAGCTTGATAGCGCCTCTCATTTTGTGCGCATGCGCAGAGGTATCAGTGGGGGTATACATATAGCGGGGCGTTTGCCAGTGTGGTATAACCGCGGAGGAGGGAGAAATTGCCGCTCAGGGGCAATTGATGCACAACGTGTCAGCGTAGCTCACGCTACGTATATCCTGGCATAGCCGAGCTAAGCCACTGCTAAGTTTTTTTGCGCTTGTGACCCGATACTTGAATTGCTGCCTTTTTAAACGGTAAACCATATGTGATATTACACATCTGTGTCGCACTTGACAAGGTACTTCGAAAAATCTTAACATTGCCATAATGTGAGATCCACCGTCCTCCTTTTTACACCAGGCAAAATCGCTGCGTGTGTCATGTTTCATCTTTTGTGGGATTTCGATCTCATGTGAACGCGACTATTGTATGGAATCGAACTGTAGCCGGGACTATGTATTAGATGAAACAAATTAACTACGGGCTAGTGAGTACACACAAGGAATGATGCTCTTTGCAAATACTCCTCAACGACGAGCCTGTTCGTGATGCTTCATTCCCCATGAAAAGAGACCGTTAGAGCTCGAGCGAGAGACAAGTACTCAGGACTTAGCGCCCTTATCGCAGTTTTTCCCCCTCCGAATACAAGGTTGGCCGACATGGACTGGCTGTAGCTTGAGGTCTTAGAGGGACAACTCTCACGCACAACAAACGTATCGCGTGGGGGGGGGGGGGGGTCATAGTTGTGTTCTTGATGACTTTCTAGCGCCTGACCAACTTATGGTATTTTGTTAATCTTGGTGCAAAGGAAGGCACACAAGCCGCCGCGGTGGCTGAGTGGTTACGGCGCTCGGCTGCTGGCCCGAAAGACGCGGGTTCGATCCCGACCGCGGCGGTCGAATTTCGATGGAGGCGAAATTCCAGAGGTCCGTGTACTGTGCGACGTCAGTGCACGTTAAAGAACCCCAGGTGGTCGAAATTTCCGGAGGCCTTCACTACGGCGTCTCTCATAGCCTGAGTCGCTTTGGGACGTTAAACTTTATAAACCAAACCAAAGGAAGGCACACAAGCCGCGCCTGTCTTTAATTCCGGCTTGCCATATGACGCTCCATTTCAATCGCACGCCAAGCTTCTCGTGCCGTCTTCTTTTCTTCGCGTTCCAGGCGCCAATCTTTAAAGGCGCTCTGAAACGCCTTCCGAGGAGAGCACATTAACTCACTTAATCACTGCACTTGTTGCCATGAAAACCAGAGCCAAATAATACTCTTCTACACGCAGCAGACGACCCACAATCACGCGTCAAAGTTGGCGAGCCCTTCCCTACGACATTTTTATGCTCCCGCCCTCCTCCGTCGCCCGCATCTGCGTAGACAAGGTGAGAGGTGGCCATTGGTTAGATTCTTTCTGACGTCAGGCAGCTACCGTGGCCACGGCCAATAAGCCGCTTAGCTCCTGCGGGTCGGGAAGCTCCGCTCCCAGAGAGGGAGGGGGGGGGGGGGTTCGCCGAAGGAGCGCCTACCTTCCAGCGTGCAAAAAGTGACGAGAGGAGAAGGAAATGCGCGAAGACGCTGACATTCAAATTTTAACTACAGATAACTCAGCTTATTCAAAGCGCATTAAAAAAATCCTTGCTGGACACTATTCGTGAAGCGGCGTGCTTAAATATCCCAGGCATGCCGCAACTTTATTGAGCCCCCTTCACGGCCCCTTTCACATACAGCGGCACCTGAGATGACGACTTCTAGCGGATATAGGCGCTGAACCGGAAGAACTAGTTCTGATACTTGCAGTAGGCGTATCTTGCATGCGCGTACTATCCCGGACCTGCTTTTGATGGGCTCCGCGATAACACCAGTGCTCGAAAACAGTTTTGGCGCATTGCCCTCGTGAACAATAACTGCCTCTCTGGTATGGAGGTAGTGAGCGCTGTGCTATTTGCGAGCATGTAAACTTCGAAGAATACGAGATGCACATGGTGCCACCTTTTCTAAATATTAGCCTTGACCCGTTGCCTGTCAAACCACATATTTAGAAGCCACTTTTTTTTCGGCTCATCGCAACTTTCTGGCGGTGACAGGTACGATATCCTATCCAGAAATTGGATGAAGTAAACATGCATCGGTCAATAGGATTGGAGTAGAATGTGATTCCGCTTCAATTAGTAACAGCTTCTCTTTCAGATATTAAATTACTCGGCTGCTGCATATCAAAATACCCATTCTAAAAACAGCGCAAACAAGACAAGGACAGCGGAAGGAAACGACAACACAGCGCTCGTGTTGTCGTTTCCTTCCGTCGTCTTGTTTGCGCTGTTTTTGGAACGAGTACCGAACAAATCGCCCAGGCTTCTACTTTGGCATCAAAATACCCTTTCTCCACTCATTTCCGCTGACACATAGTGACAATTCCTATTAGTCGTTCCCAAGAACCTCCCCACCAGGGAGCTCTCTCGGATAGACTTCCACATTATAATACGACTCTCGCAGCAGGCTTGCACATGCCGCTCTTTATAGAACTGTTTAGAGCTGCTAAGTCCCGTGATACGCTTTTATAAGTCGCAGCGTTGTCATAATATTCAACTTGGGGGGTTCCGAGTTTGGCACAGAATCTCCTCAATGCAGTGAGAACAGACTCAGCGGTAAGATAAAGGAGAAGCTGAAGATGGGTGTCTCTCACAGCGGCAAAAGTGAAAAAAAAACCATTTACATTTTCCCGTCAAACTGCCTTTCGCGAAAATGGCTCCGGTGAAGTCCACAGCTGGCATTACAAAAGGACGACTGTTCTGAATTCGGCCACTTGGAAGGGAAGCTGTTGGATCTGCAGCGGCTTGCCGAACCCGCGGATATATCATGCAGTTTGCCAGGACGCACTAATACGCTGATGGGCTCGCACCACGCAAAACGTTGTTCGAAGTTAAGTGAGCCTGTCGGTGACCCTCTCAGTGGCAAAAATTGCTGTGGGCGAGCAGCACCAAAAGGCGCGTCGAGAGGTGGTCTCCAGGTAGCAAGACAGGCGCATTCTCGCTGCACGTCATTGCAGCATCCTGGAGCCCAGTCCGTACCCAGACCACACCGTCGCCATCGATGAAAAGGTGGAGGTCTCGTATTTGAAGGTGAATGCATTTCTGGGCTCATGACTGGCGTGACAGGAAGCTGTGGACGGAAGTTCTGGACAGAACCTGTGGAGAGAACATGTCCGCGCGAGCTGATTGAAAATAATCAAAAGAAAACGATTGCGTAGGTGGCAATTGATCCCGTGCCTCCAGCGTGCGAGACGGAAAGCTGCCACTTCGCTAGGACGGTTCTTTATTATTTTTATTATTATTATTATTATTATTATTATTATTATTATTATTATTATTATTATTATTATTATTATTATTATTATTATTATTATTATTATTATAATATTTCATGTAAATAGCGGCGAAAAGGAAAATCTGAGCATGCTTATGCCAGGAGACACCAGGCTGTCTAGTACAAGCCCAGCATACCCCTCACGTCCCCACCTTTCCAAACATCAAAAGTCTCGGACGCACACACATGCATGTAGATAGGAAAACCAGATAAGCGGCTTTTCCTGGGCAGCATATACTCCCGGCTCCAAGCGCACGTCTCACGAAATGTAGATTTCGACGACTGCGGTGATTCGGCGTGGCGGCCCATCATACGGTTCTTCCAGATTATATATATATATATATATATATATATATATATATATATATATATATATATATATATATATATATATATATATATATATATATATATATATATAATAGTCTCACTTTTTCTTCACAGAGAAGAAACGGATACTGTAGGGTGTGACCTCAATGTCATTCGTAAGTACCCGCTGTAATATGTCCTGGAAGAACATAGCATCCTTGCATAAAATAAAACAATGGTCAATGCTCTCTGGCGCATTCCACAGGAGGCAATTCACAGTACATGGCACAGACAGCTCGTTTGCATGAAGCTATGCCTTCACAGGCAGCGTCAATGTGTGGAGTTTAAAGAATCGGAGTGCTTTGAGTCTGCACTCCGAAAGTCTCGTGTGCATGATATGCAAGATATTTTTGATAATCAATTGGCTAGGCTTCAGGCAGCCGGTTTCCCTGACTCGGTTGTTGTCGCTGTTGCAGAAGCGCTATTGAAGAAGTTGAAGCCCAGAACTCGGAAGGAGGCAATAACCCCTCCGCAGGCTAAAGTAAAGCCTGAAGTGATGCCCTACGTGCACAGATTATCCCATGGCTTCAAAAAGGTGGAAAACCGGCACAATGTACCGTTGGTCTTTTCAGCCCCTCGGAAGCTAGGCCAGTTGGCCCGACGCATCACAGGTGAAAACCAAAAACCTGGGTGTAATAAGAGGCACGGGAACCGCTTTGCGGAATGCGCCACAGACGATGTGCACGAAATCCCCTTGACGTGTGGCAGGTCGTACATAGGGCAAACGGGGCGCTGCGTCAACGACCGCCTTAGGGAACACGCAAGAGACCTAAGGAATAGGGAAGGTGCTAACCTTGTCGAGCACTGCGCAACTTGCAAGGATTGCACACCGATGTTTTTGAGAGTAAGGATTCTGAGCAGAATCAAATGAAAAACAACCCGAGAAACGATAGAGGCCTACTATATTAAAAAAAGCTGGGTCAGGATGTGTCAGCGATACCTCAGCCTTTTGTATAATGCAGAAAAGGCGTTCCTTTCAAAGTCTTTGCGATAAAGATGTGATGAGATTATGTTTTCCTATTTTTTCCTTTTTGGTTGTTTTACGGTGTGCGCTTACGCTGGTCTAAGAGTATTTAAGCTGTGTGTGTGCGTCTCTGATTAAACGGTTGTCAGTCAGCGCTGTGTTCGTCCTTCTTCTTTTCCGTCTTCTTTTCTTTGGCTATGTGCCGTTGCGGTCGAATACTATGAACGTGAATCAAGATTACCAACTAGCCCAAGAACGGACTCTATTAAAGAATGTTTTCGCGGCAGAAGAAATGCACATTCTCCTAACACGTTTTAAAACAATGGTGTCAAGGAACTCAAGAAATGGTTGCCGAAACAACATTACAAGAAAAAAATACTCTGTAAGTACCTCAGTCATCTGCCTTCTGGAAAGGCTATACAGGTAGTCTAATGAAAAGCGCGCAGTGTGGAAATTCAAGGTGTCCGCAACTTCCTGAAGGAATCCCTATAAAGGCCCCTCACGAGTGTGACCAGTCGTTGCGAATAGGAGAGGCAAATAAGCACTAAGACGCCTAATAAGCACAGATGCTAAAAAATGGTAAAAAAAGATGCTGAAAAACGCGAAAAAAGCTGATGCACGAATAACAGAGCAAGGCCTATTCAACCAGACTCTAGAGAAGGAAACAGATGTCATGACGCATAGTTCCCATTGGTAGCGCCATACGAAGGTAGCAAATATTCTGTGCGCACGCATCACGCGCACTTTCTTCCTCGCACAGTGGAGAATCTGAAGCAAATAGGAAAGTTTTGCAAATAAAATGTCGCAGACTTGATTCCGAGCAAACACCGACAGATACCTACCCATCCAAGCCTGGGTTTTTCACCCCATGGAGATTATACGGCACCGGATTAGACGGCACCTTCTTCATGGCACAACGCTCAATCATCATGCATGTACTTCCAGGTTGTGATAATCTCTGTCCTGGGTAGCCTGCCGCCTGCTGACCTTTTCTGATTCGCCTTGCCGCCTTCCAAGGAACCGGCTGCCTTGCTGGGTGGGCTATCAGCGAACTGCAGCCTCCCATCAAGCCCGCAGCAACCGCTTCCGCCAAGACTGGTCAAACCGCTCGCTTTCGGCTGGCAACTGGGAACAGCATCGGCTCGCCTTTCCCGCCCCCTTATAAGCGCGCGCACCTCGATGCCCCTTCGGGTCACGGCACCGCCTTCGTGGCTCAATGCTCAACCATCATGTACTTCCAGGTTGTGCTAGTCGCTGTCCTGGGTAGCCTGCCGCCTGCTGACCTTTTCTGATTCGCCTTGCCGCCTTCCGAGGAACCGGCTGCCTTGCTGGGTGGGCTATCAGCGAACTGCAGCCTCCCATCAAGCCCGCAGCAACCGCTTCCGCCAAGACTGATCAAACCGCTCGCTTTCGGCTGGCAACTGGGAACAGCATCGGCTCGCCTTTCCCGCCCCCTTATAAGCGCGCGCACCTCGATGCCCCTTCGGGTCACGGCACCGCCTTCGTGGCTCAATGCTCAACCATCATGTACTTCCAGGTTGTGCTAGTCGCTGTCCTGGGTAGCCTGCCGCCTGCTGACCTTTTCTGATTCGCCTTGCCGCCTTCCGAGGAACCGGCTGCCTTGCTGGGTGGGCTATCAGCGAACTGCAGCCTCCCATCAAACCCGCAGCAACCGCTTCCGCCAAGACTGATCAAACCGCTCGCTTTCGGCTGGCAACTGGGAACAGCATCGGCTCGCCTTTCCCGCCCCCTTATAAGCGCGCGCACCTCGATGCCCCTTCGGGTCACGGCACCGCCTTCGTGGCTCAATGCTCAACCATCATGTACTTCCAGGTTGTGCTAGTCGCTGTCCTGGGTAGCCTGCCGCCTGCTGACCTTTTCTGATTTGCCTTGCCGCCTTCCGAGGAACCGGCTGCCTTGCTGGATGGGCTATCAGCGAACTGCAGCCTCCCATCAAGCCCGCAGCAACCGCTTTCGCCAAGACTGATCAAACCGCTCGCTTTCGGCTGGCAACTGGGAACAGCATCGGCTCGCCTTTCCCGCCCCCTTATAAGCGCGCGCACCTCGATGCCCCTTCGGGTCACGGCACCGCCTTCGTGGCTCAATGCTCAACCATCATGTACTTCCAGGTTTTGCTAATCGCTGTCCTGGGTAGTCTGCCGCCTGCGGACCTTTTCTGATTCGCCTTACCGCCTTCCGAGGAACCGGCTGCCTTGCTGGATGGGCTATCAGCGAACTGCAGCCTCCCATCAAGCCCGCAGCAACCGCTTCCACCAAGACTGATCAAACCGCTCGCTTTCGGCTGGCAACTGGGAACAGCATCGGCTCGCCTTTCCCGCCCCCTTATAAGCGCGCGCACCTCGATGCCCCTTCGGGTCACGGCACCGCCTTCGTGGCTCAATGCTCAACCATCATGTACTTCCAGGTTTTGCTAATCGCTGTCCTGGGTAGTCTGCCGCCTGCTGACCTTTTCTGATTCGCCTTGCCGCCTTCCGAGGAACCGGCTGCCTTGCTGGATGGGCTATCAGCGAACTGCAGCCTCCCATCAAGCCCGCAGCAACCGCTTCCGCCAAGACTGGTCAAACCGCTCGCTTTCGGCTGGCAACTGGGAACAGCATCGGCTCGCCTTTCCCGCCCCCTTATAAGCGCGCGCACCTCGATGCCCCTTCGGGTCACGGCACCGCCTTCGTGGCTCAATGCTCAACCATCATGTACTTCCAGGTTTTGCTAATCGCTGTCCTGGGTAGTCTGCCGCCTGCTGACCTTTTCTGATTCGCCTTGCCGCCTTCCGAGGAACCGGCTGCCTTGCTGGATGAGCTCTCAGCGAACTGAAGCCTCCCATCAAGCCCGCAGCAACCGCTTCCACCAAGACTGATCAAACCGCTCGCTTTCGGCTGGCAACTGGGAACAGCATCGGCTCGCCTTTCCCGCCCCCTTATAAGCGCGCGCACCTCGATGCCCCTTCGGGTCACGGCACCGCCTTCGTGGCTCAATGCTCAACCATCATGTACTTCCAGGTTTTGCTAATCGCTGTCCTGGGTAGTCTGCCGCCTGCTGACCTTTTCTGATTCGCCTTGCCGCCTTCCGAGGAACCGGCTGCCTTGCTGGATGGGCTATCAGCGAACTGCAGCCTCCCATCAAGCCCGCAGCAACCGCTTCCGCCAAGACTGGTCAAACCGCTCGCTTTCGGCTGGCAACTGGGAACAGCATCGGCTCGCCTTTCCCGCCCCCTTATAAGCGCGCGCACCTCGATGCCCCTTCGGGTCACGGCACCGCCTTCGTGGCTCAATGCTCAACCATCATGTACTTCCAGGTTTTGCTAATCGCTGTCCTGGGTAGTCTGCCGCCTGCTGACCTTTTCTGATTCGCCTTGCCGCCTTCCGAGGAACCGGCTGCCTTGCTGGATGGGCTATCAGCGAACTGCAGCCTCCCATCAAGCCCGCAGCAACCGCTTCCACCAAGACTGATCAAACCGCTCGCTTTCGGCTGGCAACTGGGAACAGCATCGGCTCGCCTTTCCCGCCCCCTTATAAGCGCGCGCACCTCGATGCCCCTTCGGGTCACGGCACCGCCTTCGTGGCTCAATGCTCAACCATGTACTTCCAGGTTGTGCTAGTCGCTGTCCTGGGTAGCCTGCCGCCTGCTGACCTTTTCTGATTCGCCTTGCCGCCTTCCGAGGAACCGGCTGCCTTGCTGGATGAGCTCTCAGCGAACTGAAGCCTCCCATCAAGCCCGCAGCAACCGCTTCCACCAAGACTGGTCAAACCGCTCGCTTTCGGCTGGCAACTGGGAACAGCATCGGTTCGCCTTTCCCGCCCCCTTATAAGCGCGCGCACCTCGATGCCCCTTCGGGGCACCGCCTTCGTGGCTCAATGCTCAACCATCATGTACTTCCAGGTTGTGCTAATCGCTGTCCTGGGTAGCCTTCCGCCTGCTGACCTTTTCTGATCCGCCTTGCCGCCTTCCGAGGAACCGGCTGCTTTGCTGGATCAGCTATCAGCGAACTGCAGGCTCCCATCAAGTCCGCAGCAACCGCTCCCGCCATGACTGGCCGAACCGCTCGCTTTCGGCTGGCAACTGGGAACAGCATCGGCTCACATTTTCCGCCCCCTTATAAGCGCGCGCACCTCGATGCCTCTTCGGGTCACGGCACCGTCCTCGTGGCTCAACGCTCAACAATCATGTACTTCAATGTTAGTTATAATTGTGCACAATGTTATCGGGACGACGACGTTTGTCTTGCGGTGTCGAGGCCCCCGCATTCTTTAAAGCGCTTCTGTGCTGTACTGGCGCACCTTTGGCGTCTCTTGCTACTTGGCGGCGACATTGAAGCTAATCCCATACCTAGAGGCGCGAATGTCCGGACCCCGTAGAGTATCTTTTACGGGTCCAATTGGACTTATTTTTGGAAATGTGGTGGAGCTAGAGTATGAACGATGCTTCACTCCCGCCACCGGTTGGCCCGGTATTGCACTGACTCCGGGATCAGCCTTGTCTTTAGCGCGTCTTTACTGTCCTGTCTTTCCATACCATCTTTCAACTCTCCTACTATCTGCACGTGGTAGCGATTGTGGCTCGTCTTGAGCCAGTGAGCAGGCCTGTGCACTTTCCTTTTCTTTCTTCCTGGCAACAACAGTCAGTCAGTCAGTCAGTCAGTCAGTCAGTCAGTCGGTCGGTCGGTCGGTCGGTCGGTCGGTCGGTCGGTCGGTCGGTCGGTCGGTCGGTCGGTCGGTCGGTCGGTCAGTCAGTCAGTCAGTCAGTCAGTCAGTCAGTCAGTCAGTCAGTCGGTCAGTCAGTCGGTCAGTCAGTCAGTCAGTCAGTCAGTCAGTCAGTCAGTCAGTCAGTCAGTCAGTCGGTCAGTCGGTCAGTCGGTCAGTCAGTCGGTCAGTCAGTCAGTCAGTCAGTCAGTCAGTCAGTCAGTCAGTCAGTCAGTCAGTCAGTCAGTCAGTCAGTCCCATACGTATGACCAAGGCTCAGGAAAATTAACTTGGCTATCAGGCTGAGGTAGTTGCGCGTCTAGACGCTGGACATACTAATATCCTCGAAGCTGTTAACGAAGTTCTAAGCATTCATATTACGCTTAAAGGGACCCAGAAAGGCGGTCTCAATAAAGGTGCGATATGTCTGAGATGTTAAAAGACGACGGTTGATAACCCCCAGCAACAATTATTTTATTGCGTTTTGTGGAAGCTGAGTTATATGCAGACAAAGTTTAAACTTCCACGTCTTCGCGCCTTTCCCTCTCTCGCACGCCAAAACGGGGGCGCTCCTCCGCCGGCCCCACTCCCCTACCTCCGCCGGCTGCGGCGCGCGCGGAATGGCCGCGGCCGCGGTAGCGCGTGACGTCTGAAAGAGTTTGGCGCTATGAACCAATGATAACCCCCAGTTGCTGACGCCATTTGCAAGACGTGACGTCATCTGCCAGGTTTTCGTGCGAAAGCCCGGCACCGCGCTTCGCCGCGAGGTGCGAAAGCGGGAATTTTTAAAAAATGTATTGTAAATTTCCCGCTCGCTTTTGAGGTCTCGTATGCGGCATGGACGCCCGGTGGCCTGTACTCTACATAGTGCAAGCATTTTAAAGCCAAGTTCAAACACCTCTTTCTGTGGCCCTTTAAAAGTGACTTGGAAGTCCTAAGCAAGCGCGTCCAGGAGCTTGAGTCATTGGTCGAACCGCTGCCAAACGTCTTAGCCGCCGTGAATGTTGATCAACGAATTTGTAAAATGCAGGACAAAATTAACGACCTTGAAAACCGCGCTCGAAGGTCAAATGTATTCCCCTTTGGTATCTAGGATGCTGACTCTGAAAACTGCGGAACGTCTCGTTAGCGACTTTTGTACTGAGAAGCTTGGTGTCATTGCTTCTTCCATCGCCTGAGCTCATCGGATGGGTCGCTTTCAGTCTGAAAAATGCCGTCCTATAATTGCCAAATTTTATAACGACAAGAATGTAGAGCCAGTGATGAGCATGGGCTTCAAGCTAAAAAAAAAGTTTCAGCATTTCGCGGGACTATTCTGAGGCCGTCTTTGACAGATGTCTCAAGCTTTTGCAGTTTGGTAAGACGATTAAAAAAGAAGGCGACCATGCGCGTCCGGTTCGCAGAAAGGCTTTTCATCAATGATGATATTGCTACGGACGCTGGGAGGACGACGAAGTGGTTGGTAACGAAGACGACGCTGAGGTTTGCGCTTGTGTGCTGAGAGTCGACTCCAAGCCATCGGTTCCTTGCGTAGCAGGTTACCTCTGCTCTTTCTACTGCTGCTTCTAGCCGCCACGTATCATTTGGTGGAGGTTGCTAAATTCGATCCCCGACCTCAAGCTGGCTCTCCGTCGTGGCCGCCGTCTCGCCAACATGTCTACCGAGTCCGAGCCATCTCCCTCTCCGTCAACACCGCCAGCGGTCGTCGTCGCCCACCACCGCGAACCGGGCACGTTCTGCGGCACAGACGACGTTGATGTGGACGACTGGCTGGCCCTTTACGAACGCGTCAGCACGCACAACAGGTGGGATCCAACGCTGATGCTCGCTAATGTGATATTTTACCTGACCGGCACCGCGAGAGTGTGGTTCGAAACCCACGAAGATGACTTGACCTCATGGGACATATCTAAGCAGAAGCTCCGCGACCTCTTCGGTAAACCCATCGGCCGCCAGCTCGCCGCCAAGAGGGCACTCGCGTCCCGCGCCCAAACTTCCTCCGAGCCATACATAGCC
Organism: Amblyomma americanum; assembly: GCF_052857255.1. Taxonomy (NCBI): domain Eukaryota; kingdom Metazoa; phylum Arthropoda; class Arachnida; order Ixodida; family Ixodidae; genus Amblyomma; species Amblyomma americanum. The sequence continues at coordinate 66,226,771 of NC_135504.1, forward strand.
TACATACAAGACGTCCTCGCCTTGTGCCGTAAAGTTGATAAAGACATGTCCGAAGCAGATCGAGTTGGTCACATACTGAAAGGCATTGCCGACGATGCCTTTAATCTGCTTCTATGCAAAGTCTGTTCCACGGTCGCTTCTGTTCTTGAGGTGTGCCGCCGTTTCGAGCAAGCCAAACACCGGCAGATTTCTCACCGTTTTGACCGGCTGCCGAACACTGCTGCTAGCTCCTCCTGTGAAGATCTGCCAACATTGCGGCAGCCTTCCGACCCGGCTAACTTAACCCGTATCGTGCGCCGCGAACTGGAGGCGATGACGCCCGCTGTTTCTTCCTTGCCACTGCCGGACAACACCTTGGCCCTCATCCAAGCAGTCGTTCGCCAGGAGGTTGCGAACTTGGCCGTCCCTTCTCCTCGCGTCGTGGACAACGCTCATGCCAGCCCGGACCCTCCAGTGATCGCAGCTGCCACTTACAGTCGCAGCTTCTCGCCTCGGTACCGATATCGCAATCCTGCCGAATGGCGTACCTCTGATGACAGGCCGATCTGTTTTACCTGCTCTCGCGTCGGACACATCTCCCGTCACTGCCGCAGCCGTTGGTCCCCGCCACCTCGCCCCTACTCCTTCGTCGACCGCCGCAACGACTACGGCCCGCACCGCTTCACACCACGACCCGATCCGCTCCCTGACGAGCCCGCTCCGCACGCTCGTGGGTCCTGCCGCTCACCTTCCCCATTAGGCCGCCGCTCCCGTTCCCCTCCCACACGCCGCAGCCCTTCTCCTTCGACCTCCCGCCATTTCTCGGAAAACTAGCCGATGCAGCCCCCGGAGGTGACGCTGCATCATTGACCCGGCCTGAAAATCCTCTCTTGACCCCCGCTGCCCAACGTAATCTCTTGAATGTTCTCGTGGATGGTGTCCCGGTCCTTGCCCTCATTGATACTGGCGCCCAAGTGTCTGTCCTGAGCTCTTCTTTGCGCCGCCGTCTGAAGAAAGTTTTACCGCCTGCCGCCACGTCCACGGTTCGCGTCGCCGATGGCAGCCCCGCTGCCGTGATTGGAATGTGCACTGCGAGAGTCAGCATTGCCGGGCGTCATATACCCGTTCTGTTCACCGTCCTGACCCGGTGCCCTCAGGACATAATCCTTGGCCTTGACTTTTTAACCGCCCATTCAGCTCTTATTGACTGTTCCTCAGGCTTTCTTCGATTGCATCTGCCCCTGTGCAATGACGGCTCCACCAGCTCACCTCGCCTTCAATCCACCGAGTTTGCTCGTCTCCCGCCACAAACTGCTGTCTACATCCCTCTGTCGCCTTCTCCTCCCGTCCCTGATGGAGACTACGTCGCCTGCCCTATCACCGCTGTGATTCTGAATCGTAATGTCCTCTTTCCCCACACCATTGTCCACATCACCAACAACTGCACCTGCCTCCCTGTCCTCAACTTCAGCCTGTCCCCTCAGGTACTTCCGACCGGCATTTCCCTTGCTGATCTGTCCCCATTGACCGATTGCACAGTTTCTGTCCTGGCTCCTGACCCAACGACTGCCGTCTTCAATGTCCCTACATCGCAACCCTCCCGTGAGGACTCTATTTCCCGGATGATCGCGGCCGATCTGCCCTCTGCTGATTCTACAGCTCTTCACAGCCTTTTGTCCTCCTACAGTGATATTTTTGACTTTGGGGACCGTCCCTTGGGTCAAACCTCTGTTGTCGCCCACCACATTGACACCGGCGAAGTCCGCCCTATTCACGGACGGCCCTATAGGGTCTCCCTCGCAGAGCGCCGTGTTATTCAGGCAGAGGTGGACAAGATGCTGGCCCGCAACATCATCGAGCCTTCGAGTAGCCCTTGGGCGTCCCCTGTCGTGCTTGTTAAAAAGAAAGATCAAACCTGGCGATTCTGCGTCGATTACCGCCATCTGAATGCCGTCACAAAGAAAGACGTCTACCCTTTGCCCCGAATTGACGACGCTCTCGACTGTTTGCACGGCGCCAGTTACTTTTCCTCCATCGATCTTCGCTCAGGGTACTGGCAGATCGCTGTCGATGAACGGCATCGGGAGAAAACCGCCTTTGTCACCCCGGACGGCCTGTACCAATTTAAAGTAATGCCTTTCGGCCTGTGCAATGCCCCTGCGACCTTCGAGCGCATGATGGACTCCCTCCTGCGCGGTTTTAAGTGGACGACATGCCTCTGCTACTTAGATGACGTGATTGTTTTTTCGTCCACATTCCAAAGCCACCCGCATCGCCTTTCAGCCATCCTTGCCGTCTTCCGCCGCGCTGGTCTTCAGCTGAACTCGAAGAAATGTACCTTCGGCCGCCGTCAGCTCAAGGTCCTTGGCCACTTGGTCGATTCTGCTGGGATCCAACCCGACCCCGACAAAGTCCGCGCCGTGCGTTCATTTCCTACTCCGCGCTCCTCCGGTGATGTGCGCAGCTTTCTCGGCCTATGTTCCTATTTCCGCCGGTTCATCCAGAAGTTTGCGGAAATAGCCCGACCTCTTACCTCGCTCCTCAAGAAGGACATCCCGTTCTCTTGGGGACCCCCCCAAGCTGACGCCTTCAGAGCCCTTATCAGTGCCCTCACTGCACCTGTGTTGGCGCACTTTGATCCTTTAGCCCCTACGGAACTTCGGACCGATGCGAGCGGCCATGGCATTGGTGCCCTACTTGCTCAGCGGCAACGCAACAAGCTTCGCGTTATTGCGTACGCCAGCCGTCTCCTTTCTGTGTCAGAGCGCAACTATCCTATCACCGAGCGGGAATGCCTCGCTCTGGTTTGGGCTATTGCAAAATTCCGCCCTTACTTGTTTGGGCACCCTTTCTCTTTTATCACGGATCACCACGCCTTCGCTGGCTTTCTTCGCTCAAAGACCCTACTGGCCGGCTGGGGTGCTGGGCTCTTCGCCTTCAAGAGTACACATTTTGTGTCGTCCACAAGTCCGGCCGCTTGCACCAGGACGCGGATTGCTTGTCCCGTTACACTGTCGATCCGCCTTCCTCCAACGAATGCGAGGCTGACGCCTGCGTCTTATCCATCTCTGCCTTCCGCAACATTGCGCAAGAACAGCGCTTGGATTCGTCGCTACGTTCCCTCACCGACCGCCTCACTGCCAACCGCTGTGATGCGTCCCTCGCCCCGTTTGTGCTCCATGAGAACGTCCTCTACCGGCGCAATATGCGGCCTGACGGCGCTGACCTCTTGCTCGTGGTCCCTCAACACCTGCGCAGCAGCGTCCTTGAACAGCTTCATGACGTTCCCACGGCCGGTCATCTTGGAGTCTCCCGCACCTACGACAGCGTGCGCCGCCGCTTCTTTTGGCCCGGTCTATACCGTTCTGTCCGCCGTTATGTGGCCGCTTGCGAACTGTGCCAACGGCGGAAGACGCCCTCGGTTCTCCCTCCCGGGCACCTTCAGCCGATTCCCATCCCCGTAGACCCGTTTTCCCGTGTCGGCCTTGACCTGCTCGGCCCTTTTCCGGTGTCTGTTATGGGAAACAAGTGGATCGCGGTCGCGACGGACTACTCCACGCGCTACGCTATTACTCGAGCGATCCCAACCAGCTGCGCAACTGATGTCGCTGACTTTCTCCTGCACGACGTCATACTCCACCACGGTGCTCCCCGTCACCTGCTCACCGATCGCGGTCGCTGCTTCCTTTCCAAAGTGGTCGCCGAACTCCTCCGCTCCTGCTCCGTCCGTCATCAATTCGCCACGGCCTACCATCCGCAGACGAACGGCCTCACTGAACGTCTGAACCGTACCCTCACCTACATGATTTCCATGTACGTCTCCGACCATCACCGCGACTGGGATATTAGCCTCCCATTTGTTACATTCGCCTACAATTCTACGCGTCACGATACAGCCGGTTTCTCCCCTTTTTACCTTCTCTTTGGCCGCGATCCTTTGCTGCCCTTCGACAGTGTACTGCCCGCCACCGCCTCCACGAGTCCTTACGCTCGGGGCGCCATCGCTCGCGCCGACGCTGCCCGTCTTTTCGCCCGCCAGCGGCTGTCGGCCTCCCAAGTCGATCAGAAACGACGTCATGACTGTCGCCGTCGTGAAGTCACCTACTCTCCTGGCTCCCTTGTGTTACTCTGGATCCCTTCCCGCCGTGTGGGCCTTTGTGAAAAACTGCTCCCCCGATATACAGGCCCTTATCGGGTCGTACGTCCGGTGACCGCGGTGACGTACGAGATCACCCCGCTACATCCGCCATCTCCGGCCGCTGCACCCCGCACCGACATCGTCCATGTGTCCCGCCTCAAACCTTGCAACTCGCCGTCTAGCTGGCCTGTGTAGTGCGCACCGGGACGGTACTTTTGCCGCGAGGGGGGGTCATGCTACGGACGCTGGGAGGACGACGAAGTGGTTGGTAACGAAGACGACGCTGAGGTGCGCGCTTGTGTGCTGAGAGTCGACTCCAAGCCATCGGTTCCTTGCGTAGCAGGTTACCTCTGCTCTTTCTACTGCTGCTTCTAGCCGCTACGTATCAATATGTACGAGTGGGACACTGCAGACTAATCATGGTGTATGCGTCTCACGACGCAGTGAGCAATATCATCGCTCACACCGTCATTCGCTTGCAGTTGTCTGCATTCTTCGTCATGCCAACGTTCGTCTGCAGCTGTGAATAATGTTTGCTTTCTGTACACCAACATCCGAAGTGTCTTGCCGAAGAGCGTTGCACTTTCATCACACATTGATTCATGCTCCGCATCACTGGCAGCTCTTACCGAAACGTGGCTTACTGATACCGTTCATTTCAGTACAGGGGTAGTTCTTCATTTTTTTAGGTGTGATAGGAACTCTCGTAGAGGAGGCAGGGTCCGTCTCCCTATCAGGAAAGAGTTTATGGTTGTACCAGTCGCTTTTAATTCATTTCTCGAGTGTGTGTTAGTCTCAGTGTGGCGCGGGGAACTGAATTAAAAGTTGGTGTTTTTTATTGTCCCCAGGACCTAGTAGCTGGCTTGTCAGAAGAAGATTCTCTAATTCTGAGTGAGGTGCGTACGCGTTTTCCTAAAAGTAAGTTGATTATCCTCGTCGATTTTAACTTCCCAAACATTAACTGGCTCTCATTAGCCGTCCCTCCTAGTGACACTGAGGAGGCCTTTCTACACTCCTGTCTTGGTTTTAATGGGGTTTAACGTCCTAAAGCGACTTAGGCTATGAGGGACGCCGTAGTGAAGGGCTCCGGGAATTTCGACCACCTGGGGTTCTTTAACGTGCACTGATATCGCACAGTGCACGGGCCTCTAGAATTTTGTCTCCATTGAAATTCGACCGCCGCGGCCGGGATCGAACCCGCGTCTTTCGGGCCAGCAGCAGAGTGCCATAGCCACTCAGCCACCGCGGCGTCTCCACTGCTGTCTTGATTTTCCATTAACGCAGCTCGTTCATCTGCCTACGCGATTCACTACTATAGTACTGCTAACATTTTGGACCTTGTATTGACAACCAATCCAGACATCTGCTCCGACTCAAAGCATCTGGACGGACTTTCTGACCACGCCATTATAACCGGCAGTTTTTCTTGCTCTTTTGAAGAAAAGAGGATAAACAAATACGATGCTACGACAAAGGCGACTATGTAACTATTAGTAACAAACTGCAGCTTTTTTCTGTGGAGTTCCTGGATGATTATCTCGTTCTGTCGAAGATAACTGGACACTTTTCAAAGATACCCTCACTAATCTTATAAATACCTTTATTGCAGTAGTTTAAATCAAAGAGAATAAATCTGCACCTTGGTTTAATAATCAGCTTCGTCGACTGAATAACAAAAAAAGAAGCGCCATTACAGACAAGCTGTCAGATTTTCTAAGCGCATGGACAAAGTACAAGGAATGCGACAAGCTCTACCAAACGCCCCTCAAGTCAACCAGACGCCACTTTTTCAACAAGTACTTATCTAGCATATAACCCTCACAGATTCTTTAAAGTGATAAATGCAATCCTGATATAATTGTTACTGATAATGATGTGATCCTAGGTACTGAAACCCAGTGTGCCCAGCTATTTACGACGCTCTGTTCATTATTCACTAACGAGAACGTCTCGTCAGCGCCCGGTTTCAATTATCTTCCTAACATATAAATGTCCAAAATATTACACAGTTATCAATTATTATTAATTGGTTTTTGTGGAAAGAAAATGGCACAGTATCTGTCTCATATATAGGCGGACACCTGAACCGCGCCGTGAGGGAAGGGATAGGGAGGGAGTGAAAGAAGAAAGAGGCGCCGTGTAGTGGAGGGCTCCGGAATAATTTCGACAACCTGGGGATCTTTAACGTGCACTGACATCGCACTGCACACGGGCGCCTTAGCGTTTTTCCTCCATAAAAACGCAGCCGCCGAGGTCGGGTTCGATCCCGGGTACTCCGGATCAGTAGTCGAGCGCCCTAACCACTGAGCCACCGCGGCGGGTCAATTTTTACGACTTGTAAAGTTCCGTAAGATTCGTGTTAGTGGTGGCAACCCACTCCAGAGGGCAGTAGTGTGTGGTCGACAGAAAGAAATTTGTCTGGTAAACAATGTATCAGTCTAGAAAGGACGCAAATAACCCACGATATTTTATAGATTGACAGTTTTATACACAGTCAAAGTGATATATTTTCCTACCAGTTCTGACCAACATGACTTCAATAATAAGATACTTAAAAGCACATCGCACTACATTACTTCAATAATCATTCTCATCTGGTCTCATACCTCATGGCTGGCGTGTTGCTGAAGTAATACCCATTTTCAAACAGGTAATTGTTCATCTCCGCTTAATTATCGCCCTATTTCACTAACAAATGCTATCTGCAAACTTCTTGAACACGTCATTCATAGTCAAATTTTTCAGTACCTGGAAAACAATCTTATTTTTCAAATACCAGCACGGTTTTCGCAAGGGCTTCTTTTGTGATACATAAGTTGCCGGATTCGATCATGATTTGCATTCATCCATCGACACTGACAGTCAAATTGATGTCATTTTCGTCATTTTTCCAAAGCATTTGAGCGTGCTCCTCATTCATAGGCTTATGCTCAAACTAACTCAGTTGAATATTCACCCCGCTGCTATAGCTTGGATTGCGGACTTTCTCAAAGCTAGACTTCCGTTTAACTCCATTAACAAATTAAACTCCACTTATTATAAAGTCACTCTGGAATACCACAGAGGAGCGTTATTGGTTCCGTACTCTCTTTAATATATATTGCCACAGTACGAATACAACTAGTGGCGCCGTACCGCGGCCGAACTGTTTTAGCTGGGACTTGCAATGCCTTGCGCATTCGAGGGGCTAGAAGATTGTCATCTTCCTCGCTCGAGCTCCGTGCTGCCTTGCACTCCCAGCACGTATAATTAAACCTGGATTGTGTGCTTCAACCGTTTACCGGTGACATATTTGGTGGAGGTGCTGGGTTGAGTCCCATGTACTCTGACTGCGAGGGCACTCTTGACACCTGTTCTCCACGCGTGGACTCAACACCCGTCCACAAGGCAAGCCGACGTCTGCGATGCCTGCAACCGGAGTTAGGCCAACTGACAGCGCCGGTAAGGGCCATGACATCCACCGCGGCTAGCCAGACAACGCAGCATTCCGGGAATGCCTTGCCATTCGTCCTTCACGCACATCGGTCGCCGCTACCGTTCCACGTGGACAGGTTCGAGGACGTCGAAAACTGGTTGGCCAGCTTTGACCGAGTGGCGGGTTTCAATGAGTGGGATGGCGAGCGCAAGCTGCGCATTGTCTACTTTGCGCTGCAGGACTCGGCCAAAACGTGGTTTGAGAACTACGAGGCTTCCTTTACCACCTGGGGGGCTTTTCGTCGAGAGCTGCTAGCGACATTTACCAGCAGCGAAAGAAAAGAGAAGGCTGAAATCGCCCTGCGCTCGTGATCATAGCAGCCGAACGAGAGCGTCGCGATGTTCATCGAAGACATGACGCGAATGTTCAATCGGGCCGACCCTGCTATGCCCGAAGCCAAGAAGGTACGCCACTTAACGCGCGGCGTAAAAGAGCAGCTGTTTGCCGGACTGCACAGTGACCCGCCTAGAACAGTGTCGGACTTTACCAAGGAGGCAAGGAGTATCGATCGCTCTCTGCAGGAACGGGGCACGCACTACGGACATCAAGCTACTGTAGCAGCCGCTTCCCAGTACACGCCTACGTCCTGCCCACCGAGGAGCTTCGGGAGCTTGTAAGAAGCCTTGCGCGCGAGGAACTGGCGGAACTTCGCTTTGAAGCTCCACAGGCCAGTGTCGCTGCCGTAACGGACGTGGCCCATGAAGAAATCCGACGAGTTTTGCAGCCACCCCCAGCTCCACACCCGGCGCCCTCCATTATGACGTACAGCGACGCACTACGATGTCCTGGGCCAGCGATGCGAACCTTTTCCCCCGTCGCTCCTGTGCCATCTCTGCAGTACCCAATCGCAGCAGTACCCTCGGTGCCGCAGGAGTCCAGGCCCCCATGAACAAAGAGCACGTGTGGTGTACGCCAAGCAATCGACCCCTCTGTTACCACTGCGGGTAGCCTGGCCGGCCACATCCTCCGCCACTGCCTCTACCGCAGAATAGGTTTATTGGGGGTTTTCACCTGACGCACCATGGCTGCGCTACGCAGAACGACCATGGGATATCGAACAGTACTTGGCTGATAACGTGCAATCTTCGACCTCGCAGCGACGCCAGTCCCGATCGCCATCCCCAAGGCGGTTCTCTTCGCCCGGCCGCCCGTCATCCTCTGGTCAGTTCAGAGGTACGTCCCCACGTCGGGAAAACTGAAGACGGCGTCCTCCGGGGGTAAGACCGCCTCTACTGGACCGAGTGAAGAGCCTCCACCCGACGGTTCACCGCGACGCTCCAACCGACGACGACCTTACCCGACGACCTCGACGACACGCTGCGACCGGCTGGTTTCCGCCGAAATTCCGGTATCCGCCGACAACCACGAGGTTTACCGCACTCGTGGGTACCGGTTAAAAAGGTAAAGAAACAGAGAGAGCTGTGTGGAGAACAGGGATTCTGACGAAATCAGCACTGGGAACATACAGGATTTTTAAACAGGAAATTGCCAAAGAAAATATCTATGATAATTGTAGGGGAAGCTCTTTGCTGTTTGAGGCCAGGACGGGAGTTTTGCGGACTAAGACATATAGAATCAGGTACCACGAGATAGACACGTTGTGCGTTGCGTGCGGAGAGGAGGAAACGGCTGAACACTTGATACTTTTCTGTAAAGGGCTTCACCCTACAGTGGAAAGCAGCGGGGCTGATTTACCCAAGGCATTGGGGTTTAAGGACAGTGAAGGGAAAGTAGATTTTAAGCGGGTAGAGGTAACCAAGCGAAGGTTATCTGATTGGTGACTAAAATCAAGACAAGAGTAAAATTTCATAAGTCCTGGCTAGGTGGCTTGAGCCACCGCCCGATTTAAAGGGTTCAGCCGTATCCATCCATCCATCCATCCATCCATCCATCCATCCATCCATCCATCCATCCATCCATCCATCCATCCATCCATCCATCCATCCATCCATCCATCCATCCATCCATCCATCCATCCATCCATCCATCCATCCATCCATCCATCCATCCATCCATCCATCCATCCATCCATCCATCCATCCATCCATCCATCCATCCATCCATCCATCCATCCATCCATCCATCCATCCATCCATCCATCCATCCATCCATCCATCCATCCATCCATCCATCCATCCATCCATCCATCCATCCATCCATCCATCCATCCATCCATCCATCCATCCATCCATCCATCCATCCATCCATCCATCCATCCATCCATCCATCCATCCATCCATCCATCCATCCATCCATCCATCCATCCATCCATCCATCCATCCATCCATCCATCCATCCATCCATCCATCCATCCATCCATCCATCCATCCATCCATCCATCCATCCATCCATCCATCCATCCATCCATCCATCCATCCATCCATCCATCCATCCATCCATCCATCCATCCATCCATCCATCCATCCATCCATCCATCACTGGTAGTTCTCGCATTCCCACAACTTATTTCCTAAATAACGAATCTGTCGAACTTACAAGTACCTCGGAGTTCACCTACAATCGGGCTTAACATGGCTTAACCACATTAATCTAATGGTGACTTCCAATCGCAGAGCTGGAGCACTTCTGGAGCAACGTTTCCTGCTTTTTTCGGAGCAACTGTATTCCAAACGCAGATCTGAGACACGCATCGAGTCTTCCAATCGTAGGCAGGGAGCGGTTGCCGAGCCGAGATTGCTCCGTGGAGCAGTCGGGACTGCTCCGCCGAAATCGGCGGATCCGACCGGAAGTTTGCGTGACGTTCTTATTCAGCGGCGATAGCGGCACCCTACATGCTCTGGCTGCATGCTCTGGCCAGAGCAAGTGTACTCCAATCGCAATTTCAGGTCGCGCGCTCTGCGCCGGATTCAGGCGCTCTGTCACAGAGCGTGCAGACCGCTCCGGGCCTGCGATTGGAATTCACCATAACTTTAGCATCAGCCAACCGCTCCCTCGGCCTACTAAAGCACAACCTCAGACTGGCTCCCCCGCACCTGAAAAAACTCGCGTTCATCACACTCATTCGTCCGAAGATTGAATATGCGTCAGCACTCTGGGATCCTGTTGAAGCCTATCTCATAGCTAACATTGAGTCCTAGCAGAACCGTGCTGCGCGTTTTATTTTTTCGGAATACTCACGTACTACCAGTGTTAAAGAATCGCGCCGTGTTAGGAGACTTGTTTTACTGCCGTAAGCTATCACGACTAGCACTTTTCCATAAACTCTATCACCGTCCTTCGCTTCACCACAATTTTTCCAATCACCATCAGCCTTCTTTCCGCGGCTCGACCATCTGCGCAAAGTTAAACGCATCGCGTGTCGTTCATCTGCATTTGCGAAGTCATTCATACCACGCACTATCATAGAATGTAACAATTTACCAGCGATCATAGCCATTGAATCTAACGCCTCCACATTGCTTGCTCTCATCCGCAGCGACTTCGGCATTTCAAATGTTTGAAATGTTGAAATTTTTTAATATTTTATTTTTTTCAGTTGCTGTACTTTTGCTATTACCTCTGTTCTTTTCGTGCCTAATACGTACACTCTAGTGTATTCATTTACACTATGCCTCATATTTTTCTTCAAACCTATAACTTGTATTATATTGTTTTTTTTATCGCCTGCTTTTTTATTTACTCTCTGGTGCTTATTTATTTTTTCCACGTTATACCTTGCCTGTTTATTGTTCCTTTGCTTGTAATTGATGTTCCTTGTACATGTTTTTATACTGACTCCCACCACCTCCTCCCCTTGTAATACCTTCGAAGGAGGCCTTTAGGGGTATGCTGAAGAAAGAAATAAATAAATAGATCCCAGTAGGCTCCACTGTTGCGAATTTGTTGCAGAGGAATCCCAAGGTAGTGAGCGGCACCGCAGTCCCAGCTTATGCCACCAAAATGACTTAGCCTTGCACCTCTGTGACCTAAATAAAATCCTTGGATTTGTATACATTAAGAGCCGCACCTAATACCTCACAACATCGTGCATTCAAATGTAATGCGTCAAGTACATTCTTTTCGCCGAAACAAAAGAAGGCGCCTTTCAAAGGCGTGATTCTTGGTGAGGCTTCAATAGCCAATTAAGTTCTTTGTTTTGTGTTTTAATAAGTGCAATTTCTACAAAACTCATAGATCACCGCATGACCATGTGTCCTTCAAGCAAGTAGATACAGCATGTTGGAAGATTTAATCTGAGAGCAGACAGCTAATCTACTTCCACAGCTTCCGTCGAGAATAGAGTATGCGCCGACTGTACCTCCCTATCTGAAGAGACACCATGCAGTGATCACTGAAGAATATGGGCCGCACGCAGTAACTAAAAACGCTCGCTAACGTGTCTTCTGAAACGTAAATCCTGTCAAGCCGAGCACTAGAGGGGCACAGGAAATGAGTGAAATGGATGCTATGCCCCTTATCTTGCCCAACATCCACCGGGTTGTATTCGCATGCCAAGTAGGTAAGTAAAGCAGCACTAGGGTCATAACGCTTACTTAACGCTGCTCGGTCTTCATCCTAAAAAAACACGATTTAAATCACCCCACAGTATAATTTTGCATTCGGTGCATCAATTGTCAGCTAATTACAGAAAAAAATACCTGCCACGCAGCTATACACGGGGGTAAACAAAAATAATTCGCTAGGGTACACTCGAAATTGTGAGGTCACAGCAGATAAATCGCCCGTCGTCATCTATAAAATACGTCATGGCAGTAATCCCCAGTGTGTTGGCCAGGAATAGCATGCATCCACCTGATAAGCCTTTCGAGTGACTAACGATAACATCGAATTCTGAAAAAAAAGGCTCCAGAGAAGCTTCAGTCTCCTCATCAGAGGACAGCTTGGTGTCCTGGATGGCTGCCACACTCACACCTCAATTGTTTAAAAGATGCCATAACTGATGTTGCCTTCGACGATTACGCAAACCCCTAATGTTAAGGGTATCGACCTGAAATGCCTGCAAATCGG